>NC_143136.1:1835681-2138712 GCF_059928025.1 Delphinapterus leucas | reverse complement strand
AGAACATGCATTGCTCTTAAAATGTTTCACTTATAAGAAACAGTGACAATTTCAGAACAAAATAAATTTTCTGTAGCTTCCCCTATAATCTAAGCTACAAAATGTCTATATGATTGGGGATACATACACAATGGTGTGCATTTATTAAGCACTGACAAAGGCAGATGTAACTTTTTAAAGGCTAAGGACTAACACAATTGAAAGTGTGAAATTAGATGGAAGCTAAAAAAAAAAAGGAAAAGAAATAGCTGTAGTGTAACAACAGGAAACTTTTGGTATCTGAGGAATATTTTCAGACAGAAAGTACTCAGAAGATCCTGAATTTAAAACCCAAATAGGACATGCAAAGCCCAAAATTTAACCACAATTAGCGGAAAGAAACACAGCCCGGAGGCACCCGACAAGAAAACCAATCCTGCTACAAATCACCACAGTGAAGAGAGAGATCAGCTCTGCACATTCTCAGAAACGGAAAGGTTAGTAGAAGAAGGAAAATGAAAGCCAAGAGGACATAACAACTTGGGTCTTTAAATAGTTTCAATTAAATATAAGAACAGCCATATTGAAACTCATTTAAATAAAATAAATAAATCCTGTATAAATAAAGTTCCCTGTGGAGGCCGTTGCCATCGTGTGCTTGCCCTGGCAGGCACTGGGCAAGTCCAAGGGGTCTGTGTGTGTACCCCGCAGCTTCCCCGCCCAGCAGCCCACCTGCCATCGTGTACTGGCCACAAGCCCTGGGTCCCTGGGCAGATACCAATCAGATTCCATATGCGCAAACTGAGAAAGTGGCCTGCAGAGCCTCGATTCTGTGAGGCAACGGGTAACAGTTGGCGTCGGCAGCGAGCCTAAGCTGAACTCCGCCTCTTCTGTCTTCTATATAAAGCTGTGTCAGCCATTCTCAAACACTCCATCCCTGGAGAGGTGGGCAAAACATAAGGCGGGTGGGAGGTGTGGATAAGGTGTGGACTCAGGTACACAGTGGCAGGGATTGGAGCTGGAGAAGGAGAAATTGTAAATGTGGATACAACACCCCCGTTTAAGAAAAGCAAGATCTATACTGACCTGGGATTGTAGCTCAGGATGCTTCCAAAGAAAAACTTTAAACAAGCCACGTCCTCTTCAACCGATGGTGCTGAAACAACCGGATATCCAAAAGACACAGAATGCAGCTGGACCCCTACCTCACACCATATGCAAAAATGAACTCCAAATAGATCAAGGGCCTAAATATAAGAACTAAAACCATAAAACTCTTAGAAGAAAACGGGGAAAGCTTCATGACATTAGATTGGCAGTGGGAGCTTGGACGTGACAGAAAAAGGATGGGCAAGAAAAGAAAAAGATAGATAAATTGGACTGCATCAAAATTAAAAACTTTTGTGCATCAAAGGACACTCACTATACAGTGAAAAGACAGCCCACAGGATGGGAGGAAATATATGCAAAACATAAATCCAGAATATATGGAAAACTCCAACTCAACAACAAAATAACAAACCACTCAATTCAAAAAGGAACAAAGGACTTGAATAAACATTTCTCCAAAGGAGAGATACACATGGCCAACAAGCACAGGAAAAGATGCTCAATTCATTAGACATCAAGGAAGTGCATATTAAAACCACGGTCAGATACCGCTTCACGTTACCAGAATGGTTATTATCAACAAACAAACAAACCAAGAAGGAAAATAGCAAATGTGGGAGAAATACGGAGAAACTGGAACCCTCTGGTATTGCTGGAGAGAACGTAAAATGATACAGTCACTGTTTGGAAAACAGTTCAGTGGTTTCTCAAAAGTTAAGCAGAATTCCCATAGGACCCAGCAGTTCTATTCCTAGGTATCCACCCAAAAGGTGCAGAAGCAGAGAGTCTGACAGACAGGTGCACATCAACGTTCACAGCAGCGCTATTCACAACAGCCCAAAAGTGGAAACAGCCCAAGTGTCCGTCCATGGATGAATGGATAAACAAAATGCTATCGATACACACCATGCAATATTATTCAGCCTTAAAAAAGGCATGAAATTCTCACATATGGTACAACATGGATGAACCCTCAAAATACTATACCAAGTGAAATAAACCAGACACGAAAGGGTAAATAATGTATGATTCCACCTGTATGGGATCCCCAGAACAGACAGATTCTTAGAGACAGAAAGCAGACCAGAGGTTATTAGGGCCGAAGAGGAGAAAGGAACGGAGAGTCACTGTTTATAGGGAAAGAGTTTCTGTTTGGGCTGAGGAAAAAGTTCTGGAAACAGATGGTGGTCATGATCACACAACACTGTGAAGGCATTTCACGTCATGGAACTGTACACTTAAAAATGGTTGAAATGGTCAATTTTATGTTATTTATATTTCACAACAATTAAAATACCATAGTGAACAAAGAAATTGGTATATCTGTTTTATGCATGTATACAGTCTATAGATAAAAAGACTGAAATAATACCCAAGCATCAAAAGAGAATAAGGGACCATTTTATTAACTGATATGAAATAATCTTCAGGATGTAACGAATGAACAAAGCAAGGGGTTGGGGAAAGGAAACAGATGCAGTATTTTTTTTGACCTCTGTGATTTTCTCAAGAGCTCCTGGGCCTTTCCACTGGGCCTCCCCGAAGCCAGCAGCTTGCAGCCAGAGCACTGCATCCACAACACCGGAGGACACTCCCAACGGCCACCTGGGGCAGGTGAGCAGTCCGTACACCAACCCCGACCACACGGAAGACACTCCCGGCTGTGTTCCTAAAGAGACACACGACACAAACCCAGAGGCACACACAAGACACAAAGCAAAAGGGTGACCACATCACTCACCAATGGTTCCTAGCAGCCTGCCCCTGTCTCTGGAGATCGCCACGCTTAACTCCAGTGATGGACTAACGTCCTTCCTGGGCAAACGTCTCCCAGCTCTGATGCGCGGAGCCCCAAGGAAGCCCACGCCAGCCCGCCAGCGACCCTGAGCACACGGCCCAGCAGCAGCAGCCTCCCACTTGGGTGAGCTAATGCATAAATGAGGCTCAGAAGCATCTCCTCCTTCGCGAAGGGCCGGAGGACACAGCAGAGAAGTGTGGCCTTTCCCTCCTGCAGCGGGGTTCCAGACCCCTGCTCCCCGGCTGCTCTGTGGGGCGTGGTGCTCAGGCAGCAAGACTCGACTCCGCTGCGCACCTGGAACAGTCTCTTATCAGCGTTCCACAAGTCAGTGTTATGGACACCTCGTCTTTGCTTTTCATTTACAAACCCTCCTTAAAAGCACGGTCCTTACCCCAGCTTCCGTGCACAGGCAGAAAACAAGCAGAAACTGAAGACCCTGAAATCAAGATTGGCTCAGCTTCTGGGCTGCTGTGGACTTGACCTCGGGGCTGCTGTTCTACCTAAGGGTGTCCTGCAGGGAACTGCGCCTGGCTCACAGGACGGGAATCAGGATACAGGGCCTGGACACAACTCCCCAGAGCGCACTCTGTGCCCTGCGGGCGCCTAGAGACCCACGGCCCAAGTTCAAGGGCAGGCCACACCCTGCCCACACCTGCCTCTGCTAGCAAGCATCCCACAGGCCGCCTGGGTGGCCAGCACTGCCTTCTTACTGCTTCACCTGCACGTCCACCACCCAGGGGCCCAGACGGCCCGTCACTTCTTCTCCTGAAGGTGAATGCAAGCCCACCCCAGGCCCGTCCACCGGACCCCTCACTGCACATCCCTCAGCCGCTGCCGCCTTCCCAAGCCATCCTCTCGCGTGCCCACTAGGGATGCAAGACTGAAGACTTCCTGGAGGCCACGATTTTTGCATCGCCCACCTGTAGCAGGGCTCAAATACTATCGGCCAACTGCCCGAATCACCCATGAAAAAACTGGAGGCCCAAGCTCTTTCTTCTAGTAAGCCCGGAGGAGCCGTGACACAGGCCCGAGACCGCTAGCTAGTAAACTGGGGACTGGGGACAGCATTTCCTTTGTTTCCGGCCCTTTCTGATGACACAGGAGGAGCACTGCCGGGGCGCCCCAGCTGAAAAGGGCTCCACAAAAAGAATATCAGGATGAATTCAGCCCAGGGACTCTTGGAAGATCTCTAGTGCCGATGAAAACGCCTTAGAATGAGGTTTACAGAACGCTACAGGAAGCCTTAGGATCCGAAGGGTGAGGGTTTCAGAGAGGCTGAAATGACGCTCTGAAACCTCACACACAGACGACCCACTGGAGGGAGGTAAATATTCCTGATGATGAAGCCATCGTGTCAATAAGACAGAAGAACGGGGTGAAGAAACACAAACATTCCAGTGCATAAATCACATCTGTGCCCAACACACGCCTCAACAACAGAACGTGCGTCTGTGGAGCCTGGTGCCCTCGGAGAAAGGGCCTCGCCACGAGCACAGAGGTGCTGGCTCCTCTCCTCCAGCCGCCCCCCCCTGCAGTTCCAACAGTGGCCTGAGCTGGCCGGGTGTCAGGAGCGGTGGCGCTGGGCTTGCTGTTTATGTCGGATCCAGACAACGCAGGGTTTATGACGATTTACTGACGCAAGAGCTCCCCGACGCTGCGTGCCAGAAATTAATCAGGGGAGGAGGAATTCTTTTTAAGAAACCACTTGGCAGCCACTGCCCTGCCTGATGGGCTGAGACTGTAAGCTGAGCTCTTCTTCCAGGCCCCGGGCCGCCAGGGAGCAGCAGCCCACCCAGCACCCACAGGCCACAGGGTCAAGCTTGGGTGGAGATCACGGGCAGGGAAACCAACGGCCCCGGCACCGGGTGGGGAGTCCTGCCGCATGGCTGGCCCTGCCCACCACTAGCCACTTCTCCCCAGACAGAAGCCAGGGCTGTGCACCGGCCCTCTCTGGGCCCAGGCCACTCCAGAAGGCCGCATCCTGACATCCAAGTAGACTGCTGTTGGCTGAGCAGAGCCTGTGGCAGGTTCTCCCATTCAGAGCTTGTCATGTTGGCAAAATGCCTTTCTCAAGAGGTGGGTTTTACACTTTACAGTCCCTATCGCCAAAGAGAAAAACGTGCAGATACACACGTTTGGCCCTGGTCCCTGGTCTCAGTGCAGCAGGCCTTCCTGTGGACCTGAGCGTTGTGCGCCCAGGCAGGCAGTGGGGAGCAAGGCCACACCAGCCCCCGTCCCGTGGACCTCTCTGGGTCCCTCCTCTCGCTGGGCTCCCCGGCAGCTCACAGCCCCTCTCTGTGCCGCCCGTCCCCCAGGACGGTTTGGTCCAGGCGGGCAGCTGGCTCTAGCTGGGGGACGGGAGGCCGCTGGCCTGACATGCAAACACCCTCGCTGGAATCTGCTTTGAGAAATGATGTCAGCTATTCTGAAGTCTCAAACATTAAAAGACACAGGGTATTTATGTTTATCAAAAAGGGCCTGAGTCTGACAAGGGTGACTAAAGTGAAACTTGCCAGATGCTCCGGGCTGGGCGCTGGGCCCCCGAGGGCTCTGGGTGCCCTGATGAGGACGACCGCTCCCATCCCGGGCACACCGGACCCCGGGCTGCATGACCTGCCTCTGTTAATCCTCCCCCACCCCACCCCCGGGGCCAAAGCTGCTTCTCCGCAGGTCCTCAACCCTCAGAGAGAAGCAAGCGCAGAGGGAGGGGCGCCAGCCACCCAGGGAGGGCCAGGGTCTGCGTCCCGCAGCCCACTGCCGGAGGCCACGCACAGAGCAGAGCGGAGCTGGCAGAAGGATGCTGTGAGGCCCTGAGTGCGGCGTACCGGGCCCCGACTCGGGCCCCACTGTCACCCAAGTGCTGCCATCCTTCCGGCTGTGGTGGGGACAGTGAGAGGGACAAGGGCAGCCAGGCCACTGCCGTGCTGCCACCGGAAGGCACCACCGCCCCTTCACGAACAAACGACCTACCAACTGCCAACCTCTCCAGCGAAGCCCCCCCGTGTCACGATGGCGTGTCACCCGCCACCATGGGCGCTGGCTTCGGCACCTCCCAGACCACACGTGGAGGCTTGTTTGTGGGGACTCCGGGGACCTGGACGAGGTACTCCAGGAGGCCACGGCAAGGGAGGAGCTCCCGTGCGAGAGCAGGAGCCACCTTGGCCAGCGGAAGTGGCACATCCCGCCTGGTTCCCAAGGCCTGAACGAGGACCACAGGGGGCCCTCACCAGCAGCCCGGATACGGGCCTCAGCGCCCGTGCTGGGCATCCAGGGCTGCAGGAGGCCACCAGGAGGAGTGTAGCCACGCAGGTCTGCCTGGGCTCTGGCCCTCTGTGACCACCACACTCAGTCACCCTTCCAGGTGTCTGTTCTCCACCACAAAGTAGACACGGACTGCCATTAACCCCGAGGAGGGGCAAGGGTTCCCACGTCCGCTAATCCACACTTGCTATCTCTAGGGAGGACTCGCATTCCAGAAAGGCAAAATAACTGCTTGACTGCATCGCTGCTTGAGATGGTCATAGAGCCTCACCTCCTGCGGGGAGGAAAACGCTGGCTTCCTTAAAACTAGCACTCTGTAATTCAATTATTTGCAGGTAAAATCATATTTATTTTTAAGTGATTTAAATTAGCAACTATAGGAATAAAATGTGCTTCTTTGTTATAAACCAAATGTTATAAACCAAACATGGCATTTATAACCTGACTATATTATATGAAAAGCACGGGTTACAAAACAGAAAAGGTAAATTTTAATGTGGAAAAGCAGATTCCACCCACAGCCTCCCCCGACCCCAAAAAGCCATTAAAGAAGAGAAGCTGTCTTACACCCCTGCCCCTACATATAAAAATTCCCAGGCAGTTATTTGCTGACCTGTGGCTTACTTCCAACCTTTCCAGCCTTGGCTGCCACGTGAATGTGAGAATCATGGAATCTCAGAGGCAGAAGGAACTAAAATATCATTTAATACCGCCCGCCGCCGCCCCCCCCCCATTGACACATGATGAAAAGGAGGCCAAGAGAGACCTGGTGCTGCATCTCAGCTCTGCTCTGCCGAGCGGGGAAACCACTGCTGGTATAGTCATAACATTAATGGCATGAAAAGCAATGTCCTACAAAATATTTCTCAAGCTAAATCTAGAATGAATTTTTCATTCACACTGGAGGGAAAACAACTTGGTGAAAACCAAGGGGAGGAGGAGGAGAAGGCAGACTGGCAGGAAGGCGCTCACCGAGTGCGCTGCATTCAGATAGGGGCACTTGACATTTGTAAGGTGCGACATCCATCACCTCATAAAATATCCGAGGAGAAGTGCTACAAGAGCAGCTAGAGGCTGCAGGTATGTTTCAGTCCACTTTAAAATACGCCCAGCAGTTATTTCACTGAAATGTAAAGGTCAGCACAAACCCGGACAGTCACCTGGGAAACCTTACACACATTACGTGGCACCGATAAGTAAACCTCATCTTCCACTTTGGCTACAGCAAACTAGCTCATGTCGGGCCAACGCTGCCGCAGACTGGTTAACGTGAAAAACATATGTAGGTACTATGAAGGCTTTGGAGTCAGAGAGCTACCAAGGCAGCCAGGACTTGACGGGCCAAAACAAGAGAGAGAAGGAAAGAGAGAGGAGGGCATATTTTGAGTCCATTTTCCCCCGAGAGACATTTGCTGACATATAAGCTTCCACCAGGAGGGTGAGAAGCCAACCCTGGGAAGTGAAATGGGTTCAGAGCCTGCCAAGGGGGATGGTTCACGTAAACACCCGGGGCTCCCAGCTGAGATCCTTACATACTAGGAGTAAGTACAAGGAGAAGACCGGCCCTCAGGGAAACTGAAATCAGACACTTCATAATAAAATGGTGGTTATTCCAACAAGAAAGTATAAAGTTCTAAATTTGCATGGGCTTAAAATAGCTTCAAAATACACAAAAGCAAAAACTGACAACTAAAATGAGAAATAATACCGATCCACAATTACAAAAAGGGATTTTAAAATATTCTCAGTAACTGAGAGAAAAAGCAGACAATAAAATCAGTAAAGTAACAGAAGATCTGAGCATCATGATTAATAAATTTGACTTGACATATACAGAACGGACAATCTCAATTGACATATCCTCTTCAAATATATAAAATATTTATAAAATTGACCATACAATGCTAAAGCAAAACTCAAAGAATTTTCAAAAATTGAAATTATATACAGTAAATTCTGTGACCACAGTGAAATTAAAGTAGAAGTCAATAACAAAAGCAAAATACTAAGAAATTCACAAAAGTCTTAAATAAAGAAATAAAATAACCCATGGGTCAAAGAAGAAATCAGATGTTATTCTAAACCGAATTATAATGAAAAATGACATTTAAATACCTGTGCAACCCAGCAAAGTCACGCATAGGTGAAAATCATAATCTTAAGTGCATGTATTACAAAAGAAGAAAATCTGAAAAAAAAATTCAATAACCTAAATATTTACCTCAATTAGCTAAAAGTAAAAGCAAAGTAAGCCCAGAGAATAAAAGGAAATAACAGCAATAAGATCAGAAATTGAGTTTTTAAAAATCCAGTAGAATCAAGAAAAATCAAATATGGTTGTTTAAAAATATGAATACAACTATCCTAGCAAGTCCAGCGGGGAAAAAGAGAAAAAAAACAAATAAACAACATGAATGAAAAAGATGTCAGTACAAATCCTACAAACAGTAAAAGATAACAAGAGAGTATTTTAAAAACTGTATCGATACATTTGAAATTTTAGATAGAATGAAAAAAATTCTGAGAATGACTAAACACATCAAAACTGACACGAGAAAAAATAGAAAATTTGAATAGTCCTACGTCAGTTGGCGGTGTAATTTACAAATCTTCCTACAAAGAAAATGCCAATGTAGGTTTGCCAGTGAGTTCTTCCAAATATTTAAAAAAAGAAATTAACAACATCAACCTTATATAACTCTTCAAGAGAATCCAACAGGGGTCAGCAAACAATGGCCCAAATCAATCTGTGGCCTCATTTTGTACAATTTGCTAATTTAGACTGGTTTTTACATTTTTAAATGATTGTTTAAAAAAAAAAAGAAGAAGAAAAATAGGCAACAGAGACCATATGTGTTCCACAAAACCTAAAATATTTACCATCTGACTCTTTAAAGAAAAACTCTGCCAACTCTAGGAATAAAAAAGAGGATAATCTCATTCCATTTTAAGAGGCCAGTATAACCTTCATATTAAAACCTAACAAAGACATTTCAAGAAAAGAAAACC
Organism: Delphinapterus leucas; assembly: GCF_059928025.1. NCBI lineage: Eukaryota > Metazoa > Chordata > Mammalia > Artiodactyla > Monodontidae > Delphinapterus > Delphinapterus leucas. Next base: position 2,129,555 of record NC_143136.1, on the reverse strand, counting down.
ACAGGCCAATCTCACTCATGAATTTAGATGAAAAAAATTAAGCCAAATATAAGCAAGACGAATGCAGTAGTATAAAAGAAGAATAATATATTAGAACCAAGTTGGGTTTACTAAGAAATGTACGGCTGGTTGACATTCAAAAAGCATTCAAGAAAATTCATCACGTCAATCAAACACAGGGGAAAAATCATTTGATTAACAGATGCAGAACAAAGTATATTAAGTTGAACCAAATGAAAGTGCCATTTTTGTAGACTGAAAAAGATCAAACATCTGCACACCATATGGTGCAGCCTAATATTTTAACACCTACTCGTGCGAGAATGCAGCCAACTAGGAACAGAAGAGAACTGCGTTAGTCTGATAAAGACTATTATAGGAAACCTGTAGCAAATTTCATACATAACGATGAAATGTTGCCAAATTTTCCCTTGATATTCTAATAAGACATAGATGTTCACAATCACCAATTCTGTTTAACATTTGACTGAAGGTCCTAGACAATGCAATAAAGCAAGAAAAACACATAAAAATTTTAAAAATTAGCAACAAAAATAAAATGTCTACTATCCACAGACAGTATACATAAAAATCCCAAAGAATCTACAAACTAGTATAGTAATAAGCCAAGTCTAAAAGCTGTTTACAAAGTGGCTACACAAAAATTAATTGTATTTCTAAATACAAACAAACAAAAATAAATAAAAAATTTTAAAACGCATCCCCAAAAAATGCCTAGAAGTAAATCTAACAAAAGAAATGAAAGAATTCTACACTGAAAACTACAAAAAAATGTTACAGAAGAAATTAAAGAAGACCCAAACAAATAGAAAGCAATATCATATTCATGGATTGGAAGATTCAAATAAACTGATTTTATATGCAAATCAATGCAGTCCCAATCGAGATCCCAGTAGTTATTCTGTTGAAATTGAAAAGCTGATTTTAAAATTCATATGGAAATGCAGTGGGCCAAGAAAAACCAAGACAGTCTTTAAAATGATCAAAAAAAAAGCTGGAGGACGCACATTACCAGCTGTTATAACTAATTATAAAGCTCCGTTAGTTATGACCATGTTCACTGGCACACAGATTAAGGCCAGGAACAGACCCAGGTGTATGTTCATGACTGAGGACAAGGTGGCATCACAGAGCAGTGGAGAAAGGATAGAGCTGTTTAACGAATTGTTGAGCCAACTGAATATCCAAATGGGAAAATTAACCCTCAGTTATTACCACACATCGTATTTTTTTAAAGCATCAATTCCAGGTAGACCATAGATCCACCTGGTAAAACAATGAAGCTTCTAGAAGATAACAGGCTATCTGCATGGCATTCAAGCAGGCATAAATAAAATGACCAGTAGTTGGACTGTGTTAAAATTAAGAACATCTGTTCATCAAAGAGCATCATTAAGAAAGTGAAGAGGCAACCCACAGACTTAGAGAAAACATCCAAGGAAATAACCAACAAAGGACTCATCTCTCTCCTATAAAAATAACTCCTACCAATCAGGAGAAAAAATAAAGACAATCCAGTTTTTTAAATGAGCAAAAAACTTAAACAGGCACTTCACCAGAAAGGATATCTAGCTGTTTGATACACATACGACAAGATGCTCAGCAGCTTCGGTAATAGGGGAAATACGAGGTAAGTCACAGTGGCCAGAACAAAAAGTAATGAGCGTCCCAAGCACCAGCAAGGGTGCAGCCAGTGGGTCTCTCAGGGTGTAAACTGGTAGGAGAAATCTGAGAACCTGTTTGGCCCACACATACCTTATCAAAAGAAATGTGGCCCAGCAGACACCCGAGAATGTAACAGTAGCATTATATGTAAAAACCCCAGCCTGAAACCACCCAGGTGTCATCAACAATTGAATAGATCAATTGTGATCTGTTCATACAAGGAAATGTTACACACCCATGTAAATGAACAAACAACCCTGGGTCACGTGACCTCAGTAAATCTCACAAACATATTGTTGAGAGAAAGAAGCCAGACAGAAAGAGTAAATGTTCTGTGGCTGCATTAATATAAAGTTCAAAACCAGGAAAAACTAATCCAAGGTGTCAGAAGCTGGAAAGGAGATTCCCGGGGGCAGGCGAGGGGCCCCGTAAAGGCTGCTGGGCTGGGCTGCCGGGGTCCTCCTCTTCTCGCTCTGTGTAGCAGTCACAGGTGTCTTCCTCTTGTCATAATTCAAGCTAAGCACTGATGGTTTGTGCATCTAGAAAAAGATGCCTATCACACTCCAGTAAAGTCCACTTAGGAATGGGAACCCTCAAGGCAGCACTGTCTGGGGCAGCAACAGTGGGAAGGCTGGAAACAAAACCCAGGTTCCACCAAGAGTGACTTGTTGAATGAATGATATCACATCCACGTACAACCATAAAAGAATAGGAAACTGGTGTGTACTAATTTAGAATAATCCCCCAATGAAAAAAATTTAAAAGCTGGGTGCCTAAGTATCTACAGTATACTATCATTCATAAATAGAGACTGAGCAAGAGAGAATATGTACAGATTTTTTTTTTTTAGCTCAAAGTTTATCAATAGACTTTATTACAAATTGAGTAGACGGTACAGAGTTCCTATGTACTCCACCGATAACCACCACACTCAGCTTCTGCTGTTAGTAACATCTGACACCACGATGGTACATCCTGTACTGATACATACATACATCCTTCACTGAAGTACAGCTGGCTCACAGTGTTTCAGGTGTACAGCAAAGTGACGCAGTTACACATGTATACATATCTATTCTTTTTCAGATTATTTTCCCTTATAGGTTATTACAAGACACTGAATAGAGTTCCCTGTGCTATACAGTAGGTCCTTGTTGCTTATTTTGTCAATAGTGGTGTGCATCTGTTACTCCCAAACTCCTAATTTATCCCTGCCCCCTCCTTCCCCCTCTGGTAACCGTAAGATCGTTGTCTGTGAGTCTGTTTCTGTTTTACAAATAAGTTCGTCCGCACCACTTTTTTAGATTCCACATCTAAGTGATGTCATAGGGTATTTGTCTTTCTCGATCTGACTTACTTCACTTAGGGTGATCGTCTCTAGGTCCATCCCTGTTGCTGCACATGGCATTATTCCATTCTTTATACTGATACAGGGTTATTAACTAAGGTCACCACTTGCTTCAGACACCCCCTGTCTCCCCTGATGTCTTTTCTCCACCGCAGGGTCCCACCCAGGACCCCACGCTGCACTTAGTCCTCAAGTCTCCTCAGGCTCCCCTGGGCGGTGACAGCTTCTCAGACGTCCCTTGTTTTCGATGGCCCTGACAGTCTCGCGGGCCTGGGCAGGTATTATCAGAAGGTACACCTCTGCTGGAAATGGATGTCTTTCTCATGCTGAGACTGGGTTTACAGGGCAGGAAGATCACACGGGTAAAGCGCCATTCTGCATATACACAAATGTATTTGAAATTCACAGCCTAGAATGAACACACCCTCATTCCACTGCACCAGTTGTACTGAACAGCGAGCTGTCACACAAAGAGCCCCGAGGGAGTGGGGCAAACAGCAATTCTCCGAAGACACTGCCATCAGGTGCACTTGGGGCCTCCACTGGCCTCAGCGGCACGATATACACTCCAGGTCTGGGAAGGCTGACAGTGTCCACCGTGCCTGAACCGACGCCAGCACAACTCAGCGTTCCCCACCCCACCCCCCTCCCGCCTCCCCGTGCCGTCTCACCCACAGGAGCCGCATCAGTGGAAAACTCCACTGGAAGCTGGTTACCTGTCTTCTAGAGGGAAGAAATCAGGACTCATCAGAGTAAACAAAGTGAGGCCTAAGTTTGGCAGACAAGGAAAAAGCCAGTGCTTCCATCTTAACTACACATTTGGTGATTAGCAACCGAGTCAGATGGGCTGTGCCGGGTCTGCCGTCTCCTGGCTCGTCCTTTCCTGGGAGTCCCCACCTGCTTCCCAGAACGAGGATGAATGAGCAGCACATCCGCCGGCCGCCCAGAGCCAACTTCTGCTCCCAAACAGATGGCGACAGAGGAGACAGGACGCACCCCACGGCCCCGGCTTTCCAGGAACAGCACGAGCCCGGCAGGACAAGCGCTTCAGCTCAGGGCTGCAGACCCGGCCCCAGAGGAATACAAGAGCAGCTTGGACCCAGCCCAGGCTCGGGATAAGTGACAAATCACAAGAACGAGGAGTGCTGGCTTGTTTTCCTGCACTGCTATCTCTGCAGGGGGAAAGGAAAACGACAAAGGGGAGGGAACCGCTCAGATGTCTCATCCCAGGGGCCAGGCTTGCAGAGGAAGAACCAGAGATGGCTCTGCGTGACTCTGGCCCAGAAGTCCAAGGAGGGCTGCAGAAGGGCACGCCTCCACAGCACCCATGGCCTTGGGGAAGCTGCGTCTCCATCCCACCCACGACCAGGTGCCCAGGCTGCTCACAAAGAACAGCCAGGGGCCGAGGAGGAGCGGGGTGAAGTCTCAGCTCCCCGCGGGGTGGGCCACGCCCCCAGCCACACACGTCTTACCTTGTTCCCCAAGCAAACTGCCCTGTGACCTCCCAGGGCGCCTCCCGTGCAACCCAGAGCCGGTGCGTCCCAGAGACCTGGGGGCTTCCTCTCCCTCACCTCCCTCTGCTTGGCCCATCACCCCTCCTCTCACCCGAGCAGGCCCCAGCTCCCACTGGAATTCCCACCTGGAATTCTGTGATTCTCCAGGCTGACCCTCAGCTGCCCACCCCTGCCACCCCACAGGACTGCAGTAGACATCAAACAGCATGAACTTTCTAACCCATGTGCTGCTAAATAACAAGGTCGCATTTGAAGTTTGAAGTCTGTTTGAATTTTGAATGTTTAGATGCAAAACCAGAAGTGAAATATCACTCTATAAAATATGAGAAAATTACATATTTTTTCGGGCAGTTTCCTAAATCTGTCGCAGCTGTCATGGGGTGTCCCTGGATTTTGATGACTATAGTTTAGAAGTGACAGAGACCACTGCATTCAGTGAGATTCTGAGCCCAGTCCATCCAGAAGATTCCAGAAGCATCCAAAGCAAAAGGGAGACTCACCACGAAGAGCATTCAAAGCCACTGACGGAAGATTCTGGAGCAGGATTCTCAGGTCATGTGGGGCAGGCCTAGCAGCTCTTGCACCCGCCCAGGGTCTACCAGGAGCTGAGTTTCAGCTCCCTAGTGGTAGAGTTTTGTTTCCAGCAAGAACGTACTGTGGACACACAGCTGCCTCTGCCCAGTGGCTAAGCCAGCCTCCCCCTGCCCACCCCCGGTGCAGCCCAACCGTTTCAGAACTGGAAATTGTTGAGAAACGCTAGTATAATGTTCTCTCGGACAACTTAAGCAACTTGAGAAAGACCCAAACTGCTTTTTTTCTCACAGATAATATTGATGTTGGAAACCATATGCCTCAGCCAGAGCAGACTCATCCCATAGGATCACACACACAGCTCAGAGTCCCCCAGAATCTCCTGGGAAAGTCATTAAAAACAGCACCTCCTTTGGAGCTACAATTGTTGATGCCGAATCCACGCCAATCGGTCACCACATCCACCCGTAACAGGAGCCACGTAACGTCAAAAGAAATCAGAGCACCTACAAACATGAAGAAACACCCTGCCCCGTGGTTCTTGGGCACCAAGTCCTCTGGCCCCGCAGGGAGCTCAAAGAAAGCCCAGCTGAGAACCCAACAAGTCAGGTCTCCGTTCAGGCCAGGGCCACCTGGCCACGTGAGCTTCACCCTGGACAGAGGTGCTGGCCAGTCGAGCATGAGGTATTGAGATGGGACAGGAAGGGACTGGAGGCCTGAACACGGAACAGACAAGAGTGGGAACCACGCCCCGGGTCCCCCTCTGCAGCACGTCCAGGGCCTGGGGTTTCCCAGCCCCACACAGCAGCTCGTCACCTGCCAGTCACTGCTGCTCCCCGACCTCCAGGACCCCTCCCGGCCCTCCCGTGAAAGCTGGCTGTGCCCGGTGAGGCCCCGAGAGGCCGACCTATGCCACTCACCTGCTAGCGGGGCCAGCCCTGCCTTTCCACGCCACCAGGAGAAAGAACGTTTTACAACAACGCTACGGATGATGGGGGAATAACAAAAGGGAACCAAATCCCGGAAGAGCAGACAGACAGTTGGACCGTTCTCAGAGGCCCAAGGCCCCCGTGGGGACGGCCGAACGGAACCCCTAGCCGGCCGCTCAGATCCCAGCTGGTGTGTTTCTTAAAGGCTGGGCTCCTTGGGACAGAAAACCCATAGTGGTGTCTCAGCGCTTCCAGGCCAGCTCCCCTGTGCACACAGTTCAGATTTGCCCTGTGTCCCTCCAGCCAGCAATGGCCTCGGCTCCTTACCTTCCCATTGGAGCTGATGAACTGGAGACAAACACCTCCCCCCAAAAAGTCTTCAAGGACACTGACACCCAAACCCGTATTTAGAAAAGAACCACCTTCCTATGTTGAAGCATCACCTGCAAAGATGCAGGGTTCCCCACGACAAGGGCCCCACTGATGAGGGCACCCACGTGCAAATCCACCAGGCTGCAGCCCCTCCGCGCCCACCGCCTCCACTCCAGAGCGTTAGACCCACAGCAAGGAGCCCACCGGAGAGGAAGGCCACTGCTGACCTGGTCCCCTCTTCAGCAGCCACGACTTCGTCCCTGTCACTCGAAAAACGGGGCTCATCGACAGCTGACGGGTGTCCATGGTCACCCGTCATCAATACCTCCGATGCGATGCTGACCTCCCCTTCTCCACCACCTTCCTCACCACCACATCACCATCAGTGACTCGACTGAGACACGTACAGAGGCTCCAGCACCACAGAACAAAGGTCCTCATCTCCGGCTTCTGCTAAAACTTCCCAGTGAAAACCTCCGCTCTCCATGCCTCCACCCTCCATGCCTGCCCAGCACCTTCTCGAAGTTTCTAAAAACCCTTTCTGTGTACCGGCACCAAAGAAAGAGATCAATGACCCCGCCTTCCTCCCGTCCCCTGATCCTTTCAGTGAGACTGAAATAAACAAAGCCGTCAGCTCCCCGGGCCCAGGCGTGACTGGTCTGGATGATGAGCCACGTGGAGACTGCAGGTGTTTGGGCAAAGACTGAGGCACTGGGATGGGTGGCTGTTTGGGCACAAAAGAACAGCAAGCAGGTTTGCATTCTCTGTGTCAGACCCTGGTGGGGGGCGGAGCTGTAAGAAGCAGTCAATCAGACCCTGATTTGGATTAAATCAACATGAACGTGAAAATGAGGAGCACAGGGAATTCTGAATCACACCGTTCAACACGGAGGAACTGCCACTAAGTACACTCAGCGTAACAGACGCGAACGGCTTAGAAAGGGCTCTTCGTACGACGTCTAGAAAACCGGTGTTAGGAACAGATTGCATGGAATTCTCTTAGAACTCCAACAGCATCACACAAATCCTACTGAATCAACAAGTCGATGAGAGACACAGTTGTAACAAAAGTCCAATTTCTACAAAGGACTGCCTAGGAAAATTCATAGACTGCACTTAAAAAGGAATAAACTTGGCTATGAATGCAAACAAGTCAAAATATTGACAGAACCTTTAGCCCTTGAAATGTGAGGCATTCTCTTGGCTTCCGCACCTTGAACAATTACATGGTAAGGAGCAATCTTCTACAAAATGGCCTAAGAGTTTAGAGTTTAAAAAAATAAACTGCATGGGGCTTCCCTGGTGGCACAGTGGTTGAGAATCCGCCTGCCAATGCAGGGGCCACTGGTTCGAGCCTTGGTCCAGGAAGATCCCACGTGCCGTGGAGCAACTAAGCCCGTGTGCCCCAACTACTGAGCCTGCGCTCTAGAGCCCATGCGCCACAACTACCGAGCCCGCGTGCTGCAACTACTGAAGCCCACGCGCCTAGAGCCCATGCTCTGCAACAAGAGAAGCCACCGCAATGAGAAGCCCGCGCACCGCAACGAGAGAAGCCACCGCTCGCCGCACAGCGACGGAGACCCAACCCAGCCATAAATAAATAAATAATAAATTTTAAAATAATAATAAATAAATAAATAATTTGCCATCAGTCACAAAAGCTCCCTCAGTGAAAGGTCTAAAGACAATCTCTTAACAATAACAAATCAAACAAGAATACAGAATCAGAGAGCACGTGTGAGCCCTGGGAGAACACAGTTACGAGCAGACAACAAATCCCCCGGTTAGTGGCCACTCAGTAATTCCCATCAAGATGCTTACATCAATCTCACAGAGCTCTTTACGAGTGCTATGGCAAAAGGAGTAAAAATAAGCGTATGTAAGATATGCACGCATTTTATTTTTTAAAAAATGTCACTTTTAAATAAGCCTCCCCACTACTTTTGAAAAGTATACAGTATTAGTAGAAGTTAGAAAAATGGTTATAACGTCGAACACTGCTGTTTGTCTTAAAATCCCAAAAGCTCTGAAGCTGCGCTGCGGCCTGGATGGTTCCAGTTCTGAGTCAGGATCACTGCATTCAGGTAGCAGCAGCGGGAACCCCGGGCCGAGAAGGAGGAGGAGAAGGGCTGGGGGGACACAGGACCTGAAGTCCAACAGGACGAGGCCACTGTTGGCCATCCCAGTTCATGACCCGAACAGACGGTCAGAAAACCCAGAACCTGATGCAGCCTCTAGGGAGTGGCCACCTCCCTGCCCACCTGGGCCGAGCACGCCCGGAGACCAGGCTCCGGCCGAGTTCATCCCTCCTATTTCCGCTTGTTTTGTGGGAAGCGGGGGGAATCGGGGGGGGCAAACATGAAAATCCCAGAATCAGGTCTCCTTCCGTCATACGCTGCTTAGCACTGCCTCTCACAGGCCAATACCCCAGCACCTTACTAAGTGGGGCAGAGCAAGCCCATGTAAAAACACAAGGCCAGACATGATTCTAAAAAGGTTACAGTCACTTGCCTCATTTGATTTTTTTCTTGATCATTACAATTTTCCCAAAAGTGTCCATTTTTTAACATGGTCTCACGAAATACGCAAATAAAAGGCTCTTAGGTGGAAGTAACATGAGACGTTTCAACCAAAATCTCCCAAATTAACCTGGTCGGCCAGCCCCCCAGTCAGCTCTCAGGACTGGCAAAGAGAAGCTCAAAGAAGTTCAGAAATACACTAGTGACATGCTGTGAGCACTGCAAACGCCAAGAAGTTCAGCCACGGCCAAGCCGTGCACGTTTAAACCACGGGGACACAAAGCACGTGTCCCAGGAGGGCACAGAGCGCGCGCCTGGATGCAAGGCCCATACCCCTTCTCCACGCCAACAGGGTCTCGGAACCAAGAGGGGATGGGCCCCCGTGGACCTGGGTACAGCTGCCCCTCCTGGTCAGGGCCCCGTCCCCGACGCACACCTCTCCACTCCCATCTCCCACCTCTGCCAGCCCAGCTCTTGCCTCCGGGCCCCTCTGGGGCATCTCAGCCTCTGTGCTCCACGGGGCAGGCGAGCTCCTGCCCTGCTCCCCACTCAGCTCATACGTCCCGACCTCACACACCCCTTCTGAGGGACCCCTGCCCCCCGGCCCATCGCCTCTTCACATGAACCACACCGTACCAAGGGGGCCGGCGCCTCCATCTGGCCTGGCCCAGGGACCCCACGCAAGTCAGCAGGATGGATTCCTAACTGGCCCGGCGCGGCCAGCATCTGCCCAGCAGAGGGGCACACATCCCTCAAGGGAAGATGACTGGTTCCAGTTCCAGGATGGCCTCTGAGTAGATACCTGGCCTTAGGCGGGGCACTGGATGGCAGTCAAGACTTGGTTCCTCATGGACAGAACAGGAATAACAGTGTTCTAGCTCACTTCCCAGGGCCGTCACGCAAAATGAATGAAATAACCCGTAAAGCACAATTCAGAACCAAGTCGCTATTCATTCTGGGCCCCTAAAAGCACAGCAGAGTTTGACTTGCAGTTAGAGAGTAACCGGTGTTGATTCGTTACTATTATAAGCTTTAAACATCTACGGTTTTTTAAACAGAGCAGCCCCGGCCCTTCACAGCCCAGCGTCTGGGGGTGGCCGCCCAGCACCCACCTGTCCACCTTCCACCTGTCACCACCGCTGGGCGCCTCAATCACGGCCTTTCTGTTCCGCCGACAAGCTGCGCTCGGTGGTTTCTAATGATCCTGGTACCGGGAGTTCATCCTTAAATTTCAGTGCCGTTAATCATCTAACACTCAGTGTCTCAGAATTCAGGAATCTGCGTTTCTACAATGGCGGCTTTGAAAACGAGGACACAAATGCAAATGTTCCACAACCGTATAAGAATTTTCAGAGAATTGCCAAAACAAACCATCAACGCTCCATCGACAGTGAATTTTCTGAGCTCTTCATAACGACTGAGTATTCGTGATTTTTAAAAGACAAAACACAATTTGAGAATTGTTTTTTAAAAAGGAGGTTGAAAAAGAAGTCGTTATGTCTCCATGATTTCCAGAACAAACCTTGACTGATTAAGACCCAGATAATGATGGCGTGGAGGATCCGGGGCCAAGACAACTCAAGGGCTGCGACCGCAGCGCGGGTGCCCGGAGGAGCCTGGGGGACGCTCGCAGACAGGAAACGCACAGGGTGTTTCTGAACCTGCCCTTGAGAAAGCAGAAGCGGGCGGTACCAGGGGCCCGCGAGTACCTCCCACCCCAAGGTCCATCTGAACAATGAGGCTCCCCGCCGTCCCCCCAAGACACCTGCATTCGGCACAACTTCGGGAACCCGGCTCCTCTCCCTGCTCTCCCCGCGCAGAACCCCGGGCCCGGCAGCCGCTGGGGACTCTCCATGCCTCCCAGAAATGTCATGAACAAGCTCTTCTCCAGCTGCTCCCCGTCTTCCGATGGGCGTGATCACAGCCTCCATCTCCTGGCCTAAGCTCCCAGGACTCTGCCGGCCGCACCTGCTGGCTCCACACCCCGCCTCCCGAAAGCCCAGGCCTGGGCCTCCCCGGGCCTTGTCCAAGGCCACTCCCGGCTCCCCAGCTCTCCTCCTGTGGCCCAGGGCCTCGCACAGGGTCCACGACCCACCCCCAGCAGCTCAGAATCAATGTCTTCTTCGTGTTAATTGCAAGTCCTTAAAATTCACTTCTCCCCTTAAAACTTCGCAGTATTCCTGAAACACTGAATCCTTGCAAAGCACAATTTAAATGATATAAAAATGTGTCTTTCTGAGATCATTTCTATATTAAAATATAACACCCTTGGTGGCCAAACTGGTTGAAATAAACAGGCTCGAGATCCAACAAAGCAATACCAGGGCTCCGGCTCAGACCAGCGGAGGCCAAGAGCCTTCTCCTGGGAGACTTACAGGATTAGAACTTTACGACGGCCTGAAGAAATCAAACTATGTTGAAAGTCATTAATCACCAAGTTATTGTTGACACAGACTTTTTAGCTGCTTTTATGTGGACGGGGCATTTCAGATTGAAGAGGATACTAAGAAATCAGAGTATGGTCCAAATTAAAACACGGATCAGAAATATACAAGTTTCCCTCAAAATAGTTATCCTGTTTTTAACACGATACGTGCCTCTTACCAAGATACAGGGAGGGGTGGGGCACCTGAATGACAGTCAGCCAGCTCTCCGTCGAGGGCGTGGTTTGGATGCCCACAACACAGGTCCAGGAGGCTCCGTACGGGGCTCCCTAAGGCTTACAGTCCCTCCTCCAGACTTGCTCTAGGCAGAAACGTTACTGCAAAGAAGGTGAGTTGCACTGGGTGGGGTGGGAGTGGCAGAAAGGTGGCCGAGCGACAGCGTCTGGTTCTCCTGTAAGCCAGCCGAGGCCCCCATATCCTAGCACAGTCCAACTACAAGGAACTCTACAGTGTTCATCTGAGGAAAACAAAGGAAGAGGGAGCAACAAAGGAGCCCGTGTCTGTCCTGCCAGCGGACCCACGGACTGTCTACAGTCGCTCAGTCCGGCCGGGGACTCGGCTTCGAAGCTGAGGCCCTGCGTCCTAGTAGCCCCCGACCGCTTGGGCACATCTCAGCAAGGGAAAGGCTTGGAGCGCTGGGGTAGACAGGAAGCACAACATCTCAGAGGCTCTTTTCATTCTTCCTGCTCTCAAAGAAGAGTTCTCTTAGACTAAATCAAGCCAGGCCCTTTCCTCAGGCTGCACGCATCATTAGAAATAGTTATCCAGAGCAATAAAACCCAACAGTTAACAGTTTTACGTCAGAGAACCAGGGCCTGGCTCTGGCAAAGTTCAGAAAGAACGGCAATAAAATCATAATGCATACCTCACCCAACACCAGAGGGAGTGTTCAAGGCAAACGGGGGAGAGAAAACTTTACATACAGTATTGATGTATACATAGAGACTTCTTTAGACCAAAAAAAAAAAAAAAAAAAAAAACCAACAACAACAAGAAGAAAGAAAAAAATAAGGGAAAAAAGAGTACTCTTTCTCTTCAAATGCCCGGTGGCATGTACGAGATTTGATTACATCTATGGCAGCTCATGCAAAAACAGTGCACCCCCATGTGTACAGGAATGTAAATTCAAACAATAATTTCTCCCGAGACTGCTGACAAGAATGAAATAGACTGAATTCACCTAGTGCAGGTGCCAATGAAGGAAAGTATCTATGTTCATAAACTACAATTAAGAAAAGCTGAGGCAGAGTTTCTGGAGCAATTTGAGAGTAACCTTAGAAGTTTTACATGCACATGCCCACCAACCCAGCAATTCTACCTCTTGGAATTGATCCAGTGGAGATACTTATAGAAGCGTATGTTCAAAATATATGTATATAATAATCATTTGATGCCGGTTTGGGGCTGTTATAAATACTGCTGCAGCCACATACCACATAAATATCCATCTTCGAGCTATCGAAAGTAAGTCCGTCTGATGCTCAAACTGCACTAAAACGGGAAAAATAAAACAGAGCCCCAGAGACAGAACGCTTACACTCTGTTAAAACTGACACACACACCCTACCTGTTCAGACACAGGAGAAAGGCATGTCCCCAACTCTGAGTGGGAGGGAGAGTCCACGGTCTACCTCACCCACTTCCATCCAGACTGCTGAATTTTGTTTGACACTTTGTATCAAGCAATACAGGAATGATTTAAATCAATAAAGCCTCTTCATACCTAAATATAACCGGGAATCCTGCTCTCGGGAGCTTCAGACAACTCTGATCGGGCCAAGGAGAGGGGTGTGAACGTGCGGGGGGCCAATCCCCAAGGGAGAGACCACACCAAGCCCCGCCCCTCTCTGCTGAGCCGGACCCCCAGCCGCACTGACGGATGCGGTGCCTCAAGGATGCCCTGCACCTGCCCAGGCAGACTCAGGACAACTGACAGCTAAGTGGCCCAAGGCCACGCTGCGCTGGACGGTGCGGCGGGACAAGGCAGGGCTCCCAGCTTGGTCGGAGCGAGCACGGTGACTCTGCGACGGGGGAGACGGGGGAGGAGGAGCCCCGAACGCGTGTGTCCGCAACACGCTTCTGAAGCTGAGAGCCACGCAAACGTGGCTCCCGGCCCCATCTGGCCACTTACTAGCCCTGTGACCTGGGGCAAGTCACTTCTTCCCGCCAGGTGGGAGACGTTTAGGGTCTAGTGAGGAGTCCATGCGTATAAGATGCTTAGTGCGGCGCCTAATAAAAAGCCTCGGGCACCAGGAGCGATGCCCCTTGGCCACCACTGATGGGCACCGATCGTGCTTCTTCTCAGAGTCGGACCAGAGGCCCTCCCACCCCCACGGCCCCCAGAAACAGAGCAGCCGGAGACGAAGACCGCAAGTGGACGCGTACCCGTCACCTCCCTGAAGCACCAGAGAAACGGGTGCCGCTCAAGTCGGCATGCAGGTCCCGGCCGAGGCTGGACCCCACGTCTCCGTGAGGCCCTCCTCAGCCTTCCGCCACTGAGACGAAGAGCAGCCTACTGTGCCCTCGGGGCCGTCGTAAACCGACGGCGGTCATGATGGAGGACCCAGTGGGAGACCCAGGACCAGCTGTGAGGGCAGCGCGTCCGCCAAGAGGACCCAGGGCCCCGCTTACCTGGATGGCTTTGGGAGCTCATTGCGAGCAGCGGCTTCTCCTTTAAGGGATTCAAAAGGGCTCAAAACTTCCACATGAACGGGTACTCCAAAGAGCCCCAGGGTCCCACCGGCACATACAAATCCAGCGACGCGCACGGCTGGTCCACGGCCACGAAAACTCCCCGTCTCGCCGACCACGTAGTGGGCCCAGTAATCCAAAGGAGGGCAGGGGTCTCCCCGGGCTCTCAGGAGGCGACCTGTCTGGGGAGAGAAAGGGGAGGCTTCGGTTAGGAGGTGAAGGCCCCCCGGACACCACATGGAATCAATCATTCACACTCCACCCCCGTCTCTACCATGGATTGCTACAGCACTCACGTGGAACCATCATTTGAAAATTGTACAAACTACTTGGACGTTTTGTTAGTAAATGTATGTAAATACGTGTAACAGCGTATCTGTGGCACAACCTCGACACTGAGGACGGAAAACATTTTAAACAAGAAATCACTTTAAGTCCACTCCCCACACACACATTTTTTCATTTTCGCTACATCCCCGACTATTCCTATTTTACGTAGCGGCAATCTTAGAGTTTAAGTTTAAATTCAGCTTCCCTCACTTATACCCTAAATCATTCCCCAGGTTTCCATCTTCCTAATAACCATTTCCTCAATTTATTTCCATTTTCTGATCGTAAAAGTAAAACCTGCTCATCACAGGAAGTATTTAAAAAGTGATCCGTGATGCCGTGACACAGAGGCAAACACTTGGTAATACTGTGATGCATTTCCTTGCCGTCCTTCTTCTTCGCCTTTCGCCCATACTGGCTACTAGCTCTACAGCTGGACACCCTATTCCCTTTGCTGACACGACAGTCAGGCATTTTCCAATGTCATGAACAACTCCTGGTTAACAGCGCTTTGAAGGCCGTTTCCCTCTGCGTCTGTGACGGAGCTGCCTGCCGCCTCCCCGGGAGGACCTGCTCCTCCCCCACTCCAGGTGGCTCTGATGAGCTCTGCCAATCACAGGTCCGTCCCCAGATGGGAGGGTGGCACGTAACTTAAGCCGAGCTCATCAAATCCTCTTCCCAAGACCACCCTCTTCCATAGATCACAGGCACCTAACAGAGGAGGAGCCCAAAGAAACCAGGGCACGAATTCCCACCGCCAAGCGTCTGCCTCTGTGGGATGGCGTCACCAGTGACTTTTTAAATACTTTGCTGTGATGAGCATGTTTTCCTTTACAATCGGAATACAGAGATAAACTGAGGAAATGGTAATTATGAACATCCTCCTACTGACCTTGGCTCAGGGGTCCTCTGAGGCCTATCACCCGCTCCTTTAGTAGTGGGACAAATTCCTGTTCTTGATTAAGTTATTCAAGGATTTTCTTTTTCCCCCTATTGCTTATAACCAAAGAACCCTAACCCATTCATCATGTAAAGGATTAAACCCCAATTATACGTTATCTATAATTCTGTGATTAATATCTTTCTGATTACTGTTCTATATCTGTCTATTTCCTTAGGAAACACAGTATCTTACTTATTCATCTCTTAAATGGACAAAGAAGATGTGGCATATATATATATGGAATAGTAGCCATAAAAGGTGAATGAAATAATGCCATTTGCAGCAACACGGATGGACCTAGAGATGATCCTACTAAGTGAAGTAAGTCAGAAAGACAAATACCATATGATATCATTTATATGTGGAATCTGAACTATGACACGAATGAACTTATCTACAAAACAGAAACAGACGCACAGACATAGAGAACAAGTCGTTGCCAAGCAGGGGAGAGGGGAGGGATGGAGTGGGAGGCTGGGATTAGCAGATGAAAACTATTATATATAGAATGGATAAACAACAAGGTCCTACTGTATAGCACAGGGAACTATATTCAATATTCTGCGATAAACCAGAATGGAAAAGAACATGAAAAAGAATACATATATGTATAACTGAGTCACTTTGCTGTACAGCAGAAATTCATACAACATGGTAAATCAACTACACTTCAATAAAATTTTAGAAAAAATGGAATTTTTATTCATCTCCTGACCAGAAAGAAACACCATTGTCTTGAAAGCAATGCAGATGGTATATTTTGCAAACCCCTGCAAGCCTCGGATGGCTCTGTATCCTTCACACAAAAATCACAACTTGGCTGGGTATAAAAGTCTTGGATCACAAATATTTCTCCCTCAAAATCTTAGCCACTGCCCCACCCTCAGATACAGAAAACCCTGGCCCAGCAAAGCAGCACTTCCTTTCCAG
Source organism: Delphinapterus leucas (assembly GCF_059928025.1). Lineage (NCBI taxonomy): Eukaryota > Metazoa > Chordata > Mammalia > Artiodactyla > Monodontidae > Delphinapterus > Delphinapterus leucas. Next base: position 2,113,318 of record NC_143136.1, on the reverse strand, counting down.
GGAACCTTTGGGGCTGAGTTCTGAGGCTTTCTTCTGTCTGGATTCTGTGAGGATTTTTTTTTTTTTACTTTAATCTTGAAATTCAAAAATGATGTCAGAAGATGTATGGTCAGTCTCCTTCCCTTTATTTTGTTCCAAACATGAACCTTTCAATACACACAGGTCTTTTTTTCTGCTCAGGAAAATGCTCTTCAATCACGTTTTGACAACTGTTTTGTTACGTTTGTTTTGTCATCTCCAGAGCTTCCCACACCGTCTGGCTGAAACCTCCCCATCGTATCTGGCCTCTCTCAGCACCGGCACATCGTCGTTTACTCTGCATCCCAAGAGGCTTCGCCAGTGCGTTCTCCACAGCACTGCTCCTAGTTTCCATGATATCCGTTTTATTCCTATGGCTTTTCATACAGATTTTAACTAAACCTTAAGCTCTTTGTTTCAAACGTTTCCCTTTACAGCTCATTCCATTATCTTTTCCTCTCAGCTGATTCCCTCCTCATGACCTTCTGTTCTGTTTGTCTTCCTAGTCAAAGTCTTTTCGAAATTTCTTTTTTCTGATTCTGACTATAAATTGTTTTCAGAGGTATATCTGTCTTCTGCCTTTCAGGATAGCTCCCTTTCCCCCACATTCTGGGATACCTTTTAAGACCCCATGGTGGAGATTATTTATCTATCCTCAAATAAGAATAGCTGTGGTCCAGGGACTTCCCAGGTGGTCCAGTGGTTAAGACTGCACTCCCAATGCAGGGGGCCCAGGTATGATCCCTGGTCAGGGAACTAGATCCCACATGCCACAACTAAAAAAAGATTCTGCATGCCACAACTAAAGATTCCGCAGGCCGCAACCGAAGACCCTGCGTGCCGCAACTAAAAGACCTCACACACAGCAACGAAGATCCCATGTGCCGCAACTAAGACCCAGCACAGCCAAATAAATAAATATTAAAAAAAAAAAAAAGAATAGCTGTGGTCCAGACCTGAGTTTTGCCCAGAGACTCTGTCCTCTGCTCCTACCCCCTCCGTCTACTGCAATAGTGGCTAAAACGCTTCTCAGAGCCACCCCCTCTGCAGCTGACATGCACAGCCCCGAACCAAACGGCTAGTGTCCAGCAGGCTCTCACCTAGTGCGAGGCTGCCAGACTGAGGCGGCTCTCTTCCCAGATGCAGATTGAACAGAACACAGAAGCTTCTGCTATAATACAGTATATACGCTCTGGAAGAACCTCACACTCCAAAAACCTGCACACTAAAAATACCTGGGCTTATGAAAAAAAAAAATAAGGTTGGAGCAGACTATTCAAAACTGCAATTTAATAACCAGGGTACTACAAAAATCAACACTAACTCTAATGTTTAAAGTACCATAGTTTAAAAAAAGACATGTAAAATTCCTAATAAATAAAAAGTCCTTATAAAAGGTGGGAACGGTTCGATGAGAGAGGTTAAAAGGAAGAACTGAAGCTTCTGAGTTATGGAATCGGGGACAGAACATACAAAGATGGAGAAAACCGTGCAATAAACATTTTTGAGAAGGCGCAATCTGCCGAAACAAGCAAGAGGCAGAGCTGAGGTGGTGGGAGGAAGGTGCACACAGACACAGGGCATCCCTCCAGGGTCACCACGTCCAGCCTGTGGGTGTCCTTAACGGTCAAACCCCGTTCCTTGATGGTAAGAAGCATCAATGAAGCAGGAAGAATCCAGTGTGACCCAGCTCAACTTCTGCATTACACTGACACCTCTCCCCCATGTACCAGTAGGACATGAGCTACTTCAAGTCATAAGAACATGCCTTGGGACTTCCCTGGCAGTCCAGCAGTTAAGGCTTCACCTTCCAATGCAGGGGGTGTGGGTTCGATCCTTGGTAGGGGAGCTAAGATCCCACATGCCTCACAGCCAAAAAGCTAAAACATAAAACAAAAGCAACACTGTAACAAATTCAACAAAGACTTTTAAAATGGTCCATATCAAAAAATAAAAAATCTTTAAAAAAAGAACATGCCTTGTTACAGGGCGGGATGTACATGAAAGAACCTATACAACCCCAGTGGACTCATTTCCTACGGCTTAATATATATAGACAAAGGACCACAGACTGAGCGGTTTAAAAACCACAGAAGTGTATTGTTCACAGTCTGGAGGCAAGAAAGTTTCGGAAGTCTGAAACCCAGGTGTCAGCGAGGCCGTCCCGAAGGCCGCGGGCAAACCCCTCCCGGCCTCCTCCAGCCTCCGGCAGTTGTGGGATCTTGGGTGCCCTTGGGCTGGCAGCTGCAGGGCTCCAACCCTGCTTTCTCCCGTGGGTCTGCCTCCACGCGGCCGTCTTCTTAGAAGGGCACAGTCACAGCGGGTTAGGGGCTCAACCGACTTCAGTGCGACTTCATCTTAACGAGTTACACCTGCAAAGACCCCATTCCCAAATGAGTTCACACTCTGAGGTACTGGGGGTCAGGATTTCAATACAACTTTTGGGTGGAGGGGACACAATCCAACACCTAACGCCCAGTACGCACTGCACCCAGGCCTCTTCCCTGACAGGTCCCTACCCGCCTCGCCAGCGCTGTGTGAACCCGGATGGTCCCAGAGAGGAATGTGCCTCCGTCACTTCACAATCCCCTGCACCATAACCAGACCGCACTCCACGCAGGCCAGCTCCCTCAGGATGCTCTCAACACCGTGAGGCGGACAGGCACGGGGTCTGGAAAGCAGCCCCCTGCAGCATAGGGATGGACGCCCAGCGTCCTGGCTGGGTCAGCGGGTGACTCTGTAAGTCCCAGGGGAGACAGTGGGCCAGGGGATCTCCCTCTCGGCTCTCAGCTGAACCTCCAGCTGCATCATTTAGCCCAGTTCCTCCGACCTCAGCCACACCAGGTCTATCAGGAGACTCTGCACCCTGGGTCTCTGAGAGGAGCCATAAACTTCTGGTCAGTTGCTGGCTGGCAGTCCAGCTCACAGCTGAGAGCGCTGGCATGAGAGCCAAGGCCACCAGCGTCCTGGGCTCCAGGTGTGAATCTCAGGTCACATTTTAATACGAACATGACCTTGAGCAAGCAGCCAGACCTCTCTCTGCCCCACCTCCTAACCTATGGGAATGGGGATGAGATGGGAAACAGCACTGTGACCACCACAGGAGTGTTGTAAGGACTAAATGCGTTAGCACAGGAGAAGCACCGTGACAGGGCTGGCACACGGTTAACATCCAAATACTAGCTATTGATCCGATCATTATTTATCGTAAACCAAAAGCTTCTAATAAAGTTTTGACAATTTCCCTGGGGACGATCAGAAGTCTGCTTCTAGTCAAAATAGAATAATATAGTCCAGATTACTCTCCTACACAAAGCAGCTCCAACAGACAAAACACATGCAACTGTGGCTTCCAGACACTGGACATCAGGCATGTGACCCTTGAGGAGACACAAACATGATGAGCTGCCCAGTCGTCCCAGCTGACTGCTCGGAGACAGTTTCCAGGTACCAGTGCAGGGAGGACACAGAAAACATCTGAAGAAATAATGGCTTAAATTTCCCAAATTTGGTGAAACTATAAACCCATAGATCCAAGAAGTTCAACCAACTCCAAGCACAAACACATAATGAAGATTACACCTGGACAGAACATAATCAAATTACTTAAAACCAGTCTTAAGATAATGTCTCAAACGCAGTTGGGAAGGAAAAGTCGCATCACAGACAGAAAAACAAAAATAGGAACAACAGCAGATTTCTCAGTGCAAAGAATGCAAAAGCCAGAAGACACTGGAGCAACACCTTTCAAAGGGACACACACACACAAATGCTGCACCACGTGAAAAACACATCTTTCAAAAACAAAGGTGAAATAGAGATGTTTTCAGGTATTCAGAAGCGAAAATATTCATCACCAGCAGACCTACACTAAAAGAAATCTCAAAGGCAAAAGGAAAATCGTACCAGATGGAAACACAGATCTACACAGAGGAGTGAAGACCTTCAGAAATGGGAACCATACAGGTAAACAGAAAAGATTCTTCTCTGATGCTGAATCTCTTTTAAAGAGAACTGTTCAATGCAAAAGTAATAATGTATTACAAAGTTTATATCATATGTACTGAGAAAACATATGTCAAAAATAACACAAAGGGGCTTCCCTGGTGGCACAGTGGTTGAGAGTCCGCCTGCCGATGCAGGGGACGCGGGTTCGTGCCCCGGTCCGGGAAGATCCCACATGCCGCGGGGCGGCTGGGCCCGTGAGCCATGGCCGCTGACCCTGCGCGTCCGGAGCCTGTGCTCCGCAACGGGAGAGGACACAACAGTGAGAGGCCCGCGTACCGCTAAAAAAATAAATAAATAAATAAAAATAACACAAAGACTGGGAGGGGACGAACAGAAGTATACTGTAGTATGTCCTTACATTAGACATGAAGTAGTTTAACCTTGAAGATAAGACTGTGATAAGCTGAAGATGTAGACTATAAATCCTAAAGTCCCACTTAAAAAAGAAATGATTATAATTAACAAATCAATAAGGAAAATTAATACAATCATAAAAATACTCAATCCAAATGAAGGCAGAAGAAGAGAAAAACAGAACACAAAAGTGACAAGTAGAAAACAAAAAGCAAGATGGTAGCTTTAAACCAAACAATATCAATGACCAGATCAAATGGTCTAAACGCCCCAATTAAAGGGGCTGTCAGATTGGATGAAAAAGCAAGACCCTGCTTCCAGAGTATAAAGAGGAATTATGTGAGGTAGGACTAAAAATGGTTTAGAGAGAAGAGGTCATGCATTTTATTGTAAAATAAATCTTCCCCAAGCATCATGGACCCAAGCATATGCTGCCTACAAGGAACGTGTTTTAAGTAGTGAAAGATGGAAAAAGATATACCATGCAAATACTAATCAAAAGAAAGCTATAATGTTCACATGAATATCAGACAAAGTAAATGTTAACGAAAGAATATCACCAGGGATAAAGAAGGTCATTTCATAACGATCAAGGGGTCAATTCATTAAAAGGACATAACATTCCTAAACACGTATGCACCTGATAACAGAGCTTCATACGTGAAGCAGAAACTAGTAAAAGTGTAAGGAGAAATGGACAAATCTGTAGTTGGAAATTTCAACACCCTGCTCTTAATAGTGGTTAGAACAGGTAGACAGAAAATTAGCAAGAGCGGAGAAGACAGGAACAACACCATCACCCAACCTGACCAAGATGACGTTTATAGAACACTTCATGAACAACAGCAGAATACATATTCTTCACATTCTTTTTAAATCCACACAGAATATTTACCAAGACAGACCATCTTTTGGTCTCAATAAATTTTAAAAGACTCAAGTCAAGATATACAAAGTATGTTTTCTGACTTGAAATTAGAAATCAGTAACAGAAAGATATCTGGAAAACCAGATATCTGGAAACTAAATAATACACTTCATGGGTCAAAGAAGAAATTAAAGCAGAAATTATGAAGTATTTTGAAATGAATGAAAATGAAGCACAACACATTTGTAGTGCTGAGAGGGAAGTTTAGAGCACTGAATGCCTGTACGAGAGAAGAAGGTCCTAAGTCAATGACCTCAGGTTTAACTGTTAGAAACTAGAAAAAGGGTAACCCAGACCCAAAATAGCAGAAAAAAGACAATAACAAAGAGCAGAAATCAATGAAACAGAAAAATCAATGAAACTAAACGCTGATTCTTTGAGATAGTAAAATTGATAAACCTCTAGCTAAACTGATCAGGAAAAACAGAGAAAGAAGACACAAATTAACAACATCCAGAATGAGAGGGGATTAACTGTAGACCATACAGATATGAAATGAACGATAAGGAAATACGATGAACAACTTCATGCCAAGAAATCTGACAATTTAGATGAAATAAACAAATGTCCTAAAAGACCCAAACTATCAAAGTGGACTCAAGAAGAGAGAGACCAGGGTCGCTGCACCACCCGGGTAATCCGGTCTACAACTCTTACTGTCTTGGTTATTGCCCAGTGGTGATGGCTAACTTCCCTCCTTTCTTCTGCATGTGTTAATTAGAATTCCACTGCAAGGATGAGCTGTCACTTGTCCATCTCGCTGTTTAATTATTTATATCAGTATGAATTTACGGATTTTCATTTTATTCTGTGCATGACAATCCAACACCACCATTACTTATTTTGTCATCCAAGCTTCGGCCACTGGAAGCGCCTATGTTTTTCTGACAAGCCCCCACCCCCATCTTTTATTTTTTTTTAGCACTTCCTTACTTTCTACTTCCACAAGGTGTCCCTGTCACAAGCTTGGAATCAACCACTCCTCCTGGGAGCCCTGGTTCCCTTTTTTGGAGAACTGTGTGTAGACTCTAAGATCTGGGTGCCGGAGGTGCTCGTTACTGGTGGGTGTCACTGCTGTAGGACCCTCCCTGCACACAGTACATTTGACACTAACACACACATTTATATTTTAGTGCCTATCTACTGGTTTATATTTTTTTAATCATAAGTTTACACTGACACCTCAGATTCCAACCCAACATCACAGGTGGATTTTAGTCTCCCCCTTTCCTGATTTTCAACTTATTTCTCCAGCAGTGAGAAACCTGGTTCTTACGAGCTACAGTCTGTTTGCTTACTTGCTGTACTCTAGTACACATTCTAGTATAAAGTACTTTCACAACTGCTGACCCCCACAGGACAATTCACGTCCAGTTCTTGCCTCCAGCCTCACAGTATGTGGTCAGGACGCAGGTTCCCACAGTGATCCGGGCAGCTCTTCCCTTCCGAGCCCCTTCAGTGAGGTGGCTTATGTATTTATTATGTGATAGAACTCGACTCATTTGTCAGTATTTGTATTTCATTTCGGTTTCCCCCACATCCTTGTTGGTTTTAACTGTTTATTTTTTGGATATGCGAAGAGTAAGAAATACAAATTTTTAAGAAAGAAAAATGTTCACATTGATATTTGCGATTACATTAAGATTTTACAGGGTTTTAATGTAAATTTCTCTTGCTTAAAGAAAAAAAAAAGCTTTTGTATTATGGAAATTTCAAATTATACAAAGTAAACACTACAGTATGAGTCCACAGCACCCAGCTTCAACGATTACTGGCACCCTACCAGTCTGGCTTCACCTATATCTCCTTTTACACACATTGACATGTCCAAAGTGTAACTGTGCAGTATAAATGGGTAGACCTGTGTAACCCATTTTTCCTCCTCTGATTTTTCCTGTGATATGATCTAGTCAGAATCCAGTCTGTTATGAACAGTGGCCTTTGCGTAATATCGTGTCCTCTATTTGGGGGGAAGCAGAAGCCCCTGAAGGTTTCTGAGCAGTACAGAGTTGGGGCAGGGTCCGGGGCAGGCCAAGGTGACAGCACCAACCCAGCAGACGTGGCCGCCCTCCCCAGAGCCGGGGCTCTGTGATGGGAACACTCCCTCCACTTGGTCCCTTCCCAGCCTCTGGGCTCCTCCGTGGCCGTCAGTGGCCGCTGCCAGCCCAGATCCGTCATCCCATGGCTGCATCTGGTTATGGCCGTCTCAGAGCCAGGTCGTGCCTGGGCCCCCAGCCCCCTGGGAGAAAGGCAGTGGGAGCCGGGCTTGGAGAAAAAGACTGGGGAGGGTCTGGAACAGCAGACCTGGAACTAGGAGGCTGAAGAACCAGTTCTAGAACCCGACAGGCACAACCTCAATGCCTGGTCTGTGAACGCTTCTCTCTAGAATACAGAGGGAGGTAAGAACTCGGGCTCTAGAACACAGGCATGTTAGGAGGAAGGCGTATCCACCAGTGGTTCAAGTTTACAAGCAACAGAAGTGGCCCCTGGATGAACTAGGTAAACAAAGACCTCCCAGAAGGATCTAGAGAGCTGGGCGTGGTGGGGGATCTGGAGGGGGCGCCTGGAGGCAGGACTTAACAGACGGCGGACAGTCCCTGCAGGAACACTGCCTGAGACTCGTTTTCCAAGGGGCCCATATCGGCGGGGCCGTGAGTCACACCTCTTGGCAGGGCCGGGGCTGGACACCTTGACGGGCAGCCCCCCCAAAGGGAACCCAGTGGGAAAGGGGTCATTCCCCAGAGGCAGGCTAGGGGCTGTGACAGGACAGGAGGACACTGGACTGGGCAGGCAAGGCCGCAGGGGAGCTGGGGGCTGGGCCCGGCACGGTGCTGAGCGGGGCTGAAGCAGGGCCCCGACAGCCAGGACTACGGGGCCTCCCCAGCTGCCCGACTTCCCTTTCCTGATGAACATTAACGTCTGTCTCCCGTGCTCAGGGGAAGCGCCAGGGGAACCGGTGGGCACACATGTGTCCCTGAACAGTACCCCATCCGGCATGGGAGGCCTGGGCTCCATCAGCCCAGCATCCCCCTGGCGAGCTGCACGACCTTGGACCAGTCTTTCGTCCTCCCTGGGCTGCTTCTCCCTGTAAGACTCCAGGCTGGAGTAAACCAGCGCTCACTGGGATGTTTTCAGCCGCACTCACAGGAGAAGCTTGTGAAGAAGGGCTCAGCGGCCAAAGGCCACAGCGAAAGCAGGACCCAGCGCTGCCTCCGGCCCTTTGCACACACGCAGGGCCGGGCACCAAGCAGCCATCAACTCCCCAGCCGTCGCCCCTCTGCAGCCCTGTGCCCATGTGTCTGTGGGCTCACTCCCCCACTTTTCTCCACTGTATCTCCCCAGAGGGGCGTTCCCTGACAGCACTGCCCCGCCGCTGCCGTCACCCTGCTCTTTCCCTTCCAAGCCCCTTTCTTCCTCTGATATCGTATGAGGTGCCAACCTGACATCTTTATGTGATCATTTCCTCACCGTCAGTCCCGCTGCCCCAGCGTGGAGCGTAAAGCTCCGTGACCTCTGTGACCCGCGGCCCTTCTCGCACCCTAGAGGGTGGCGCACAGCAGGCCCACAACGGAAACGGGCCAAGCTGAATGAACTTTTGAAACGTTTTCCTGACTCCACCTCAGAAATCACCTCGGAAGGGGCTGAGGTCAAAGTCGAACTGCAAAAGCAACAGCACTCTGCCTTTCGGAGATGAAGGGAAGAAATCAAGGACCACGTCTCAGGCGGAAGATTCCAGAAGTGCAAAAGCGCGTGGGGCCTCAGGACACCCACTGCCTCAGAGAGGGCCCGGGGCTGCGACCAGAAAAGCAAAGCAATGGGTAACTCAAGGAGCCCTTTCAACCCTCAGGACACCTCGGTTAAATAAGGACCCATGCAAGTCATGAAGATGCTGGGGCAGAGGAGAAAATGCCAAATTAACTCCTGACAAAGGGAGCAGAAACACCTGGGCCCCACAAGGAGAGCCAAGTCGTTAATATTCAGTCTAAGAGGATAACCGACCAAGAAAGCTGCCCAACTTGTTTAACGACGTTTCTCCTGGGTCCCCCACTCCATCAGCGTCTCTTCAGGGGGAAGGTCTCTGAACAACCCAATGGAATATTCACTGTATAAAAATAAACTAGGAATTTAACCTTTTAATAAAATAAAATTCAAGTGTGAAATAGTTCTTTTCATCTCGACATAAATGTCTAATGACACTTTACTAACCAGTAGATTATCGCTTTTCTAAGAAAACACACAGACAACACATGGTATTAAGATCTCAAAAATTAGAGGAGTTTAAGGTTTCTGAAACCTTTTCATGAATAACATTTGAAATTTATATCTGTACATCTCTAACTGAAGTATATACTTCTGATAAATATTAGACAAATGTTGAACATATTATGACTGGAAACACAACTGCTTTTATGATTACATTCGTTCCTGATTTATGACATAAATTAGAAGCCTACACTTGGGACAGTGAACGGTAGCAAGGAATCTGTAATTCTGACTTGCACTTTTACAAAGACGGGGATGATCATTCCACTAAGTAAACAGTCTCTGACACTAAGCATGTACTTATACACAGACATCTCTTTATTTTTATTTCCGTTCCGTACAGAATAAACGAAACTAAACGCATCACTACGGCCTGTGTGTGCTAGTATTTCCTTCGCCAAACACTTTGAATCTAGAATTACCTACAGTTATTCCCTCCTGCAGCTGCCCTTGGAATTTTTAGTTGACCTAATTTCAGGGAATAAGCCATAAACTTTCCAAAGAATAAAAGTCTTAGAAACTATAAATCATTAAGAGAACATTCTTTTAAAAATCTTGTTACGAGACCACATAGCAATGTGGGAGCGCAGAGGACATGTTTTCTCACTCACCACAGTCCTCTGCATCCCGTCACATGGGCAAAGAGGGACCACAGCTCGAAGTCCATATTCCTCCCCACCGCGGCCGCAGCCTGCCAGGCTGCTGGGGGAACGGCGAGCTGTTCAAGAGACCAAAAAGAGAACCAAGAGCCACACAGCCTGCAGCACCCCAAAGCGGGATGAAGGACGCGAGTCATCGGCTGAAGACAACAGAGAGCCATTGCCAGAAGCACGAATGAGGTCAGGAGATCCCCTCTCACCACATCCATCCAGCACCATACTGGGGATGCTAACCAGGACGACAAGGCAAGAAAAAGAAGTGAGAGGAACAAGGATGGGAAAGGAAAAAGATATGCACTGTTCACAGGTGATACACTGTGTACACGGGAAACCCAAAACAATTTACCAATAACTGTCAAAACTCCTAAATGAACTTAACAAGACCACGGGGTACAATGTCGATATACAAAAATCCACTGTACTTCTACATACCGGCAATAAACAAATTGAAAATAAGCTTTAAAAAAGATACCATTTGCAATAACATCCAATAACGGCAAATATCCAGGGCTAAATCTACCAAAAAATAGATAAGGACTCTACACATTAAACTATGAAACATTATAAGTAAATTTAAAGATCTAAATAAATGGAGGAATATACCCTGTACACGGACTGGAAGACCCAATATGGTTAAATGTCAGTGTTAATGTTAATGTTCCCCAAACTAATTGGTAGTCGATGCAGTCTCAATCAAAATCCCACCAGAAGTTTTTTGAAAATTGACAAGTCAATTTCAAATTTTACATGGAAGTACAAAGGTCCTAGAATAGCAATCTCGAGGAAAAACAGGCCTGGACAACTTACACTACTAAATATGAAGATTTATTATAAACCTATGTAATTAAGACACTGTGTAAGAATACACAGTGAGACCATCACAAACATGGTAATATGATTATAGCAAAGGCTGCACTCCGAATCATAGGGAAACAGCCCAGGTCTTCTCAATAAACAATGCCTGAGTCAACAACGGTCTTTATGGAAACAGAAATGAACCACGACATAGGCAGCACACCATCAAGAAAATTAGTGTGGGGTGGATCAAAGACCTAAATGTTAAAGGAAGGACAAGAAAGCCTCGCCTAAAGGACAAAAAAGATCTGCAGGTAGACAGAGATTTCTTAAATCTATTTCATAATAACAAAATTTTAAGGCACTGACCATAGAGGAAAGAAAAATGACACATTATACTGCATCAAAATTAGGAACTTCAGTTCATCAAAAGACCCAGCAGAAGAGTGAAAAGGCAACCCAGAGAGCAGAAGATAATCTGCCCAACACATCCAAGAAAGGTCCAGAATCCAAAATGCATAATTCTCACAAATCGTTACAAAAAAGGCAGACAGCCCAAATAAAAAAATGGGCAAAAGCTATGAACAGGTACTTTCACAAAAGAGGATTCCAAATGGTCAATCACCACATGAAGAGGTGCTCAGCACCTGTATTAACAGGGAAATGCAAATTAAAGCCTCAGCAGGATCCCACAAATGGCTAAAAGGCAAAAGCAAAGCAGGACCCAGCGCTGACAAGGAGGGGAACGACCGGACCTCGACTCTGCCATGAGAGCGTGCGGGAGACAACGACCTCGGGAAAGTGATACCTGAAAAGCCACGCCGGGCACACCGCTCCCCAAAGCCATTCACAGGATGACACAGCAGCATCGCCCGCGGTCGCCGGAAGCTGGAAACCTGCCACACGTCCATCAGCAGTAGAATAAATAAGCTGTGAATCGTAGCACAGTCATACCAGAGAACACGGTCTAGCAACAAGAATAAACAAAGCACACCTAAAAGCAGAAACACAGACGAGAGATGGTGCTGGGTGGGCCAGAGCAGACAGACACTCAGGAGTATGATGTACTGGGCGACTCCACGGTGTGAAAGTTGAAACCAGGTCAAACTAACCTGTGCTGTTAGAAGCTGAGACAGGTTACCCTTGGAAGGAGGAACCAGAGGGCGTAAAGTAATGTTCTGTTTCCTGATCCAAGTGAAAAACCAGTGAAAGGGCAGAAATTCACCCACCTGAATGCTTCTGGCTGGAAGACAGACAGAATCAACCACTCAAAGATCACCTTGCGCCAAAGAAAGATTCAAAATAATACCCACGTGGTTGATCCATTCCACCGGCACTCTTCTACTTTGACTTTCTGGGCAATGGATGAACATTTTATAGCTCTTGCTGCTATATTCTCACAATGAGCATGTACACGGGAAATACTTGCCAAATTACTTCCTCTTAAAACAACAAAACCTCACAGAAACAGCACAGAACGCATGATTCCAAGTCCATGATGCAAACAGAGGGTGGGCAATTCAAACCAAGGGGCTACGTGGAAGACCCAGGAGGCTCTAAGTCAGGCTATCAGACGGAAAAATGTATATGATATCATTTTAATTCAAATATTTTTCAATTAAGTAGTTAGTTTAATTTGAATTAAGATAAATTTAAATAAATTTTAATGAAAAAACAAACTGTTGACTATGATTTTTCTGAGTCCATTTTATATAGTAAGCTTTTCAAATAAGCGTTGTTTTGTTCACCAGACACCCTTCACAAACTACGGGCTGTAAGGTCTAGCAATTTTGTTTTGTAAGAGTACCATTTTATGACGGACAGTCGCAAAGCAGAAGACAAGATGTTTTCCCCATAATCTGTTGCGACAGATTTATACTTTAGTTTCAAATCAGGCTCTATACTTGAACGTAATAAAACTCCATTTCTGTGTGTTCTAACAGGAATTTCCCTAAATCTGAGAGCAGGCTCCGCTGAGCAGAGGGCTAGGATTCTACCAGCCCCGACCCCCTCCACCCATTCTGGAGGGGCCAGAAAGTCAGGCCTAGAGGGGAGAAAGGGGACGGGCACTGGGTCATCGGGGCCCTTGCGCGCGCACACAGGAACAACTGTCCATCAGCAGCGTCACAGCATCGATCCTCTCCACCGAGAAAACAACTTCCCAGCTGTCTAGATCCTTCTTCCACATGGCTATGTCCGTTCATTGATAAACAGCCACATAAATAAATTCTTTAGATTAAGGGTCCAAATGGATAAAGCGTCCAGATAAAACAACACTTGTTTCCTTAGCTGCTAAATAAAATAAGTTTAGAGGAGAAGATTCCAGCAGGCAGGCAGGGGACCTGGAGATCTGACTTTTAAGTGTAAAACTCAGGCAGGGCGGGGACAGGCGGGCAGGCGGGTGGAGGGCGGGTGCTGTGATCCCAGTACCTCCCAGGGCATTTTGCATCAGGATGGTGAGCTGAGCTCCTGGGTGCTCCCTGCCTTGTCTCATTAAATGGGGGTCAAGGGAGAAAACCAGTATAAACCCAAGACAGTGAAGAATCCATGGGGGTGAGGAGGCACTGGCCGTCAGATTTCGACAAAGTTCCACTAAGGCCTGAAGACAGATGCAAGCCGGTGGGAGCGAGCAGGAATCCAAGAGTCCAGCCCTGCCCCCAGCTCCCCTCGCTCCTTTAGGAAGCGATTCTTCATCCTTGTCCTTCAATTTACAAAGTGCGAGGATGCAGCAGAGATGTCCAAGGGCCGTCTGTCTCCCCGGCCACTGCTCCCACGGATGGATGAGCCCGCAAAGCCCCGGGCAGCCTCCCCTGTCTTCACCAGAAGAGAATCACCCCACGTGTCACTCTGCAACCTCAGGGCCAGCAGCCGGGCTACGTCTTCTTTCTACGTTACTTACACACAAATGCACACAGCATTCTGTTTACATAAATGGATGGTAAACGCACCGCTTTATTTTTAGAGCAATTGTCTTTTTCTTGCTTTTTTTCTCCTCTCTCTGCCATCAACCACAACAGGTAATCTTTGTGTGGGTACAGCCCATACTTTTCTCCATTTTCGCTCACACATACACACACACACACACACACAGATACACAAAGACACACCCACATGCCCCCCCCACACACACCCAGGTGGTCACTGTCTGCCTTACAAAACTGAGGTTTTATCATAGAGATTTCTCAGTATCTGACTTCTTTTCTCTTTCAACAATACTTCTAGGAATAGTCCATCGTGTGGCTGCACAAAGTTTAGCCAACCTCGGCCCCAGTGGGCACAGACTTCCTTCCAAATCTTTCCCTGCCGGGGAGCCTCAGTGCAAACATCCTTATGTGCTTGTGCTTGCACTCCCAAGGAGCACAGTCCCGGAAGTGGAAGCCGAGTCTGTGGACCTGTGCATTTCCCATTTCAGAAAATGTCAGCGGGATGATTTCCAAAGACGTGCCACTGTTCACACCTGCCCCAGCCCTGTGTCTGAAGTTGCGGCTTTCCACTGCCCCTCCAGCAACAGATGTCATGTCTCTACTTTCTGCTGCTCTGGGTAAAAAGCGAAATCCCTTTCCACTCGTATTTGCATCTCCCCATGATGAAAATAGGGAGTTTGAGCATCTCTTCGTTTTGGTTTGTCCTCTGTGCTGCCCAGTCTGTGTTCTGTTTCTAAACTTGCCCTCCTCTCCAGTTTCTAAGAGGCCTCTGGATAACAGAAACTTATTCTTTACCTGTCAAATGTTACACACATTTTCCCAAAACGCTCCTTGACCCCTGGACTCTGTGGATAGTATCTTTATCCAATCAAAAGCTTTAAATTTTAAACTGTCAAATGTGTCCTTTGCAGCTTCTGGGGATCCTGGACCAATGAGGAGGGTGAGGGTCGCTTGCAGATTTCTACTGCTTTACCTTTTTCTACGTTGACACCTTGAATCCGTCTGGAATTCATCTTCCCTTCATCCTTAAATACGAACAGACAACTCCCCAGCCTTTTAAGGAAAAGTTGAAACAAGGAAAAAAAAAAAAAAAGACCAAGATAAATAGGAAACCTGACCCCAGAAGAAACCGAGGTAACTGGAGTCCCTCTAACGAGCCACAGAGAGAATGGAGACATGAGGGACGAAACACAGCCCTGACCATGGCCAACAGGAGCGGCCAGGCCACAAGGAGGAACCCTGGGACCTCAAGCAGGCAAGTGCCAAAACAAGCCAGCCACAGAGGAACCGGGAGACCCAGCTGAGCAAACCTCAGAGAACAAAGTCGGTACCCTAGATGGATTCACAGGAACTCCACCAACGGGGAGCCGGAGACGGAAGCACCGGAAGGAAACGATGATGATGCTGACGAGAGAAGGAAGAGAAGGAAACTACCCCCAAAATGAACATGTTACAAGACCTAAAAAGGAGTCCCCTATATGCCACCTGCGATAAATTTTAAAAATTCCACATTATAAAATTTCAGAACACCAAAGTGAAGAGAAGCTCCTACAGTTTCAGAGGAAATCAAAGCAAGACCCCTAAAAGTGAGTGAGAAACGGGGTGGTACTACGCTTCTCAACAGCAACCCCGGACCGGCACGCCTGAGAACCCCTCCTGCCCCAAGGAAGGCACGTCTGGTCACGGCCCCCTCGATGGAATCTTCTAGACAGTGTCGCTGCCTGCGCGATAGTCGGGAGATGCTGGCCCTAAGGTGTGTGTCCACTGCCGTCAGTGATGCGGGCTTCCACCGCCATGCCCAGGACCTGTCCCAGCCACTGCGCTCGGTGACCCAGGTGGAGGTGACTAATGCCAGTCAGCCACGGACCAGACCGACAGCAGACAGGGCCCGGGGCCCAGGTCCTGCCCCTCTGCCTCGTCATCACATCATTTGCCTCGGACCCTGATACTTCTCAGCTCCACTGTGTCCCTGGATACAGCCGAGCGACCATACTTGAGTGACGCTTAAGAAAACCGCAGGAAGGGGCTGGGGTGGGGACACTTCCAGTCGTGAGACGGCGAAGCTGGAAAGTGTGATGTGCCGTGTGGTGGTGACAGTTAATCGCACTGCACTGTACCCCAGAAATTTGCTGAGAGCAGCCGTAAGCCTTCTCCCCACACACAAAGAGAAGTAACTGTGCGAGGTGATGCACATCTTAATGAACCTGACCATGGGAATCATTTCACAATGTGTACGTGTGTTAAATGTACACAACTTTGTCAAGTACACCTCAGTGAAGCAGAGGGAAAACCCATCAGAGGCCGAGGAACACTACATTGCTGTTACAATCATGAATAAGCCCCAGGCAAACGCTCCTGGCTACCGAGGGCACTGCAGGACGGCGACGAGAAAGCGCCGGCACGGCACGCGTGTGGCTGTTCAGCGGAGGTGGAGGTCCTCACTGAAAAGGGAAGTGACTCTGAGTCAGTCGCCCTGGACAGAGGCCGCCCCTCACTACCTCCCAACCCCGCCCAGTAGCCAGGTCTGGCCAGACACGCGAAGCGTGGACACCCAGGGGGCCCACTGACCTGAGTCACCTCTGACATCGGCTATACAAGCCCAGGAAAACACACAAGCCCAGACAGCTCTGCCTGCGCCTGACGCGCCTGCTAACTGCGTGTCCACGTGCCAAAACGGAGCACAGTCCCCCTAGGCCCTGACCCCCGGCGGCACACCGTCACTGGGAGGCCCCAGGTGTCTGCGGGCACCTCCCCCTCGCGCGAGTCCACGTGCAGTTGGTTCGAGAAGCACCGTCCCGACCCCCCGAAACAAAGCCCTCCTGTCCCGCTGGCTGCGCCCGGACTCAAGGCCCTCCCGGCCACTGACAGGGCCTACACATCTCTGTCACCTCGAGTAAGGGAAGGCGGGCCCCCAGGGTCCTGCCCCGGACCCACGGAGACCCCCAGTGTGTCCCAGCGGGGGCCACCCTGCTCTCAGCCCGAAGGTGAGCGGGCAGGGAGCCCCAGCGCCCTCCTTGCCCGCCGTCGTCTTCCAACGAGGGGCAGAGACGGCAGCACATCCGGCAGGTGCCAGACCTTGGCTCAGAGGCCAAGGGGTGAAGAGACCACCCCTGATCCTCAGATACAGGCCCTACCCTGGGGCAGGACACGACCCGTGAGCGCAAGCCGGACCGGAGGACAGGTCCAGGGCCCGAGACAGACAGCCACGCTGAGCTCAGCCCCAGCTTTCCACCCGCGCCGCTGAGCTGCGGGCCGGGATGCTATCTCCACACACCTGCTCAACTTCTGATCCCCTCAAGGAGCTCTCATTTTCCCTGGAAACTGAACTTCTACGGAAATCAAAGTGCCTGGTTTTCAAACTTTCCTTGTGTTTCAAAAAGGCGGGGGCAAGGCAGTGTAGACATCAGCGGTGGCCGTGGGGAAACGGAGCAACACCTGTACCCCTGAGGCCCGCGGAGGGGACACCAGGGGGCACACAGGGCGGCCCTACGAGCGCGGATCTGACGGCCCGTGTGGCTCACGGCCTAGCCGGGGCATCCACAGAAGGGAAGGCGGCCCCAAAGGTACGTGGTGCTCTGGGCCTCAGGAAGGAAACGGACAAGCAGACTCAGAATGTCGGGGTGATGAGGGCTGGAAGAAGGCCGGGGCAGTCAGGACGGGGTGGGGGGGGGCTGGTCCAGGGATGGCGGGGTGCGGGGGAGAGGGCAGGAGCCCTGGGGACCTGGGGGGCGAGGGTCCAGTCGCAGTGTGATGTTGACACAGCTCAGCAGCCCCCGCATCGCCCCCAGGGCCCCCTCTTTCACTCGACAGTTCATCTACAGCTCACCTTCTCCTTGGCCTTGGCGCAGTCAGATAATTGGGCCTTGGGTAAAACTGCCTTTTTTCAGAAACGAACCAGAAACAAACAGGCCTCTCTGCAGACTACCAACGTCCGTCCGGCTTCCCAGGAACCGTCTCTTTTTCCCTCTTTCATCCCAAAGGAAAGCGACCCCACGCTCGGTCTAACCACTAGCTTGGCAAATCTGAGAAGGTGCAGCAGCAGACCCAGAGCGGCAGGGCAGGAGGGCGGCACCGAGGAGGCCGTCCCAGATCCAGGGGGAGGAAAGCACCCCGACAGGGAAGCATCTTAAAGGGGACAGGGAGCCCCAAGGAGCAACTGTCCCCCTGGAAGGGCAGGGAGTGGAGGCAGGTGAGCCCAGAGGAAAGCTGGGCCTCTGGAAGAAAGGGAAGGGAGCCCAGCCCAAGGGAAGAGGCTGCACGTGTGCTCGGGGGACGGACGGTTGGGGAGGTCAGTGGCAGGGGCCAGGGGCTGGGCTGGCCAATGGAGGGTCTCCTGCTCTCCTGGGGCCCCACCTCAGGTGTGTGAGCACCAAAGAGACAATCAGGCTGCACCCATGGAAAAGAGAGAACTCGGTGACATCCACCATGCTGGCAATCATCGGGACAGGACACCAGGACCTCAATGTCCCACGTCGGCAGGACCCCACTCACCCCCAGGCCTCCCTGCAGGTCCCAAACTCCAATTCCAGCCACCCACAGCGCTCTGCACCCCTGGAAAGCCCCTCCAGGCCCACTCCGTGCCCACAGGAGAAAGCCTACGCTCCGTCCAGGGCCACCAGAGGCTCCTCAGCCTGAGCTCGCCCAGCACCCACCCAAGCTCTCAGGCCACCAAGCAGCCCGGCTGAGCCCCCAGGCCGGGTGCCGCCCTGTTAACTGCAGGGCCGCTCAGCCACCCTCTCCACCAAGACTCTGAGCCTCCGACAGCTGCACTGCCTCAGGGATGGGGGGGTACAGAATGAGCCCCCGAAACCAAGGTGCTGATGGGCCTGGCTGCGGGGCATCAGGCTTGGGAGAGGAGGGGCTCGGACCCAAGGCTCCAGCTTGGCGGGACACAGGCCAAGCAGGCACACCACCAGCGAGGAGCACAAATGCTTCACTGGGCTGGGAGGTCAGGCGTGAAAAGGGAGAATGGGACATGGGGTCTTGGACCCGGCCTAGGCCAAATTGGCACCCAAGAGCTGGGCCATTGAGGGAAAGAAGATGACGTGATCAGGCCTGAGAATCTGGACCACAATAATAAGGAAAAATGCTGCAGGAGGGCCCAAGCTCTACAGTGAGCCTCGCAACTGACAATCCCCAAAGGCTCCCTGTAAATTACATGTATGCACATACACACGTGTGCATATTCAATGTATTACAGTTACTATTATATTAACAATATAGAGTATGTTACATATATCTATTGTATATAAGTGATGGTAATACGTATATATACATATACTTTATGTATCTGCATGTATGTATAGTTATTGTGTTTACAAACATTTGTCTCTCCCCTCTTTTCCTTTAGAGCTGGCAAATGTTAGAATGATAAGAACCACCTATCTTTAAAAACATCTAATAGAACTGATGTTGAACGAGTACAGAGTATGAGTTTTGCAAGATGAAGAAGTTCTGGAGAGCTGTTGTACAACAATGTGAATTCACCTGACACCACTGAACTATGCACTTGCTAATGGTTAAGATGCTAAATTTTAGGTTATGTATTAACTACCACAATTAAAAATAATTTTGTTAAAAGCTGGACATGGTACAGGAAAAAAATGGGGTGCAAGAGGATGGTCACGTCCCAGGCCTCGGATGAGTCCCTGGGATAGGCTGCCAAGGGAGGGTCCTTGGCTTCGCACAGGAAGGAATTCAAGAGCAGGCCACAGAAAAGGGAAAGCAGGTTTATTTAGAGAGATGCACACTCCACGGACAGAGTGTGGGCCATCTCAGAAGACGAGAGGTGGCCCCAGGCCATGGGTCATCTTGGAAAGTGACAGGGGCCCCAAGGTATGGAGGTGGTTACTTTTTATGGGCTGGGTAATTTCACAGGATAAAAAGTGGGAGGAATATTCTAACTACCTTGGAGAAGGGGTGGGGATTTCCAGAATTGGGGCACCACTCACTTTTTGCCCTTTTATGGTCATGGAGCCTGCAGGTGTGTCCTTTAGATGCTAATGTATTACAAGGAGTGTATAACCAGGCTCCTGGTCTACTGGAAGTTGAACCTTCTGCTGTGTCTTGGGCCTAACTGGCTCTAACCAGTTTTTGTCATATCCTGTTCTTCTTAATGGTTGTGTCATTATTTGAATGACTGTGCCCTGCTCCCTGCCCTTCTGTCTCCTTCCTGCCTCAGAGATTTTAGTCTCATAATGTTATGGGAAGCAGAGGGGCAATGGTCCATCTTCTGTAGCTGCTTCAGGGCTCAGTAGGGGCGCTGACCCTGCCTGTCAGGGAGTAAAAACCTCAGGATGCCTCATCTAGGGGCCCTGGGGGCAGGAGAGCTTCTTGTTTTTAGTCTGTGTGTGGGGCACGGGGGGGACAGGTATGGGCTGGAATCCTCACAGCCAACATCTTGATGTGGAGCTGTTGTAACCGCTTCCATGGCCTTCCCATGAATCTTCTCGAGAAGCACCTGTACAGTAGCATCAGATTATAACAGTAACGGTCTATAAATGACAAAAGACTTAAAAGCCAAGTTAAATATCTGATTAGAGTGTAATCGATAAAGAAACTTGGCTACAATCACCAGAATTAGGACTGATAACCTTATACACCAGGACATATCCAAATTTTAGAAATTTCATATAAATTCTAGAATGTCTATATTAATAACATTTACCCACGGTATAACCTGAGGCTTATCACTCCTTTGACAATGCTTCCCATGTAATGTAACATATCAAATAATCCTACTTAACATCTCTCTGAGATGTCTCAGGGTTTCTCTTCCACGAACCTTCTACAACTTTCTGTACTGATATTATTTTGTCCCTTATTTTTTTCCATTCTGAAACAACCAGCTCCAAAACAAATTACTCTTTTTCCCTTTAACAAATGCATTCCATTCCTCATACTTTCTTCTACTGAAAACACATCTTACTTTCCTGGCATACTGAAATGTTTCTTATTCTTCAGCAGCTTTAATTACATTATACAATTTTAACCCTTAAGAACCTTAATCTCTAGATAAACCAACAAGCAGCAAGTAATTGTAAACTGTTTGTCATACCCACATTTCCTGACTGGAAAACTTATGTTTTAGTTTTCCTCTCCTAAGGCAAAGTAGGTAAACTCAGACCCACCCCACCCAGCAATTAATATTCCAACATACATCCTATTTGAAATGACCCAGATAGTCAATGAGTTCTCACCATTTACCTTAGTTTAGTCTTAAGTTACCAAAATCTGGAGAGACTATTTTAGATAGACATTCCCAAAACATAATTATCTCTATAGAGTTTACCTAAAAGTCCTTATCTCATTTACATTTACTTTCCTTAAAAGCTTTTATCACTTACAAGTTACTTGGTCTTCTTGCTGACAAGTTTGCAACAGGTATAATAAGGCCTTATTTGACCTCTAGTAAACCTAGGTACAACAGAAGTATTGTACTTAACATTGATGACTCTAAAGACATGTACTGTATATGAGTCAAACCACAAGCATAAGCCACCTTCTAAGCCACCTTCAATACCAGATATCAATTCAGTACTGAATATTTCCCAGATCATGTGAACCTGAAATGCATTCTGGCCAGATCTGTTTATATTTCTGAGTATTTATATAAGTGCTTAATTTCTTTAAGCCAATTAAATACAGCTCTTTTATGAATTAGTTTTGGAAATACCACATATCTACAACACACATATAGATTTGTATAAACATACAAAACACAGAGACCTCATAGTTCCCATTCCAAAACTTCAGCCATGATTCAGATCCAACAATGTAAAACCCATCAGTTACAAGGGGTTGGATTCAAATTGCGTTTCTAGAAGATGAAACAAATCATGGTCACCTGTCTAGATGACTAAACCCTTTTTACTAATATTTATGGAAAAGATACTTAAGCTTTCTATTTGTCCTTGACAAGTCAAGTTCCAAATCACCTACCCCCTTTCCTGAAATTTGCATCTTAAAAGGATAGGGGAGACAAGAGTTCTGGAGAAAACCAGGTAGAATATTTGCATCTCAGAGGCATAGAAGAAAGGCTAGTTCCTCCTTGGATGACTTTTTCCCTTAAGGCCGGAAAAAAAAAAAAAGTTTTTTTTCAGTACTTACAAGTCTCTTATAATAAGCACGGGAGGTTTGGGGAGTAGTAAAAGGATTGGTGGACTTTGGATTATTTCTGGAGCCACACCTCTGGTCCTGTAAAGACTAGATTTGTAAAACAAGGACAGTTGTTTTTTTTTTTCTCAAAGAATTGGATGGTCACCTCAATGATTATCAAAGGACTGACACACCCATTCACCTATGTTGGAAAGTTTACTTTATCACTCAAGATATGTTATCACTCAAGATATCACTCAAGATAAAGTTTTACTTTACCACTCAAAGATAAAGATATACTGGGTGTCTGGGAGCAGGGAGATGCAGAAGAAAGCGACCTTTAGTTCTAGCACTGCGAACCGCTTTAACAGCCCATAGGTTAAAAACTTAGATGGGATGGAATGGAGACATCCTCTGGCTTGAGACTGAGGCAGGCTCTCCCCGGCCAAGAGCAATCTTTTTTCGTGGTCAAATTTCCTAGCAAGGAACTGAAGAGAGCTGGGGGGCAGGGTGAACCACTTGGTTTGGGGGCCTTCCCTCCCCTCCCCCCATTATCACACAGGATTGGGAGGACAAGGGTCCAGGGAAATCAGTCAGCCCCCATATCTAGTAAGAAAATAACTTTCCTACTTGCCACATCAAGGGCTACCCAAGGAGAAATGACCAGGTGTCCTTTGGGAGCCAGGGAAGGTCCCAGGCTCCATCAGTCTTCGGTCCCCTCAGCCATCACTGGTTTGGGAGCCCTGAATCCCCTTCAGGCCTAGGGGCAGTCCCGCTTCCAGTAGCCCCTGAAACCGAGCAGGACCCTGTGGGGCTCCTGGGCACGGATGCCTTTCCATATCCCCTGCTTCTTGTTTGTAGTGACAAGACTCCAGCCTCCATGACCTTCCCTGAGTTCTAAAGCACAGATTCAAACAGTTGCTAACCAGGGAAGGGAGGGGATGCAGAGACAAGGGAGGAGCGGCCAGGAAGCAGTAGAGCAGCCTTGGGCCAGGGTCCTGGTCCCTCCTCAAGGGACACATATAACAATGTATTTGAGATCTTTACAGAACTAAAACCCCCAACGAATGGAAGATGTTGGCATTCTTCATTCCAGAGAACATCACAGTTTGATAACCTCATCAAGGGACCACCTGAGGCCGGATTAAAGGAACCAGAGCAGCTCATTAGGAGGAAACCACCTGAGGCCAGATGAAAGGAGGGCAGGCCCCGCAAGCACCCTGATCTTTATGAGCTACTGCACCCCTGATCCATGGCTATAAAACTCCTCACCAAATCCTCCCGGGCTGGGACACGCAGTTTTTCAGGGCACAAGCCCGCTGTGTCGCCCCTCTGCCTGGCAAAGCAATAAAGCTATTCTCTTCTACTTCACCCAAAACTCTGTCTCCGAGATTCAATTCGGCACCTGTGCACAGAGGCCGAGCTTTCAGCATCACCTTCTCATTTGCATATCGGGCAGGTTCCCAGGGGACTTTTCCCACACAGGAGGTATTCGTCCTTCCAGTGGCTCTCCTAGCCACACTTGAAACAGATCCATCCTTTCTTGGCGAGACAGTGGCTCTGATCCAGGCTTCCTGGATCCGGCCCCCGCCACTGGGCTTTCGTAAGGGAGGGTAACCCTGAGGTGGTGCAGGGGTTAGGGCTGCCGCCAGTAATGGTGCCATTAGCTGTTGTCCCTGAATCCTGTTTGCCTCTTCCACCCTATCTCTATCGTTGAACACTCCAACGGCCAAGTCCATGGGCTGATTCATGGGGGTCCGGGGTCTCCAGCTGCCCAGATGGGGATGTTAGGGGTAAATGGTCTGGAAGACTGTCCCTCCTCAGAATTGGGGTGGGGGGGGCGTGTAGGAGTTCCCAGTTGTGGACCTCAGGGAGGTGGTCTCATAAGGGGATCATCTAAAACATCAGGCTCCCGTGGGGGAAGAAGCCACTTTGAAAGGGGAGTGAGCCAGGCACACCCGGCAGGAGCTCTTTAGACCTGGATCTTGGAAGAGCGTCATGAACATTTGGACGTATGGGACTTCCCCCCATTTTTGGTTAGTATGTCACGACAAGACAGGGGTCTGATGGTTCTTTGTCCTGGCACTCTCCCAGTGTCCCTGATATCCCAAAAATGTAAGAAGGGGGTATGCTGCCAGGGACCTTACTGGGTGGACCCCCTCAAGGGAGTGTCACAGAGAAAAGTCCTGATGGCATTTAGGAGATGGTATAATTGGCCTGATCTGTAACAGCCCCTGACTCCTGGGATTTGGGGATTCAGCAGAAAAGGTGTTTAATTAAGTATGGAAAACTGGGCCTGTGGCCATCTGGTCATGAGAAAGGGTCTGTTTGGCAAAAGCAACAGTGGGGTCCCTGCAGGCACCCTGAATCTGTCTGGTGAGCCTGAGAAGGCCCCTTGGATTAGTCAGGGAAAGGAACAAGAGCCAGTGGGAGAAAAAGCAACCAGGGTCCCAGGGCCTGAATCCTTCAGAGAGGGAGGGTGGAGACCTAGGCCCTGAGTCAAATAAATGCACTACACGGCTGGGGACGACTACCAGCCACCCTCCACAGAGGGGAGCCATAGCCTAATAAGCAGACTGAGATTATGCCCTTTGAGGTCCCTTCCATAGTCACTAGGGCTGTCCCTTCATGGTCGCCAGAAAAGATGTTGCAGGAAAAAAAATGGGGCACGAGAGGATGGTCATGTCCCAGGTCTCGAGTGAGTCCCTGGGATAGGCTGCCAAGGGAGGGTCCTTGGCTTCGCGCAGGAAGGAATTCAACAGCAAGCCACAGAAAAGGGAAAGCAGGTTTATTTAGAGAGATGCACACTCCATAGTCAGAGTGTGGGCCAGCTCAGAAGACGAGAGGTGGCCCCAGGGCATGGGATCATCTGGAAAGTGAGAGGGGCCTCGGAGGTATGGGGGTGGTTAGTTTTTATGGGCTGGGTAATTTCATAGGATAACAAGTGGGAGGAATATTCTGACTACCTTGGAGAGAGGGTGGGGATTGCCAGAAGTTGGGGCACCACCCACTTTTTGGCCTTTTATGGTCATGGAGCCTGTGGGTGTGTCCTTTAGATGCTAATATATTACAATGAGCGTATAATACAGCTTGTGGTCTACCAGAAGTCAAACCTGCTATCTTAGGCCTAGGTGGCTGTGACCAGTTTATGTTGTATCCTCTTCTTCTTAATGGTTGTGTCATTCTTTTTATGGTTGTGCCCCCTGTCCCCTTCCTTCCTAAGATATACACACACACACATCCAGTGAATTGCCCAAACTCTTTACCACATGGACTATTTCCCTTCTTTGTCCTCAACTTCACAGAAGCCTGCTGAGTGTCATTCTCCACTGAGCCCTGCAATCCCGTTCCAAAAACTAAGGAAATGCACCAAATCTAAACTTCCCAGCTCACAGCGGCTACTTACTATTCATCAAAGGCCACCGTTCGGTGTGATCTCCAGGATGCGACAGAGCAAACGAATGTCTGTGTCCTGATAACCCGAGAAAATGACCAAAAGTGACTAAAACACCTCCCATCCAGCACACACAACATAAAACAGATGCGTGGTAACTGAGCTGTCACCTGAACACGTGACAAACATGCGAAGTATGATGAAAGAGGCAGATGCTAAGAATTAAGAATAAGGGTGTTGCCCTCCTGGACTGCCCTTCTCAGTCACTACAGTGAGAGCACGCAGCCAGCTGAGGCTGCAGTGAGAGACAAATGACCCTCGCACTTCAGTTTAGCGCGTTCTAAAAATACAATTTACAATTCAGCAATATCCTTGCTTTTTCTTTAGTCACTACAACACAAGCATGCCTCTTTGTTATCTCTAACTACATCTGCATGCAAAACACGCTCTCGCTAGGAAAATTTAAGTTCTGGAGAATCTAAACCCATTTTTCAAATTTGAAAGAGAGATGAAAAGAAAGGGAAAGGAGAGAGTAAAGGTGCATTTTATTCACGTGCAAAAAATGTAACTGAAAGCTGACTTCAGGTCCTCACCCCAACCCAGTAAATGAGGTATGTAACTTGTCCCCAAGTGGTTTCAAAATTACTATTTCGGCTATACGACTGTGCAGTGGAACCAAATCCGTCTTGATCCAAAAGCCGTGCCATTTACTTTCATGCGTAAGGAAATGCCAGTATTCTGCATGCGTGCGACAAGGAGGTTTCTCAGCCTTGGCACCGGCAACATCCAAATCGCCTCAGGGTGAGAACCCCGAAGTAGCCTCTGGCCTGTGCGCCTCTCTGAAGCCGCCACCCAGTCCATGAGCACACGCAGACTCCGTCCGCTGAGGCTGGCGGCTCCCCATGTTGCCCGGGCCCCCAGGGCAGGCAGAGAGATGCGAGGCTCACACAGCCCCACGGGCAACAGGCTCTGATCTCACCCGAGGTCCCCGCATCTCTGTACTCTTCACCACACAGAGCCACACCAACAGCAGCTGGTTTCCCAAGCTAGGCAGGGCATGCACCCACAGAACAGATTAAAATTAGGCACCCTAATTGTTAAACTGTCACTGCAAAAGCCGGGGATACCTTTTTTTCAGAAAATGAATAGGAGAATTAATGGAATTCTTCATTTGCTTGCATTTGTGGTACTCAGCCTGTCTTTTATTATCAAGGCAGTCATAAAAAAAATGCTTCAGCCACGTATGCAAACTAAATCATTAGTATTTTTCGCAATTACAGTTAACTGCTTATTTGTATTGCTGATCTCTTCTCTCCCAATTTCGTTCCCTTAATATTAGTGATATCGGAAATGCTTTAATAAAACAATCTCAGGCAATACAAGAGAAATAATCTCTATTACACACTTCTCCGATCCTACAGCTGCAGGACCACCCAGTAGTGACCTAGATCAGTCACCCAAGGATTGGCTACACCCCGGGAGCCGCAGGGCTCTCATTTCTGTGGGTCCAACAAGAGCTTGAGCACAGAGGGCCACGGGCAGGGGGTCTCCCTGGCTCCTTCCCAGAGCCGCCCCACCCCCCAAAATGGGAGACAGAGCCCAGAGCTCCCCTAGGCAGGTGGGTCCAGACGAGGAGAAGTGAGCCCACCCCAGGTGGGAGCTTTCTGTAACAGCTTCGATTTTATCTAAGAAATCAGGTGAGACGTACATCCTGCTGCGAAATGTTATATGCACGCATCCATGTTATTTGCATGTTTGTTTTAACGTTAAGGCGCTTTACGTAAGTGTCCAGCTCACGGATTTCACCCCCTTCTGGCCAGTCTTCTGATGCCCAGGAAGACGTGCCCACTTCCTGTGGCCACGCCCCCACCCGATCCCGCCCAGCGGCTTCCAGGGGCCCACCCTCCCTGCAGCGCCCTCACCAGCCAGAGGTCCTGCACTGCTCTGAGCCTCGCTAAGCAGACCCCTGTCACTCACACTGCAACTCTGAGGTTTGCCAGTTTGTGAGCAAACTTTCCCGTCTATGAGCTACGATCCCGAAAGGATGAGAATAAGGCTGGCAGCTGGGAGACTGAGCCAGGCGTGGAGAACAGATGTGATGGAGGTCAGGCCAGGGCCAGGGACCGGGAGCCAGAGCAGGGCCAGAGGCTGGGGGCAGGCACAGGAATAGGGGCCAGCAGAGGTGCCTCAGCACCTGGCTCCTCCAAAAATCAGAAAGCTCCACAGCACATACACAGTCCACGGCGAAGCAACAAAGAAAAGTTCGTATTCCAGTCCAACCACTGAAAGATGGTCTGATAACCAATTACAATTTATTCCTTTCTCCTCCACGTGAAGCCCCAGGAACACCAACTCGGCAGCTCAGCGAGCAGCCGCGAGCCCCGGCACTGAGGGCCCAAAACTGTGTGAGTGGTCACCGCTGTAAGACTAAAGCCCAAAGACGGGAAAGGGGGTGGGGGTGGGGTCACCACCAGAGCCAGATGAGACTGTCCTGGCCAGGGGAGGAACCATGTGACATGGGTCCACTGCCACCTCCTCGAGGACTTGTGGGTTGAGGGATGCAGGGGAAGAGGGGCATCCCCCACTGGCGGGCTCGGAAGATGATGCTGGTCCCATGGGAGCTGGGGGAGGGTGCGGGGCCGGGGATCTGGGTGCCTGGCTGATCGACAGGTCCGAGCCCTGCTGCAGCTGCCCTGGTCACTTTGGGACGCACCTCCGGACCAGCCTGAGCCCTGGAACGTGGCGACACAACTGCAAGACAAGAGAGCTGCTGCCGAGGGCCTGCCACATGGCAGCTGCGAGAGCGGCTGCTCGACCTTCCCGAGAACCAGCAGAGTCTGGAAGCGGGAGCAGCACATCCCAGGGTGGCGGGCAGCCTGGCCTCAGACGTCCCAGCCCGACGGAGCCCCCGGCCCTTTGCTGGGACAACACTCAAAACTCAAGTGCCCGAGAAAGCCCAACTTGCAAGGATCAAGAAACAAAGTATCTCCGCTTACAGATGAGGAACCGGGTGAGAAATGCACTCCACGGAGGGAGGATTTCATCACCCCAACCGCCATCAGATACACCCTCGTTCCAGAAACTCTGCTGTTCCTCATTAAGTGGGGGATGGCCAGAGGTGAGCAGCTCAAGCCAGTCCAACAGGGATCCCAAGAGGGGCTGACTTTCCCGGTTCACAGAGCTCGCGCGTGTGCACGTCTGCTTGTGTGCATGTGTGCACACGCGTCCTGTGTGCAGAGGAGGGCGCCCTGGCCAAGGCTGCACATCCCAGAACTTAGCCGTGAGCTGAAGAAGCTGCGAAGCAGAGGGCACGGGTGACAGACGGCCCAGAGGAGATGACCTGCCTCAAGGGCTGCCCTGCCCCCGGCCCCGGGGCAGCCCCGCCCTCCCAGGCTCAGAGGCCACCTCCAGCTTCCCTCGGCCATACTGGCTGCTGGTTCCTCACACTGTCTGACAGGGCTCTGCCCGGCAAAGAGCACAGGGCCAGCCACACCAACTTGATGCCCAGGAGAGCCTCCATCTCCAGCCCCGGTGAAAGCCCCCCGTCCCCCAGAAGGAAAACCTCCGAAGGGGGGTGGTGCAGGTCTGAGGTCCTCTGCCTCTTGCTCTGGCTGGGCCACCTTCCACCCCTGGGGACGTGCGTCTGTACCAGGCCTGCGCCCCCGGCTCTCAGGGTGTCACACTTAATCCTCACAACACACTCTGACCGCGCAGCAGAGGAAAGTGAGGCGGGGACGGTGCGTAAGCGCCACGGAGCAGCTTGGCTGCACCAGGCTGCACCAGGACACGCATCCGGGCCCCTTTCCACGACGCCAAGCCCCTCACCACCCTGCTTCTGTGATCCAGCAGTGCATCCCAGCGTGAGGCCTGCGCTTCCTGCCTAGGGGTGGGCAGCTTTACTGTGCGTTCCAACTCGTGCGTACACAGAAAGGCAAGGGGTCAGAGCACCGCCTGGCTCAAACCTAAGTCCCCACCGCCAAGCTACCTGCGCCGGGTGTCAGCTTCCCAGCAGTCAGCTGGGAGTGGTAAGGAGAGCCAAGTCGCAGGGGCGCAGCGCGCTAGCAGACAGCGGTCAACAGCAGCACAGAGCCCGGCACTAAAGAAGCACCACAGGACACCGGTGGGAGCTCCCAGCCGGGGGCACGGGAACTGAGCAAGGCCAGCGGAGCTTCTTCCTCTCACGCCGCACCGCAGGTCTGGGAGCCGGGCCCTCCACCTCGTCATCTTATCCGACCTGAGCCCGAAAACATCCCTCCATGACAGAAATTCTCGTGCCCACTTTGCAGATGGGAGGACTGAGGCACAGGGAGACTGAGGCTGTGGAGCCCAGATCTGTCGGAGCCTCTGGGCCCTGCACACGGGCAGATGTTACCGGCGGGGCTTGGCCGACATGCCCTGCACTGTACCTTCTCAGGACACCCCGGCATCTGCCCACCTCTGCCCAGGGCAGGAAAGCTGACGTGGGCTCAGCCTCTCCCCAGAGCATCCTCAGACACCACACTGGGCCTCTCAGGTTGCCTGGAATCAGCCCTGAGGGCAGCGGGTCAGTCAGCAGGCAGGGCCCAGTCCCCTCCATCTCATGGCTCCACTGCCCCCACTCTAAGGGCTTCTCCACGAGACTGTCACATCCTGCAGAGGGAGAGACCAGAGGACTCACCCTGATGAGCTTCTGTTGCCAACTGGTCAGCTGCCCCTGACCTCCAGGGCCCAGGGTACGACCAGGAAGAAGGAAATGCCAGGAGACTGGGGGGCCCACGTCCACTGCCACAGAAGGCCTGGTGAAGGCCTCACGTCCAGACCCTCCTGAGCTCTCGACTGCCCCCTCGGTGAACGGGGACCAGCTCCCTCCAGAGCTGCCGCAGGATTCCGTGAGATGAGGTCTATGAAATGGTCGGCATGGCCCTGCGCACAGTGGGCCCACACGAAAGGCCATTCTGGAACTGAGGCTGGGGCTGCGGAGAACAAGGGGCCCCGTGGAGGGCGCTGCCCACCGGTTCGCACCTCAGCATCTGTCCCCTCCCTCTCCTTCCCACCACCAGCGACTGCCCTAGGAGGGAAGCTGACTCCCCAGCCAGCTTCTGCAAGAGGCTGAGCCACTCAGGGCATTCCATACCCTTGACCAAAGCGACAGTCCAGCGTGGACCAGTGGCCTAAGCCAAGCCAGTGAAGGACGTTCTGCTGAGGCAAAGGTGCTGTCTGTCCTGACGGGCAGGAACCAGCAAGTGTGTATCCTGCGAGGAGCCGGCAGGGCCGTCTCCGGACCAGGAAGCAGACTCTCCCAAGACGGGAAAGAAACAAGGTCTTGATGAGGCCGCAGAGGAGCTGGATCAAGCCCTGCCTGAACCCTACATTCACCTGCACTTTCCCAGAAAGCAGCTCAGTCAATTCCCTGAAGCACACAGTGCTCTCTGAACCTGCTTGGAGAGACCGCTTCTAACGGAGGGCTACCAGAACAGCTTTCTGCTCAATACTGAGAGCTGCTCACAAAAAATCCTGTGAAAGTGTAGGTCCCGTGATCCCAGGGAGGACACAACCTGATCCTGGCCTGTTTCTCCATCCACCAGAGGCCACCTGATCCTACAGCACGGTCACTTGCCACCCCCCCACATACACACCCACAGAGCCACCCATGGAGGGCTGCGCCCATGGAGTGCCAGAAGCACCCAGCCTCTCCCGTCTCTAAATCCTACACTGCCCTCCTCCTGGGAGCACTGCCCCTTCACCCTGCCACCAGGAGCCGGCCCCAGTCTCCACCCACCATCTGAGCACTCAGGCCACGCAGCTTTCCTCGAGCCACTTACTGCCACGTGGGGCAGCCTTCTGAGGCCAGCTGCAGGTGAGGGGCATGCTGTCCTTAAGGGCCCTGCTGGTGCTTGATAAACAACAGTGAAGAGGAGGGGAAGCGCGCAAACTCGCTACTGGGTTTGTAACACACATTCACATCGTCCCAGGACGCCCCCTTTTCTGGACACCAGGAAGCACCACGGACAGCAAAGGCGGTGTGAAACGCCCATCACCCCTGTTCACGGATCACCCTCGGGGCGGGACCTCAGCACCTCCGACCCAGGGACGAATCACACAGCAGCCACGGCCCAAGTGCAGCAGGGCAGCCACTGCCCCGTCCAGGCCCCGCGCGCCGAGCGCCTAACACGCAGGGCAGCGCCCTCGGAGCTGACGGCGCTCCATGCACAGCTGAAGGGATGCTGCTGAGCTTTCAAGAACGGGGTCTCTGTGAGCTACGAAAGAGTGCCTGCGAGGACAAACACAGAAAACAACTCACTCCCAAACGTGACTGAGGTCCTTCGGGGACGCACTCACCTGGCCGTGACTTCGGCAGACGCAGGCGCCGGGTTACGGTCAGGGTAACTGACATCAAAGGCCCAGTCACCAGCCCTCCCCTGGCAGACAACATCCCACCTGAGACCTGCCCGCAGAAATGGGGAGAGGAGCCGCGCCACGGGGAGAGGCTCGTGGGCCCACCACCCCTTTCGGCCTCCAGGGAGGAGCCCTCCTCCCATCCTCCTGAAGAGACAGGCAACGCCAGCCAGGTGAGGTCACGGTGAAGCTGAGCTCTCAGGCCCGGCCTCCTGCCACAACACCCACTTTCTGCCCTCAGCACCCCCGAGCCTTGGAAAGCAAAGCACCCATGTCTGCGGAAACCCTCTCGTACACTGCAGGCCAACCAGCGCCACGATAAACAGAATTAACACGTCCACAAGCTAGACCCTTAGCCCCACACACATAAGGTGACCCGAGGAGCCACAAGGAGAAGAAGGCCCCTGAAGCAAGAGCAGAGGCCCACCTCATGCCTCCTTGCTCTTTCAGCTCTGTCCCCTCCTTACCTAGAGGAATCCTGAAAATCATAGCTCTGCCAAAATGCAGCCCACATTTGGATGAACACAATCCACTCCGACACAGGAAGACATTCTTATTCGGGGAAGGATTTAGGGGATGCACTTTAACACTACTGTTTGTTAACTCCAAATCCCAAAAGGTCAGCTCTCCGTCAGCCCCGGGAGGTGAGGTGGATGCTCCTCCAGTGGGGCGGATCCCACCCAAGGCTCGGGCCGCTGGGGCAGAGGAGGCCGCCTGCAGCTGCCCGGCCCAGCCCGTGCTCCTTGGGGGCTCTTAGCAGAAACGACACTGAGGATGTCGCAGGTCGACTGCTGCCCAGGCTGACGGCGGGCGGGCGGGCGGTGGGGAGCGGCAGGGGATGCGCTCAGGCTGCTGCAAAACTGGCCAGACCTGGACCATAAAAGTGAAAGGAAAACAAGGCGCTCGCGAGGAAACAGAATTCGGCACTAAGTGCTCCCGTGACGTGTCCTTCAATGGGTCCCTCCAGCCCAGAGGGCCGGGAAGGAATGACACCACAGCCCCTACGCTGGCAAAGGAAGGTTTTTCCAAAGAATGGGACTGAAACCTCCTCTTATGGCCTTTTCAGTGCAAAATCCTATGTGAATTTTATAGCAGTGAGGGTTTTGATCCACTGTGGCGCTTCCCGACCGCTTCTTTACAACTCTTCGTAAAGGTCCACGATGGCTGAGAGCCACACCCCAGGAGAGTGGTTATACTCCTAATTTTCACTCATCAACCACAGGCCCCTGCCCTGGAGGGTCGCAAGCCCCGGTGGACAACTCCACTCCCACCCCCAGTGTCCACGGCCCCAGAGATGGAGTGCAGGCAGGCTCATCAGGCCCCTCTGACCCCTCAGCCCTCTTGGGGCTGGAATGTCAGTTCTGCGGGGAGCCCTGAGCATCACCTCGTAAGACCTACACCCCCCACCAACTTGCTCATCACCCTTCACCACGTTCTGCCGACCTGCTGGGGTCCTGCTTCAGCCAAGGCACCCGATGACACAGTGTCTGCCAGGAAAGCCCCTGCGGGGGGGGCTCAGAAGCAGGTTTTCACTCCTAATGGAGGAGAAGCTGGCTCAAGTCCCTTCCAGAATGTTCCCAACACTGACCCCCGGGGTCCAAGTCCTGACAGCTACTCTAAGGAGTCCCGGACCTAGAAGGGGGCTCTCAGCCACACTGGCAGAAGGGAGGAAGGAAGGAGGGAGGGAGGCAGGGAAGGAGGGAGGGAGGGAGGGAGAGAGGGAGGAGGGAGGGAGGGAGGGAGGAGGGAGGAGGGAGGGAGGAGGGAGGGAGGGAGGGAGGAGGGAGGAGGGAGGGAGGGAGGAGGGAGGGAGGGAGGAGGGAGGAGGGAGGAGGGAGGAGGGAGGAGGGAGGAGGGAGGAGGGAGGAGGGAGGAGGGAGGGAGGAGGGAGGGAGGGAGGAGGGAGGAGGGAGGAGGGAGGAGGGAGGGAGGAGGGAGGGAGGAGGGAGGGAGGAGGGAGGAGGGAGGGAGGGAGGAGGGAGGGAGGGAGGAGGGAGGGAGGGAGGAGGGAGGGAGGGAGGAGGGAGGGAGGGAGGAGGGAGGGAGGGAGGAGGGAGGAAGAGCCACCTCACTTGAGGATACTCCAGCCCCCCTTGCTGTGGGCAGCCCTAGCTTCTTGCCAGAGCCTGGGGGACAGCGCCACGCTGCAAGCACGCGCTCCAGAGAGGGGCCGGCTGGGCCACAGGCCGCGGGGGCCTCGACCAGGTTAGACCAGCAGAGGCCAGGCACGTGGCACCTCACAGGAAACAGCGAGCACAGAGGGTCAGAAGCCTCGATTGCGCATAAGCATCCGGCACACACGTGAAGCAGCAAGGCAGCCAGCCTGTCTGTCAGTGCAGCTCATCCCTCCTCCCGCGCTGCGGCCCTGGAGCCCTCAGGGCCGGGCCACCATCCTGCCCGCCGGCCTTTCCACCCTGCGGCAGCCCCGCTGCTCCGGCTGAAGAGGACCACGCTCCACTCCCAGCCCTCCTGTCTTCCCTCATCTGAGCCTGGGTCCTCCACCCTGCTGCCCGCCACAGGCCCCCTGCCCCCCAGCCTCCCACGGCCTGGTGCACCTGTGTGTGGTTATGCCCATGCCTACCCCATCCCCACCGATGTCTAAGCTCCTTGCGGTTCAGAGCTTCCTGCCCGAGACAGGGCCACAGGGCCTGCCTCTGCCCGCCCCAATGCAGGAGCATCTGTGCAACTCCTCCGCTCTCACGGAAGACTTCCTACATGCGTTAGGTGCGGGCTTAGTATTTGCAAAATTATAACCGACCAATCAGAAACGTTCAAGAGACAGGCTCCCTACCACCGCCACCGCCAGGGCTCCGCCACCCAAGACAGGCCAGTGGTAGCGGCACGGGGGGGGGGCACCAAAATTTCTCTTCCCAAGTTTGCGGAAGACCCACCGCAGCCAACAGTGGCACGCGAACCAGCTGATGGTCGCTCCCACAAGGTCACACAGCTCCGCCAACCACGGGCAGAACAGCACTCCCACCGGGGAGGCCAGCTCAAGGCTTCCAGGCCCTAAGAGCTGCCCAACCGTCACAAGCTCAAACATCGACCCAACAAAAGCGCTTGACCCATGCAGACAGAATACCTCATAAACAACAGTAAACTAACACAGCCTGACATTCGCATTTTTAAACACAGCGGACTCCAAAATGTTTACAGACACGACCATAGGAAGGTATCATGTTAAAACTATGAGGTTGAATAAGAAATGATTAAATAACGTCATTAATTCCAATTTGAAACAAGCAGGGGAGCGGCTGGCCACCTGGAACACTGGCACCCTGGGTGATCCGGCGGAGGGACAAGCCGTGCGCACTGGCTGGGCCCCAGGCACAATGGCCCCATTTGCCACTTGATGGCTGTGTGTTTAAGGCCCTTCTTCCTCTCGTTCCTCTCTGCATCACAAAACCCACTTCAGTTGTATTTATTGCAGCTACTTAAAAGCACATAATCTCCAAAATCAGAACCTAGAAGTTCCCAGATTGAGGCAGAAAGGAAGCAGGCAATCCCAGAGCACAGGCAGATACCCAGAAGGTGCTATGAGGCCAAAGGACCAGTCCACATCTAGGCTCTCCTCCCAAGGCCTTCGCTGTGCCGTGCATCCAGCCACGCATTCGTTCATTCATTCAGGCACTGCCAAGCACTGGGCACAAAGCAGGCAGGAGGCCCTCGGGGCCCCTCCACCCCGTGGAGCCCCACCCCCCCCCCACCGCTGGTAAGAGAGGTGACATTAAACCACTAATGTCGCAATGAGCTATTGAAATTACACAAGCGGATCCTGTTGGGAAGGAGTAAAAAGGATGTGAGGCCATGTTTAACAGGGGACCAAAGGCTGAGCTTGGATTGAGGGATCAAAGACAGAGATGAAGAGAGGAAGTTCCAAGAACTGGAAACAGTGTGTGCAAAGGCCCTGGGGCCAAAGGGGGCTTACTGGAGAGCAAGGAAGCAAAGCAGGTAGAGGCTGAAGCTCAGTGAGAAGGACAGGTGCTATCAGACAAGGCAGGCCTTCCAGGATCCTAAGACATGACAGGGTTTTGAGCATGGTAATGACGGGTACGGCTCTGCCTTGGTCAAGACCACATAGGTGCCATCGGCAGCACAACCTGGGCCAGAGCCTGCCCAGACCCAGGAGGCCAGCACTGCCTTGGAGAGCTCACGAGAGTCAGAGAAACAAATCCCCTAAATTCTTCCAATGTTAAGCATATGTATCAACTTACCAAGGACTTGGTTTTCCTCCTTTATAAATACTGGGGTTGAAGAGTTATTTCCCCCCCATGGAAATATCAGCCTTTTTAAAAAAAGTATTACTATTAAAAAGTCACACAGGCTTACAGAAAAATTTATACAATACCAACATGTATAAAAAGACAATGAAAGTCACTCGCATCCCATTTTCCTGACACCCCAGAAGGCCACTGTTATCACTTTAGAGACCCAAGTTCTTAAAAACAGAAGGGGTGGGTCCTGTTCCGGACCTGCTTTTTTCACTTAACACACTGCACACTTCTGCTGACATTTGAGCCTGTGCATAGATTTCCACAGGATGAAAATACCACAATGTATTTAATAAGTATCACCTTTATAAATAATGTAGCAATTACATCCTGTACGCATCTGGATATACATGTGCTGATCATACCCCTTCCTAAGAATAAATTCCAATAAGTAAAATTGCTGGAACAAAAGGAATGACCATTTAAAAATTTGACACATAAAACTTCTCTGGAGAGTAACTAAATAATTAATAATTAACAACAGCCAAAACTTATATTGTGCTTACTGTGTGCCAGGCCCTATTCTAAGCACTTTCCGTGTATTAACTTAAATTTTACAAAACCCATGTAAGATAAAAATTATTATTTTCACCACCAAGAGGCGCCATCAAACTTAGCCTATGCTAATATGGTGGGCATAAACAAAATCTTTCAGCTAAATCTCTTTATTAGTAAAGCTAAGTCTTTTTTATTATTAGCCACTGGGATTTGCAGATTTATGTGCTTTGCTCATCATGCAAGAGGGATGCTCATCCTTTTCTTATTGGTTTGCAAAAGCTCTTTACATGTTGACTATTGAGCATATATAGGCATAATAAGTTGTAGATTTTTTTTCTCTGTCACTTAACCTCACTTATAGAGTCTTTTGACAAAGAGAATTTTCTTTAATTCTTATACTGTTAAATCTGTCGATATTTTCATTAAAGTTTCTGGCTTGGTGTTAAAGGAGAATGGATTAAGTCAGTGATTTTTCAAAGTTTCTGAAACTTTCTTCCAAGATAATCCTACAGACAAGAGTGAAGGCCAGCCTACTCTGGCTGAAGTGGACGTGGGGCACCAGGTGCCCTCCACTACCCTCACCTGCCCCCATGCAGCCTCAGGAGAAGATCCAAGCGTGGGACACAGCCAACCCCGGCCGACAGCATTGTTCAGATCCTTTCCAGTTCTACAATGCCACACACAGCACAGAGGACAGCATGAGAAAGCCAGGATTATTTCCCAGACCCTACTGAAACACAGAATCACATATGACAGCTCCGACACCACCCAATGCAACACTAAAAGGTATTCCAAACTGTCCTCTTCTCAAAGAGGCTACACTCTCCCAAACACCTCGATGGGCAATGCTTAACTTCAACTTCAAGACCGTCGGGGGCCTGGAAGCAGAGGCACGGAAGAGAGAGAATCAACATTTGGGACTCAACACAGCAAGGGGTACCAGATGCTACATTTTCACATCTGTCTCAGGTTCCTCCTCTGCAAAATGGGTGTGGTAGCAGCCACCTCCTGAGGCTGTGCAGAGAGAGAAAGGGGGTACACATGACAAGTACTTATGTCAGCTTGTAGCCCCAAGTAGGTGCTCATTAAACAGTCGCTACTGGTCTATGTTACATTTACAGTTGACCCTTGAACGGCCTGGGGGTAAGGGGTGCCGACACCCCCCACAGTGGAAAACCTGAGTTATCAGTCAGCCCTCCGTATCCACAGTTCCACGTCCCAGATTCAATCAACCACAGATTGTACAGTACTACAGTACGAACTGAAAAAAGTGCACAGGTAAGTGCACCTGCACGGTTCAAGCCCATGTTGTTCAAGGGTCAACTGTACGAATATCACGATCTCCCCACCAGGAAAGAGGAAAACTAGTCTGGTTTCCACATCCGCTGCTACAGAAGCCGATCTGTCCCCACGGTGATGTGGAGGGTCGCTGTGGAGGCAGCCTGTGGAGGGCCCTGGCCCTTCCTCCCGGGAAGTGAGGAGAAGGCAGGTCAGTCAGAAAAGGCAGCAGAGGCGCCGCCCGCTCCCTAAACAGGTCCGCCCACCCCACCTCCTCGCTCACACAAGCCCAAGAGGAGAAAATGACCTTATGAATAGAACTCGCTGATCTCAGATCAGTGATGCTTCTCCCAGAAGAAATGTTCCGGGAACACACGCTGCTAAGGTGTGCAGGGATGCAGCATCACTGCTGACACGGGGCCCCTCATCTGACCTGAACCAGAGATGCTGTTCCTTCCTCTAAGGCAAGGCCAAAAGCCCTGAGCCCACCGCACACCAGAGCACACGCTGACTGACAGTCTTGAGACTGAAACCAAGCCCCCTCCAGACTGGCTCCCCGGGCCCTACCCCAGGACCAGCGGGGGCTGCAACCACCAGGGCAGGAACTCGCCCTCTGCCTAGAACAGCGGGGGCTCAGGCTCAGCTTCTCAGGCCGCGGAGTGAGGGAGCAACCGCAGAGGCGGGGCTGGCGTGGACCCCCAGCCGCACAGGCAGTGATTCTGGTCCAGGGACCCAAAGCCCGGCCACAGCCTGTCGCCCCGGGACCCCCAGTGGCAGTTGTCTCCCGTCCTCTGCATCTCCCACGCTCCCTCCCTCCATCAGGTACCAATCTATTTCTCACGGTAGCTTCCCAGTGATGAAAACCCAGCGTTTTCAACAGAGAACGGTATGGACGAATTCTCCAGGAGTGATGAAATGTTTCTTCTGCTCTGGCAATTACGACGGCAGAAAGTCGCCTTTCCTCGGGTGCCACCCCCAACATCAAAGGATGAGAATTCAAAGCTATTCATGCTGCATTGAAACCTCACAATGCAGCTGGAAAATGGAAGTCGATTACTGGACATAAATATGCAGTAGTTAAAAGGAAAGAGTTATAACGAAATTCAACTGCAGCAACCCCACAATGTGCGGAAACTTCCAGAACTGGAGTCCTCCTGGGAAACGTCAAGAGGGGCATCCTTAGAAAGCAGGTTTCTGACCACTGAGTCAAGATCTGCGCTCAGGTGGCACATGGCCTGGGTGCCATGTTGTCTTGTCCATCTGGCTCCAGCAACAGGGCCCAAGGCCTCTGAGAACATGGCATTGAGAGATTTTTATTTTGCATGGCTGTGAAGCCGCTGACCACAGAACATTCTCTCTTGGCTCAGGGCTGCTTAGGCCACATCTGTCCTTGGTCCCTAGGCCTCGCAGGCCTCCGTGTAGACCACAGTCATCCACCCGCGCACACACCCCCAGCCCAGGGCTCTCCCAGGGGCACTCTTGCTGCCAGCTCCCCTCGAAGGAGAGAGAACTAACCCTAAAGAGGGCAGTGTTACATCTGCCTGCCGCATAAATCCTTCTTCTTTTCTGATTGATTACTGCTCTCTTTAGGAAGGTATGTGATCTTTAAAATAAAAGCCCAGAACACAGAAAGCTATAGGAGTCTAACAATGTGTCAGGGTGTGTGTTTTTAAGGCAGGAAAATACTTCCCTCCCACACAAATGTGAGTTCTGGGGAAAGATGCCACAGATCCAAGGGAGGAGAATATCTGGGAAAGCTTCATGGGTCTTAAAAATAGATAATTGAACACAGATTTTAGAATTCTCAGGAGCTACCTGAAAAAAAGAAAAAAAAAATGAAATCTCACATATTTTTGATATCCAAAACTCCATTCTGATGAAACTTCTAAGAGGGTGGCATTTTGCATTTCCAATTATAATAGAGTAATTGTGTTGCCATAGTTACTGCAAAATTCTGCAATAACTTTTGTTGCTTTGTAATTGCTGTAGTGTATATTTGTGTACAAGCAGCTGAGTTTTGTCAATTCAATCCCTCTCCCTCCCTCCCCACCCCACCCGCCCAATCACCACCACCACCTTTCCTGGCTCCATCCAAAGCACAGAATTATCAGAAGAAACTCAAACTCCAAGCAACCACCATCATATTACAAAAGAAAAAGTGAAACCAGGCCAAGGTGCAAACCCACCAGTATCCCCCCAATCTTGCTGGGCTGGCGCTGGGCGAGGGCTCTTTACATGTTTACTCCCAGACCTCCTGTGCTTAGGTGGTCTGTGGGAATAAACAGAAAAGCCTAAATAGAGAAAAGAAGGGAAGCAAAGTAACTACACAGGCCCTTTCCTCCCTCACCGAGGGCAGGCAGAGCCGCTGCAAGCAATTAGGTAGGTCTCTACAGTAATGCAATTAGGATTTAGTTAAGAAAGTCATTAGTTTTAAAATAACTTGAGTTTAATTTATGCAACACTTTATTTGAAAATTGTGTCACAGCAGGTCAATCTGCAACATGCAATAAAGGGAACGTTCACGTCAGCTGCTGCGAGTTATTACAAATTTTGGATGTGCGTTAAATGATTACACTGGGTCCCACCCCCGGCCTTTCCAACTGATACGCACGATCTCCTGCTGTAACAGTGTCAAATAATTCAACGCTAAATGTAAATACGAGATAATTTCCTTCTAATTCCATGGTGTGTGCTTGCAATGCCGGGAAACGCGGCTCCCGTCATCTGGGCAGGACGGGGCCGCAGCTCGGCCTGTGGGAAGCCTGCGGGCACCCACTCGGGTCGTGGACACCCCCACCCCCGCCGTTCCGGTCCGGGGCACACACCAGGCGACGGCGCACCCCGCCCGCCAGCCCCGGGAGGGACGTTTTTCTGCAAACTCACAGCCTCGACAAAGTTACATAAACGGCGCCCGCCCGGGCTCGGGAGCCCCCGGCCCACCTGC
Source organism: Delphinapterus leucas (assembly GCF_059928025.1). Taxonomy (NCBI): domain Eukaryota; kingdom Metazoa; phylum Chordata; class Mammalia; order Artiodactyla; family Monodontidae; genus Delphinapterus; species Delphinapterus leucas. The sequence goes on along the minus strand of NC_143136.1, from coordinate 2,072,512 downwards.
CGAGGGCTCGGCCTGGACCGGTGCGGGCGCCCGGGGCCCGCCGGCCGTCCTGCCCCCGCCCCGCGGCGGCCCTCGCCGGCCGGGGCTGCAGGGGAAGGTCCGGGACGGGCTCCGGCTCAGCTCCGGACACCCGCGGGCCGGCGCCACGCGCGGCCTGGGCGCACGGGCCGGACCGGGCCGGCCGGGCGGACCCCGGCGTCCACCTGCCGGGCCGGGCGGCGGGGGCGTGGAGGCCGGCGGGCGGCCTGCGGGCGGGCGGGGAGCGGACAATGGCCCGCGGGCCGGGCCGGGGCAGCGCTTACCGCGGCGGCGGCGGCGGCGGCGGGCGCTCTAGCCCAGCGCGGACGCTCCGAGCCGCATCTCCTCAGCCTGCGCCGCCACCACCACCGCGGGCGGCGGGCGGGCGCTCGGGCGGCGGCGACAGCGGGGACGCGGCCGCGGCGCGCCGGGCCCAGGCGGCTGAGGCAGCGGCGCGGGCGGGCGGGCGGCGGGCGGGCGCGCGGGCTCGGGCGAGGCGGCGGCGGGGACGGTGCTCCGCGGCGGCGGCCCCACAACCTCCCCTCCTCATTCACAAAAAATTGACCCACGTTGAACCATGATGCTGCTCCCCCCGCCAGCACCGAGCCGAGCGCTGATAGGCCAACCTCGACGCCCGTCAGCCGCCCCGGCCCCTCCTCCCCGCCGGCGGCCCTGCAGCCATTGGCCGCGGCGGCCTTGCATCACCTCCCCTCGCGGGCCCCTCCCTCCCGCCCGGTTTCTAATGAAGAGCTCGTCAATTACGGCTCGGCCCCGCCCTCCGCCCGCCCTCCCCGGGCGCCCGGCCGCCCTTCCATTGGCCCGCTGGGGCTGTGGGTACAGCCCCGCTTGCGCCCGCCCCTCGGCCCGCGGCAGCCAACCGCCAGGCCAGACGCCCTACGAAAGGCAGGGATGCTCCACCCCCCGCCCGCCTTCCCCTACCCGTCCCGATCCCCATTGGCTACTGGAGCTGCCAGTCCCAGGGGCGGGGCTATCAGAGGACGCGCCAGGCGCCAGCCGCTGGGCGCTTGGCGGTTGAGAAAGTGCAGGGAGCCTGGTCGGGTGGTGACTGTAAACACGGGCCCTGGCAAGCCCCACTCGCAGCCCCCAGAGAGCTGTCCCGCGCCGGCCCATTGGTCAGAACTGCGTGCCTGCGCGCCTGCTCGGCCCAGGCCGGGGCGCAGGCTCAGGCGGGGAGCCGGTAGGGCCCGGCCGCGGTCTCCATCTTGGGTACTGGCAGTGGTCACGTGGTGCTGCCTGCTCCCGGAGACGCAGGGGCGGTGCGAAGGGCGAGTGCGCAGGCGCGGCGGGCTCCACCCTGCCCCGCGGCGGGAACGCGGCCTTTGGGGTGGGGGGCCGGGCCGGTTGGCCTTCCCGGCGGGCGTGGGGCGGCCGCAGTGCGCCTGCGCCGGCGGGAGGGCCCGGTCTGCGCGAGCGCGCTGTGGGCGTGAGTCCGAGTCCGAGTTCCTCGGCCCGGGGCGGCGGCGAAGGTCGGCCCCCTAGGTGGTCCCAGACGCGTCCACGCCGCGCGGGGGTCCCGGCCGGCCCGATCACCCCCAGTGCTCAGCATTTGAAGGGTGCTGTGCTAAGTGACCGCGTGGTCCCTCTCCATGCCCTTCGGAGATCTGTTGGGCTGTCCCCCCGGAGGGCGTGGTGGGGTCTCCGGTGACCACCCCCCTGGCAATTCCTTTTCCACGGGGGTGTGACGCAGCCTCCCAGCCTCTGGGCGCCTAACGCTTTTCAAGATCCCGTGTGTCCACCGAGTGGGGAAAGCGCTGACTGCGCGGAGCTGTGATGCCCCTGGAGCAGCCCGTCCTTAGTGTCAGACTTGCGTGGGGACAGCCCTGCCATCCCCCGCTGGAGAATGTAGTCTCCGGAGAATAAAAGGCTAGGGCAATGGTGTTCAAACTGCAGCGCTTTGGAACTGTTTTGTTTGTTTATAAAACACTTCCTTTAATAGAAGTGCTGTATGGGATCTATGTTTTAAATTGAAATGGTTCTAGAATTAATTTGCTTCCATGAAACTTGATACCGTGCAGGAGACTGGAACCTCAGGATGTTTCACACCACTGCTCAAAAATCTTGAGATTGAACAGCCAAATTTTGTTAAATATGTTGTCTCTTAACCAAAGCTGCTTCTTTCCCAGAAAGCAGAATATGAGGAACTCACTTAAGAGCTGCATCCCAGGGTGTTTTTTCCCTCAGATATACAATGTTCTTGCATGACAGGCTCTGTATCATGAACCCAGAGACCAGAATTGTACTGAAGGCCATATGCAGGCAGGCCAAATAGAACACGAACATTACTTATCTTGAGAACTTGGTCATGAAAGAAGAAAAAGCGGTGGAGAAACTTCCAGAAGTGAGGAGGTTATCAGAAATTGTCTGCTGGGTTAAGGGAGAGTCCTGATCTGACACCCTCTGCTCATTGTTACATCGAGAAAAAAGGCACTGATAAACCTTCATCACTGATTGACTTAAACTTGAGCTTTTACAAATTTCACGGCCCAAGTGCTTTTTCAGAAGAGAAAAGTAGAAGCCATTCTGTTTTAATAAAAATCACTGCTTTGTGTTATCTTCTTTTGTTTTGTAATAAGGAAATTTTGATTTTTTTAAGTTCTCCGAAACTTAAAGTCATATCGGAGAATAGGCCAGTTTAATTATCGATCTTAGAATAATCCTAGAGGCAAACAGCTGAAACCTGATGGAGTATCTGACAAAGTCGACCTGTAGGATGCCGGCAGAAATGTGAGATTCCTTATTGTGAGGGCCTTTCCTTATAGAAATGAGCAGAGATTAATTTTAATATTCTTGATCAGTGATTCTTGGAGGAAAAAATGTGGTTATATGGATTTAAATACTATTTTCAAAAGGAAAATGGACAATTTTGCAATATGTATAATATCTTGAAATAATAAGTAATGATTAGAAAACCTTGGGCATTCTAAGTAGAAATGCCTAAGATAGCTTAACTTTGAAGCAGATAAATGGTGAATTGTAGATTTTTAAAACAAAGACATAGCTGAAGAAAATGACCACTAGTGACCTGGCCAATGATGGAAGCAGTAGGCTAATCAAGTTTTCATGGCAGGTGAAATAAGATCAGTGGCTGAGAAGCATTTAGATGATAAAAATTAAGGTACAAAGTTATTTCACAGATGATTCAATGTGTACAACAATCAGGAGAAAATACAGGGGAAATGCTGCCTATGCATGTAGTAAAACTCAGTTAATGAGTACAAAATGAGAGAGACATGCCTGAATAAAAAGTCCCACGAAGGAGGAGATCTGGGATGTGGATCGTAGGCGGGATTAATTAAAAGGTAGAATCCTATCCAGGGAAATGAGTAGGCCCCTAGTCGTGCTAGTTAGGCCTCCCCCGAAGTCCTGAGAGCTCCTCCAGGGGAGTGAGGTATCTGGGAAATGTCGGGCCCCGATGGGGAGAAGACCCCCCAATGCCCTTTTCTAGAGAAGAGGAACACGGGGGCCTGGGTGGCTGTGCGGGTCTGCGGGTCTCTGAGGGGCCGTCTGGCCAAAGGAGACCTGTTCACAGCCAGTAAGAACTCAATATGACAGAGGTCTGCACAATAAAAGGGTGGTCTCTAACACTGTGGCTGAGGGCAAAAGGGGAAGTGACAGCTGGAACGCCTGGTAACATCCCCTTGAGGCATCCTACAAAGGCATTGTGCAGAGTTCCAACTCAAAGGGTTTTGTTTCAGAAGAAAACGAATCCCAGTGTTAATAGAATGAAACAAATCCTTCGACCAGAAATAAAGATAGACCCAAAGACTCAAAAAAATTTTTTAAATCTTGAATTAGAAGTTCAGCAAAGTGGCCAATTATAAAGATACAAAAAACAGACAAACTAAAAAACCCAGTAATTTTCAGATATACTAAACAATAGTTATAAATGTTAATATTTATTGAGCATTTGCTATGTGGCAAGCATTGTGCTAAGCACTTGATATGCATTAGAAACACATGATGGAAGATTCCCAATCTACATTAGCAAAAGAACATTTTCAATACCTAAATGTAATATGACATCCCAGTGGAACTTCGTAGGAATTGACAAAATGGTTGAATAGTTCAGCTGGAAGGATAAACATTTGAGAACAGCCCAAAAGAAGAGTAATGAGGGAGAAACTGTGCTCCCAGAAAGCAAAACATATTATCCAGGCTCCATAATGACAACTACATGGTCCTGGCTGAGATCGATGGAAAATAATAGAAAGTAAAGAAACGGCCCCAAGCAAGCAGAAGAACTCCATCAGATATCCAGCCAGTAGGTGCACTCTGTGCGAGTACTGTTTGCTAAATATTTTGAACATCACTCCTGTAAGGATTTAAAATATAATAAAGGCAGCTTTTCAAATCAGTGAGAAAACAGTGTGATAGAACCCTTGTTAATAATTTGGAGAGAAAAGAATAAAGTTGGATTCCTACCTTATCAAATGGAATAAAGATTTAAGTGTTAAAAAATAAAAGCCATAGAAATACTAAGAAAAAGCTGTCAGTGGACATCTGTATAGGGTTATGGAATAGAATACCACCAACAATTGTAAAGGGGAATATTGATAAATTTGACTATGTTACAATTAAAATTTGGGGTACAATCAGCAAGGAACTAGATAAATCCCAATTGTAGCATATTCATACAAGGGAATATTACTCAGCAATAAAAAAAAGGATGAACTACTGATACAGATGAATGGATGTCAAATACATCATAATAAATGCCTGATACAAAAGATTATATACTCGATGACTCCATTAATATGAAATCCAGGAACTAGCCTAAAGAATCTATAGGGATGTCAATCAGAAGCCTGGTCCTCTTTGAGGGTGGGGGGCAGGCAGAGGACCGACTGGGAAACCTGGCGTAAGAGAGCTCTCCAAGGCAATGGAGATGACTATACATACATCTTGACTGGGGTGGAAGTCACTTAGCAAAACTCATGGGATTGAAGAGCTGCGCCTTTTATAGAGAGATTTTAACCTCAATAGAAAAAGTGCTGGTTGCTGTAGCTGCCCCCCAATATGGGAGTGGGGTGGGGAGGAATGGAACCTCTTGCTGCATTAAAAACACAAATAAGTTTAAAGACAAATGATTGGAAGGTCACCATGTTTCAGAAAAGCTTGGTCCCCTTCACAGGTAAGCAGCTTTCAAAGAAGAAAAAGATGAACATTCCAAAAGCAGGATGGGCAGGAACATGAAGAGGGAACACAAAAGGAGAAATGCCCGGTAAACAGGACAAAAAGTTCCACTCCCTAATAATAAGAGAAGTGTGATGCTTTATCTACCTATGTGATAAGAGCAAATGTGAAGTAAACACTTTTACACATTTTAACAGCAGGTGTCAACGGGGAGAGACCTTTAGACGGCTACCAAACTAGACACACAAATAAACCTGAAGTTTGCATATCCTCTCATCTCATGACTCCACCTCTAGAACTTCATTCTAATGAAGTAAACATGGATGTTGATAAAGATTTAGCTAAAAGTGTCCAACATTGATCGGAAGATATATGGATGTCTGTATCCGTATCTCCAAGTTTACAAAAATAGGGGATTTCATATCATGGGAAGAAGTTCGCGTATAGTTTTAAGTGGTAAGGAAGACTGTTAAACATCATCACAGTTTGGCACAGTTCTTATAATGCGAACGTGCACAGAAGAGACAGGAAGATGTCCGTCAGAACAGTCCAGGGCTTTCCCCTAAGTGTACGGGATGCTTTTGTTCTCCTTTTGCTCATCCCAGCTTTCTGGATTCTCCAGTGAACATGGATGGCTTTCATGTTAAAAAACAAAAATTCTCCAAAAGGACATGAAGTTAACCCAGAAACACGCGGGGCAAGTAGCTGAGAGAATCTGTCAGGCTGGTCAGTGATGTGCGGGGCTGCAGGACACGTGGGGAGAAGGGGCCAAGGTAGAGGGGAGGCAGCAGAGACGGATCAAGGTGTGTGTTTGGGCGGCGGGGGGAGGGTAGCTCAAGGCTCATCTTGAGATTTCCGTCTCCTCCAGGTACCTTTCCTCTGCAGCTTGAAGCCCCACCCGCAAGCCTCTCTCCCCAGACTCAGTGCAGACAAGGAGGCTCAGCCAGGCAACTGAAGCCAGTAGTGAGCAGAGTCCTGAACCACCATGGACCAGAGAGCTGGTGTGGAGGCTCACCGGATCCTCCTGGCCACGTGTTGGGCTTGGATCATTGATTAGGTGGAGGAGACCTTGACTGGGCCGGTCCAAGCAAAACCTGCCAAAGATGGAGATCCCGTCTTGTTTGTTTTCCCTTGTTATGTGTTTTGAGAGACAATTTGCAGGTCCGCAGCATATATAACAGGAAGTAGGTGCAGTTGTGGGAGGGGGCGAGGAGCGCGGAAGTGTAGAAACTGCAGGAGGAAGGGAGCCCGGAGGCTGGAGGCTGGAGGCTGAAGGCTGGAAAGGGCTGGCGTCAGAGGCCATTGACATTTCAGGGAAGCAGAGAGGTGAGTGGATGGGAGGCGAGGATATCAGTTTGAACGTGACTGTATTTTGAGAAATTGAATTGCCGCGTGTCTTAGCCTCGGTCCCCCAGAGCAGAGCCTGACACAGGGCTTAGGTGCCAGCAACTGCTTGGGATTGTGGTCCCAAGGGGCAGGGGTGATGGAAAGGGGGGCTGGGGACGGGGATGGAGAGGGCAGGAGTGTCGGTGCCAGGCTGTGCCGTCCAGCTGGCCAGAACTGTCCACCTGGGGGGAGGGAAGAGCAGAGTGCTCTCCTGGGGTAGAGAACCCTGTGTGCGTGCAGGAAACAGGTTCTGCCGTTTGGACAGGGAATCCTAGGAATCCTCCTCCCTGGTTACCTAGAGCAGGATCTAGAACAGGGAGCATGGGCCCCAGGTGAGTACCACCGCTCAGCCCCACACACTTCCCACCCTGGGGGATAGATCTGCTGGAAGAGGGCCAGAGTGGGTCCTGGAGAGCGTGAGCCCAGGCCAGGGGCCCCTCTTCTCAGGTCGAAGGGAGGGTCTGAAAAGCTCAGGCAGGAAAACCCTTGACCGGGAGGGGACTCCAAAGGGAAAGGGGAGAGGTGGGTACAAAGAGAGACTTGTTTCTAGGTGCAGGGGCAGGATGCTGGGGATGGCACCTTAACTGTGTAATAGTTAAGGTCACAACTGAGACACAGGGGCCAGCACAGGCTGGTAGCAATAACAACAGGCAGCGTTCGCGTGCCTGCTACAAGCCTGGCGTGTCGGAAACAGCTCAGGTGGGTGTTGGAAAGGGGGCTGAAAGACATGGCCAAGTGGTGCCAAGTGCCCGGCCAGAGCCAGAGGTGGTGCATTTGTGATGGCTCCAGGCCTTTTGTTTTTGCAAAGAACCTGTATGGTTGGACGGATGCAGGCTGGGATGAAGTGCCAAGGAATGAGGAGGCTGAGTGTTGGCCACAGTGGGGGATGTGACTCACTACAGGGTCAGGAGGGCACGAGAGATAGATGAAGGGCAGAATGGAGGAACTGGGGGTTTCATGAGCTGTATCAGCAGGTGGGCTCAGGTTAGGGGCAGAAAGAACTGGAGATGTGGAAGGTTATGGAAAGATGTTGTTACTTGCAGTTTGATTTCAGCAGCAGAGGAGAGGGCAGAGAGCAGGACTCAGACAACCTGAAAGCATTCTCCTTGCAAGAGCCCTAGGAAGGATGCCTAGAAGATAAGATTTTTAAAACCACATGGCTAAGTGCACAAGAAAGTAAGGGAAATCCCCAGAGGCCCAAAGTGAAGGAGGAAATAAAGATTAGCAAGCTCCTCAATGCTGTCTTAATTAGGAGGAACCCTTCGCTGGGGCTCTCTATCTCAGGGCTTTGGTTCCAATGCCCAGCTGGAGAGTTGGGTGTGAGGCTTCTGTGTGGAGCTGGGGTTTTCAAGCTCTGTGTCCTTGGTGAAAGGACAGACCAGGGAGAAATCTGCCCACTGGAACAGAGACCAAGGAACAGCATCTCTCTCCACCTTGGCTCTTGGTGGGAAAATTGGTCCCCTGGGAACTTGCTGCAGGGCTGCCCTCTCTTGGGTTCGAATTCACACCACCTGCAGGATCTTGGAACCCTCAGGCCAAGAAGGTCACAAAAAAGTAGTCCGGGGGTGGGGTACTCTTGGGGGTGTCTGGCAGAAGCCAATAGCTCTAACGACAGGAACACTGCAACCCACAGCCAAAGCATCATCAGGATGAGCTCACAACCTAAAATTACAAAATGCGAAGGAAGTAGTTCGCCATGCGCAACAGTCAGCGTACAAATGAAGAGCAGGATCGTACTTCCACCCAAGAAATTGAGGTCCTAGAAGAGAGCTTAGTATACGTGTGTGTGAGAAATAACTAGGGAAGTTAAGGAAGAATAAGCAACAAAAGAGCAAGACAAGAAAAGGACAAGATGAATCTTTGAAACGAGTAAAATTTTCAGATAGGCAGAGCGGAGTAATTAAAATTTAAAATTCAGTGAGGAAGATAAAAATCACATTAGAATAACAGAAAGCATCGTTAGCAAACTGGAAGATAGCTCTGAGGAAATTATCCCAATGAAGACCAGAGAGAAGAGGAGATGGAAGCAGAGGTTTAGGAGGAGAGCGGGAGCTGCATCAGTGCCCTGAGCCCATCTTCTCTGCTGGGGGACGCTCCCAACCCCAGCTGCTGGAAGAGTTTGCCTGCTGGTGGCTCACAGCTGTGTCCTTCTCCAGAGAGCTGTCCTTGGTCAAAGGGAGTCACCTCACCTGGAAATACTTGGGAGGTTACCCCCTCCTCTCCCGGAGGGGGAGCCCCCAAGGCCAACATCTGACTGATAGCAGTAGAAAAGACCAGCAGTCCCCCCACTGAGTTCCCCATGGGATTGGGCCAAGCTGAGGCTTGAGCCTAAATCAGAAGTCTATTAAGTTTGTCGCCTGCCCTACTGTGCTACCCTCGGAACAACTCCTCAATGAATCATTTGCACAAGCATCCTTGCCTCCTTCCAGCTCTACTTCTTGGGTATCTGATCCACTGCGAGGCATTCCAGCAGGAGAGAGTGGAGGAGGGGCAAGATAACAGTGAGAAGTTCCTAGAACTAATGAAGGAAGAGGATCCTCAGATTCAGGAAGTCCTCCAAGTCCTGAGGATGGGAAATAAGAGTAATTACACACTGTTCATTCGATGGTAGTATTGCTCAATGCCAACAAGAAAGAAGCTTTCTGAAAAGAAACCCAAAAGAAATGACAGATTCCCTCCTAAGGAATGACAGTTGGACTGATCGCCCAGTCTTCCAGACTTCTTAGTACCCCACGATAGAAGCCAAAATCATGTTTTCAAAGTGCTAAGAGAAAAATATGGATTAGCCTACAATTCTGGGCCAGCTAAGCTTTCATTCAATGATGAAGGTAAAATCATGACACTTTCCAGACAAACACTGAGAGCATCTACCACTGAAAGACTCACTGACAGAGCTAAGCAAGGACATTAGACCAGGTAGCAGACATCGTGGGTGCCCCCCCACCACAAATCCGTGGCTACTCACAGCTCAGGACCAGCAGCACCCAGGGGTCCCACTGCTGCACCTGCTGCCTTCTGCCTGAGGGCAGCCTGGACATGCTAAGAGATGGTGCCCTGGACCAACTTCTAGTGACCAAGAGGAGTGGGTACCACCAGGCTCCTCTCCTCACAGTGGTGACACTCTGAGGGGTGCTCTGGGCGTTTTCCAGAGGCCCCATCAGGATGAGCCCCAGTTGCCCAAAGCGATGAGCTGTGCATTCAAGCACACTGTGTTGGCCGCCTTCCTTCCCTCTCTCAGGTCCCCCCTCCTCTATCCCATGCCCGGGGGTCACCTCCCCAAATAAACTGCATGTGCTCAAACCCTTTTCTTTGGGACAGGCGGGGACCCAACCTGAGACACGGCACCAGAACTGGTCCTAGGAAGCTGACCTTCAGGATGGGGTCCTCTTGCTGGTGGGACGTGATGCAGCCGTAACGCTGGTGTGTGCAGGCACCGCAGTTACTGAGATTGGCATCCTAGGGGCACAGAGCAAAGAGGAAGAGAGCACTCTGAGTAATGTGGGGATCCAGCACTTGGGAGATGGGGAGCAAAGTGCAATTGTAAGGATGGTGGAGTTGATTTCATGGAAAGAAAGAAAACAAAAGGCCAACCAGCCAGTGGACGCCTTGGGGCATCGTGCAGAAGGTGGCACTGGAAGAGGGCCAACTGTGCCCCCAAATCAGCCTGACCTCTGAGCGCAGGGACGTCAATGTTTCTGCTGCTAAAGCCAAGAGGCTGGCGGGGAAGGAAGAGATCCTGAACGCAGAGGGTGCCGGAGAAAATGTGCCGAGAACCTCAATCTCTGCATTCTCCTAAAAGGAGCAGCCTCGCCCCGGGCAGGAGGAGGGGCCTCTGAAGCCTCAGCTGGCACAATGCCCCGCCCCCCACTCCGTACCCAACCCAAGACCCGCCTCACCAGCCCTCTTTGCTTCTAGAGCAAAGGTCAACTCCACACGTGGGCCGGACTGAGGGCTCACAGCTCCCACTGCAGGAGTGGACTCCGATCACGTGGGCAGGAACGGAGACCTTGAGGGTGCAGAGCAGCGAGAGCAGAGCAGAGCTCTCCTCGCACAGAGGCGGGGTGTTGACATGGGGTCCTCTTCTGCCACTCAGGGTGCAGCATCCTGGTAAGGAGCCAGAGCCGTTAGGAGGCCAGAGTGTCCCCTGGAAACGTGGGGTAGTGGCCACCAGTGGAAGAGGGATGGGGCCAGACCTGCTGTGGCTCCGAGAGGTGGGCAAGCTGGAGAGGGTTTTGGGGCTCTGAATCTCAGGGCCACACAGGGATTCTTCTTCCACCCCAAGTCTCTCCCACAGGGGCTCTGGGTTCACAGACCCACCTTGGGGTCTTTCCCCAGTTCCATTCATAGTAGGTGGTAAGATTTGCTTTGTGGCCCAATATGTGGTCATGGCCAGTGTTCATCAATGTTCCGTATATGACTGAAAAGAAATGCTAATTTAGGAGTGCAGAAATCTTTCGATACTTGAACTTTAGTTGAAGCTTGGGATGGGCTTACCTCGAAGATGACAGAGCCCTTCCCTTGGTTCCCTCACGTGTAGAATAACAGTAGTCATGGTAGGAAAGGCCACAGGGAAGCCCTTGCACACGCTTCCCTATCCCTTTGCCCCTTGACTCCTGCTTCTGCCCCCTGCCCCATGCCCCCTGCTCTGGCCAAGGCCATACGTCACCTGAAAAGAAAATGCCAAGCAAGAAATTGTAAAAGTGTGAGTAAGTCAAAGCCGGCAGGAGCTGTAGCAAGCAGAGATATAAAATAAAATGATAGGGGCTTTCCGGTGGAGGACAACGAGGTGGAGCTGTTAAGGCAGCAGGGGACACTGGAACTTAGGCATTTGAAGATCCTCATATTGTCTGAGGGGTTTAACTTTAGATTTTGTTAAGTGAAAAGTATTTGTTACAAATTTTAAAGAAAACACGTAAAGACTTCAAGAGAATATACTACTTCCATGGCAGTAGAGGTGGGGGGAGAGGGGAGAAAAGAAGAAAACAGGGAAAAAAATGATCAGTCCAATAGAAATTAAAGAAGAAGAATGAAAGAATCACAGAAAGATCAGGTTGAATAGAAAACCCAGAATAACACTGGGAACAAGTCCAAATATATCAGTTATCACAATGAACGTAAATAGGCTAAATTTTCCAGTTAAAGACAGATTGTCAGATTGGGCTTAAAAACACAGTCATCTCCCAAATGTTTACAAGTGGTGGCCTTAAACATGAGAATACTAAAAATTGATAGTCTGCAGAGGCAAAAAATGATGTTCTAGGCCGATGCCCATCAAAAAGGTCCCTGTTATTATAGTGTCAGTTAAAATGGACTCTAAAGAAAGAACACATTAGTGACAAAAGTGGCCACTGCATAATGGCAACAGGGGCAGTCATTGGGGAGATTGTCAGTTTAAACTTTTTTCCGTATAGTAATCATAGCCTCCAAATAGTATAAAGCAACAATTTTCAATGTTCCTAGGAGAAATTTATCATAACTGATATATAAGATCTGAATAATAAAATTAGCAAGTTTATACTAATGTTCATGTAGCAAAAGAATTCTGCACTCCTATATTAGCAAACACATTCTTTTCAGGTACATGTAGAACGTGTATGAACACTGGCCATGGCCACACACTAGGCTACAAAGGAAATCTCAATAGGTTCCAAAGAACCAACCACATAGATCACCTTCTTTTACTAAAATATAATTGAGTTAGAAACCAATTACAAAGAAATAACTCCAAGATCATCTATAAGCAAACTATTAGAACTAATAAGAGAGCTTGGTAAGATTGCTGGATATGAGACCCATTTATCAAAATTCATTGTGTTCCTACACACCAGGTAGAAACACCCAGAACTGTAGAGAAGGTCCCATTTATGATGCAAAAACCTTATCATACCTAGGCATAGATCTAACAAAAGGTATGTAAGATATTTATGGAGACACTTATGAAACTTTATTGAAAAACATCTAAAAAGGATGTAAATAACCGGAGACATATACCAAGTTTCATCGATTCTGAAACATGCATTTTTTTCACACTTTTATCATCTCAGAAATCAGATACGTCTTAAAATTGATGGTCCCTTACTCTGTGTCATAGGACATAGATCAATTGGCAGTACTTTTTCTTTCTCTGCAGCACATCAAATAATGGTGTGTCTTTCACTCAATGGCATCAATTAAATGAATACCATGTCAATGGATGGAAAGGCTCAAAACTGTAAAAATGGCTATGCTTGCCAATGTGTTTTGTAACTTAAGTGCAATTTTTGGCGAGCTGCTTCTGAAAATCATTGATTAGCAAGGAACCCAGTACAGGCAAGGCAATTTTGATAAATACACGGTAGTGGGGGAAGGTGTATTTACCAGATATTAAGCTTTAGGAGTTTGATCATGTGGTATTGGCTGGGGGATATAGCCATGTAGCAGAGTCAAGTCCCGACAGTGACACACATGATATAGAAACTTGATCTCTGACAGCGATTGCATTACAGAGCAGTGGAGAAGGACTACTAAATAATTGATGCTTGGAAAATTGGTTAACCATATTGAAAAAAAAATACAATTCCTCTCTCACACCGAAAACTTAAACTTGGCAGAAAAAAAATCTATATGTAAAAAGCAAAACTTTAAAGTTTTAGCAGTAAATGTGGGAGAGATAGTTTCATGATCCATGGAAGGATTTTTTTTATAAAGATTTCTTATCTAGGACACAAAAAGCATAAACTGTAAAGGAAAATATCAATAAATTTGGCATCATTAGGCATTAGGGAAATGCAAATTAAACCACAGTGAGGTACCACTTCACACGTCTCTGAGTGGCTAGGGTGAAAATTAGTGAAGACAGCAAGCACTGGTGAGGATGCACAGCAATTACAACTCACATACGGCTGGTAGGAATGCAAAATGGTGCAGCCACTGCAAAAAATGGCTTTGCAGCTTTTTCTCCAAAGGTAAACATACACCTACCATGTGACCCCGCAATCCTGCTCTCAAGTATTCACCCTAGAGAAATGAAAATGATGCTCACATGAAAATCTGTACACACATGTTTATAGCAGCTCTATTCATCACAGCCCCAAACTGGAGACAACCCACAGTCTTTCAACAATTGAATGAATAAACAAACAGTAGTACATCTGCACAGTGGGACCCTACACAACAACAAAACAGAATGAACATGTAGCAACACACATGAACACGTGTGTTTGTTATTCTTTCTACTTTTCTGTAAGCTTGAAATATTTAATAGGGATACACAAAATAAAATACGTACCTACATAATAAAATTATGGAGTGCATTTAAAGACCAGAACCTTTCTTTTTCAAGACACTGTTAGTATTTAAACACCCAGTGGTTTTTTCCTCAGTGCCTGTCTTCCACACCAGACAAGAAGCTCTCTGGAACTGACTCTCTCCACCTCACTCATTCCTGGTCCTCAATAAATGTATCCTGAGTGGACAAAATCATTGTTATGATCCAGAAAAGACAAGACATTATGTGTTAACCACATTTAGAAGCATCTCCATTTGCACAATTGAAACATAAAATTTCATTGGCTACCAGTCTTCAATGTTCAATTCTATGGACGCTCCTTGAGCAAGTTATTTCTATATGAAAATCAAATTACATGTTCACTAACAAGTAGTTTCTATTTTTAGACACAAAAGAAATTCCAGAATATCATAATGATCATTCAAATGAATATCTAAATGTGGGCAAACAGTTTACTTTTCAGGTGACCATGTCGTGTTGAATTATTTTTGTTTAGAAGGAAGAAACTTACTAGGAGACATGGTGTTTTATCATGATTTCACTTTTAAGTGAAAATGTTTATTTTTCTGAAAGTCTTTTAAACATTTGACCCCCAAAACATTGCCATGGTTTATAGCTTGGGCCGACTGAGCTGCCTGATTATAGTTTAGACATTTGAGCAGTGGCTACGTGCAAGGCACACAGGCAGGCCTTTCCCCATTTAATCCTCACAACAGCTTCCGCATAGGAACTCATATTATCTGTGGTACAGATGAGGACAGAGAGACTTGGGAACATAAGAACCTGCCTACAGACATGTGTCTCGACCAGGGGTCCCCAGCCCTGCGGGCTGAGGACCGCTGCTGGTCCACGGCCTGTTAGGAGCCCAGCCTCACAGCAGGAGGTGAGCGGCAGGCAAGTGAGCAAAGCTTCATCTGCCGCTCGCCATCGCTCCCCGTTGCTCCCCATCGCTCCCCGTCTCTCCCCATCTCTCCCCATCGCTCCCCATCACTCCCCATCTCTCCCCATCTCTCCCCGTCGCTCCCGTCTCTCCCCGTCGCTCCCCGTCGCTCCCCGGCGCTCCCCGGCGCTCCCCGGCGCTCCCGGTTGCTCCCCGTCTCTCCCCATCGCTCCCCATCGCTCCCCATCGTTCCCCATCGCTCGTATTACCGCCTGAACCATCCCCCCCCGAACCATCCCCCCCCAACCCCGTCATCCGTGGAAAAATTGCCTTCCACAAAACCGGTTTCTGGTGAGGAAAAGGTTGGGGACAGCTGATCTAGACTACAAGTTCCATGGGGGGTGGGGAAACAAATCTATCTTATAGTCACAGTTGTAGCCCTAGCACCTAGCATACTGCCCAGCACATAGTAGACACTCAGAGAACACCTGCTGAGTGAATTATTCAAGGACCGTCTGTTATGAGGTGGAAGTAGAGTCTGCACCCAAGTTCTAGCTGATTCAAAGCACGTGCTTTTTTTTTTTTTTTTAAATCAGCACCATAAATTTTGTTATTTCTCTCTTCAATCCCAACCCGCTGGGCATTTTCTCCCTAAAATGCTCCAGTAGAATAGGAATAATTAAATAACCTTTCATTTACTAAAGGGGAAAATCGCTCTCTGCTCCTTAAACCAAAGGTAAGGTTCGCCGAGAAAGGGTGTCCCCTTCTGCCCTCACACAGCTTGGAGTCTGTCCTTGGAGACTGACACAGCATCTTCAAGCCTCACACAAGACCTCCTCCAGCCAAAAACTGGAGGACTCACATCCCTAAACCATCGCTGAACTTGCTGGACTACCCAGGAGGGCTACAAAGCAACCCGTGCATTCACTATGTAAACATAATAATAGGGCATCTGTTTTTTAATTTTAATTTTATTTTTTCCCCACTAAAATATTCAAGTGAGAAACATTTGGAGATTTATATTCAGGGCACAGGACCAAATGGCATCTTTGTTAAATATAATTAATTTTTCCTGGCTTTTTTCCTCCATCATGACAAAGCCAGATCTGTACCATTCACCCTATTTATAGGTGAATATTTCCCTTCCCCAGAGAGTCTCAGCGTCAACCACCGAGATGCTGAAGGGGAGAGAGCAGTGCTGTTTCCTTTCCTGTCTTCGTATCATAAAATGGAGAAACATCTTGAGCCGTGTACTTTGGGTTCCTGACTTAAATTTTGAAAAACGAACA
Organism: Delphinapterus leucas; assembly: GCF_059928025.1. Classification (NCBI taxonomy): domain Eukaryota; kingdom Metazoa; phylum Chordata; class Mammalia; order Artiodactyla; family Monodontidae; genus Delphinapterus; species Delphinapterus leucas. Next base: position 2,056,518 of record NC_143136.1, on the reverse strand, counting down.
ACAACGACCACCAAAGAAAAAAATCAGCCTCAGTCAGCTTTCCTCTCATCTAAGAAAGTGACTGAGCTTATTCTATTTCACTTTGAATGGGCAAGGAAAAGCAACTTCCAGCAGCTGGGGGAAAAGCGTGGGTGGGAGATATTGTGTGTGTAAGGGGAGAGACAAAGAAAATATTGCTTCTGTCTTTTCCTTGTTTTTTCCTAGAAAAAAAGACCTCTTTGTTACATATACATATATATATCACCAAAAAAAAACAAAAACAAAACCCTCACAATTAGAATCTAAAGAACCGTAGGAAGGAAAGCTGTACAGAGAATGTTATTTTTCCAATAAAAGGTATATGTGATCTGGCCCCTGGGTGTTGGTTTTAAGTGGAGATATTGACTTCCAGCTGATTGATGAGTAGAACATCTTTCTCCTGAAATATTGATAGTAGATTACACGAAACCACAAACTCTCTCCATAAAGCACATCACTTCTAATACTAATGGTGTTTTCTTTCCTCGGGATGACTGCTACATTCATGATATGATGGCTGTATTCTATCTTGGGGAAAAACTTTTTACCATACTGCTAAATTAACTTGTCAAAAGGCTTCAAACTTCGGAAGCTTTTACAGCTCAATTCAGTGCTATTATTCAAGATTGAATGGGAAGGCCATGGACTGTAAAAGCTTGCAAAAAATAAATTTCACAGGCTTTCATAGACTGAGTGAAATACTTACCTTTTGTTCATGTTGTGTATCTTTATTGAGGAGTCTCAGAAGGGCTGCGTTTTGCCCATAACTCCTCGCTCTTCCCCTGAAAGACTGTGTGTTTTGTCTGTTGCCCTTGAAGGCCCTCTCCAGCGCCGGCCCTGTTGATAACAATTCATTCCCATGGAGGACGCTGTGGACTGGAACATTCTCCAAAACACGGGGCAGGAGGTGAGACAAAGGCTCCCAGCTCCCAGAATGAACCTTGGGTTTTTACAATTCTTTTATTCTCGAAACAGATTCACAAGGGATTTGATAGCCAATTACTGCTTGTAAATGCAAGCCAACTGTCATGGCACTTCCCAAGGGTTATGTCTGTGGTTGGGGGAGGACGACACACAAAGACAAAGCAGCAATTAGTGTTGGCACTCGAACTCAGACTGGGTCATTTGGAACATCGGGTGAAGTGCACATGTCTGCGTGAACGGAGTCTCAGGCCAGCCTGAAGGACGCTCAGACCACCGGGCAGTCAGGTCAATGCCACAAACGTGAACTGGTCTGGTGGCCTCCTGTAGATGTGGCCCAAGACTGATGTTGGGCAAGCCCATGCCTGTCCTCTTGGGCTCTAAAAGATTTCTAACGGTGGGATGGGAAGACATTTGATAGGCTGTGCCTTTCCCTTCTACATGGAGCGTCTGTTTTCACTGAATCACTTCTTAAGCAAATGCCATGAGTAGAAGCTGGATTATTTTTAGTCATCTGAGGTGATTAGTTAGATGGGTAGCCTACCCTATCATCTTGTGGACCAAGGTTTTTAATTCTTTCTTCAATCAGTAAGAACTTATTTCAATGTGAACCCAAAATACTCAAGATACTAACAAAAAATATGTGGATTTTGTGTGCCCATCCCCCAAGGAGTTGACAGGATGGTTGGGAAGACAAGGTATATACACATATATCCCCATATTTCTCATGCTTAAAGGCAAGTTTAAATGCCTTCTCTTGCATAAAGCCTCTTTGATTCCTCAACTGGAAGAAATCTTTTCTCTGAACTTTTTTTGCAATGTAGCATAACTTTCTTTCAACACTTGACAATTCCTATCTTGTGTAATGGTCATTTGCATGCATGCGTTATTCCTCTGTCAGACTGTAGATGTCTGTGGCTTGGACCTTCTCTTATTCATCTTCCCCTCCCCCAGCACTTGTTCCAATAGCTCTCACGCACACACTATACCTGTGCGGATGGGGCTCGGGAATGAGTAATTTTGGAAGTTTATCAGGGAATCTGCTGGGAAGCCAAGATTGCAAACCACTGTGCTGGGTGACCTGCACATGAGGACATCTCCCAGGGTTTCTGTGAAGTGCCCAGGAAAGCTTACAAAAGAATGAGGATTGGAGCTGGGCTTTAGAGGATGGGTGTGGCTGAAACACTTGCCCTGGGGAGGGGGCCTGAGAGGTCTGGGCAGAAGTGGAGAGTGAGGGCTTGTTCTCAGGACCCTCCTTCTTGGGTGGCATCCTTTGGAAACAGCACTGGATTACCAACCCCAGAGGAGGAGTCGGGCTCACCCTGCTGCCAGGTGATCTGAGTGATTCTGAGCTGGAGGATTCTGATGGGGGATGGCAGCAGCGGCGGGGCAGGGATGGGGGTGGGAGTCTCCCCAGGGCCCCTCACTTCTCATTCCCAGCCTCCTTCATGGCCATTTCACAGGGTCCCCACTCTTGTTCAGATAAAGTTCTCAGGCTTGGGCTTCTGATGTGGCATCTTTCTGGATCTCAGTTCTTGAATGTCAAACTCAACTGGATGTGATCCTACCAGTTAGAGGGATGGTGGGGAGAGATAGCATTGGGAATTTTGAGGACAGGAGGGTCACACTGCAGGATTATGTGGGAAGACTTCTTGCTGAGTAAGGTTCTTATTTTTTATTCTGAGTAGTTTAAGGGAAATAGGAGGAGCAGGAAAGGGAACTTATATTTACATGAGCGTCTATGCTTTGCCGGGCCCCATGGTGCATCTCACATATGGACCACATGACTCTTTGCTGCAACCCAGAAGCTATCTATTATTATTCCTCTTTTCCAGAGAGGAAAACTGAGTACTCAGAGACTCTGAGCGGCTTCCCAAAGTCACACAGCTAAACAGGTAAGAGCCAGAGGTGGGCCATCTATGTTCCCACACATCACATGACCTATGGCTACACATGGGTAGAAACCATGGCCGCTGGGGGTGAAATGGTAAATCTTAGCATATGAAAATCTGGACTCTTATTAAAGTCACGGACAATTTTTTTATGTATGTACTAACAATAGACTTTAATTTACCAGAGATTCTCTTAAATATTAAATGTTGTTTTTTTCCAGTAGAGGTTTCCTAGTGAATTCAAAATATAATTGGGAAATCAGAAATGTGATTTGCCAAGCTATCTTTGTTAAGAGTATCAGTTTGGGCAAAGCCTGCTGTGTACACTTGGGTAGCACACGCAAATAGATGAACTCGGTGGGAAGATGCAAAACATAGCCTCTACACAGTGACTTCATCTGGTGTCCTGGCCTTTGCACTGTTGGTCAGGCGACAAGAACATGGGCAATTGTGGGAAACAGGGCAGACTAGGAAGGAAAAGGAATCAAGATTTTAAAAATGCTCTCCATATTTTGAGAATATTAAAAGCAGAACGTAAGTCAAGAAAGAGGAGAGGAAAATATCTTCAAACAGGTAAAGAGAGTCAGTACAAATGTGTACAGATATGGGCACACGTGTTGATCATATAAAAGACATCTGCATGTACTTTATGGAAAAGATGGATACCAGGTTCCGAATTCAATCAGTGCCTTGTACCCGTTCACTTCTTTCATCGCTTGCTAAAGCTCGTGGCCCTTGGCACAGAGGGTGGAACCACTGGCTGGCTTCTGGGCTCCCCTCTCAGCTTCTGGGCTCCGGTTTTCCTTGGTTACAGCCCTGAGTTGCTTCCTTCAGAGAACTTGTCAAAAGCATCCTTAATCATGGTCACGTGTGCCTTCACTGTGACTCCCCCTGGCTGCAAGGGAGCTCCATGGCAGGTGTCTTCCCCGCCAGGGACCTCAATGTTTAGGGGCATGCTCACTGGTGGGGGGAACAAGCAACTAAAAGAGGCTCAACAGCCCCAGAACTCAGAAAGGGGTCTGCACCTCAGATTCATCAGGACCCATGTGAGGACTGCTCCACTGTCTTCATACTGGCTTTCTGACCACTGGGCACTGCACGCTGGCCCTTAGCACCCGGGTCGGGACACCAAAGTGTGCCCAGCATGAGCCCCAGGGAGCCCAGCCCGGGTGCGCTGTGAGCCAGACCTTGGCTGTCCGGGGTGCCTGTCCCCAGGGCCGGCCCAGGAAGGGGGCTGGGTGACCAGGACTGAGCGGTGGGGGAAGCCTACTGGCTGAGGCAGGGATTCAGGGGTCCAACCTGGTGGAAAATGACTTTCCCTAGGTGTTTTTTAACCACAGTGCATGAGACCCGGAAGCATTATTTGTGAGACAAGACTGAGGTCTCAAAGGAGAAAAAGTTGATGTCAAACAGGTAGTTTTAGAGGGAGGACAGAGAAAGATAGTTTTGAGAAGACCTAAGACTTACACATCCCTCAAGACGAGGATTGTACGAAAGGTAGCACCGCACGGGGGTGTATACAGCACCGGGGTGAGGTTTGCTGGAAAGCATCTGGAGGCAGAAGGGCGAATCCGGAGGCTGAGGGGGACACTGCGGGAGCGAGCACCCATCGTGCTCTTTAGGACGACCTTTTTAACAGAGGCAGGAACAACCGTCGACCGTCAGCCGTGGCGCACACGCGATAGCCTGTTTCAGAATTAGAGAAAGCTGGACTAGCAGCTGAAACGACGAAACGATGTCACCACAGCATCACTCCTGGCACTCAACTGCTTTCCTGTGAGCTGCCTCGTCTGCCGACACGATGTCCCCAAACACATCCAAAGGCAAAGGTCGGTGTTCCCCAGACATTTGCTCTGAGAGGTCCTGGTGATGGTTGGGTGGGCACCTCCTGTAGAGGCCTGAGGAGCGCCCCACCCCAGCCCACGTAGGAGAAACACTGACCCTGAGGCCTGAAGTCTCGGTACAGACGTTCTCATGCTCCGACACCACCTGCACTGGGGACCCCACACTCTCCCCCTTCCCCCCTTCAGCTGCCCCCAGGCACCCGCTGGCTTTTGTGGTCCCAGGGGGGCTCTTGGTTCCTGTGCTCACGATTAAGAGCCCTGAGCCCTCCTCCCACCACCCCCACCTTGGATGCCTGGGCAACACTGACATTTTAATTTCCTTTTCCATATGGTTTATCACAGGATATTGAATATAATTCCCTGTGCTCTCCACTAGGACCTTGTTGTTTATCCATCTTATATATACTAGCTTGCATCTGCCAATCTCAAACTCCCAGTCCTTCCCTCCCCTCCCTCCCCTCCCCCTTGGCAACCACAAGTCTCTTTCTGTTTTGCAGGTAAGTCCATTTGTGTCATATTTTAGATTCCACATATAAGTGATATCATATGGTATTTGTTTTTCTCTTTCTGACTTACTTCACTTAGTATGACAATCTCTAGGTCCATCCATTTTGCTGCAAATGGCATTATTTCATTCATTTTTATTGCTAATATTCCACTGTATATATACACCATGTCTTCTTTATCCATTCATCTGAACACTGACATCTTTTTACTTTGGATTCCAAGGGACTTGAGAAGGGACAGTCAGAGGCTTGGAGTTTGTGGTACCCATAACATCTTTTGTAAGTAGACTGTCACAGCCGTGAACGAGGTACAAAGACCACACCTTTGAAACTTTCACTCCGCTCATGTCAGGTGAACCTAGCTCGCCGGGGCAGCTGCATCCCTGTGTCCTCCCTCCAAGCCCAATCAACGTGTAGCAAGGCCCCGGACAGAGCCCAGAGGTCAGTTGGGCCCATGTCCTTCACGGAGCTGGTCCAACCTGATGAAAACTCGAATTCCATAATTTTAGGTCCAGAACCAGTGAGACAGCTTCCCTGCATCCTCGTCACTGTCCTTTCCCCCCTTCTCAAGGCTGTAGGCTCACTGCCCCTTCCTTCACCAATTTCTACTCAGACGTTTGTGAGCTCAGACCTCACAAGAGATGCAGGGAGAGCTCTGCGAGGTGGGTGGGGGAGGAGGGTGGGTCCCCTCTCCACTTTTCTCTCCCCCTTTGGAGGGCAGAGCACAGACGCCCGGCCTCGGACACCAGCACTGCAGCTGTGCGGCTGAGAAGTTAATGAACCTCTCCGGCATCAAGTTCCTCACTGAATAGTGCCTCACAGCGCTATTGGGAGGATTAAGAAAGTCAGTGCACCACACAACTTAGAGCACAGCCCAAGAACTTGGTCCTTCCTGGGATTTAGAGCCCTGAGCCCTCCTCTGCCTCCAGAGGAGCCCTCCCCTTGCCTCACGCGGGACAGTCCCACCCACACTCGCGCCCCCTGGCTCTCACTTCCTACCTGAGCCCTCTCCCAACAAATGCAGTTCGCTCCCTAAGAATTCTGGTTAACGGTTTGCAGGGCAGAAATAGAGACGCAGATGTAGAGAGAACAAACGTATGGATACCAAGGGGGGGTGGGAATGGCGGGTGGTGGTGGTGGTGGGGTGAATTGGGAGATTGGGATTGACATGTATACACTGATGTGTATAAAATTGATGACTAATAAGAACCTGCTGTATAAAAAAATAAATAAAATAAAATTCAAAAAAAAAGAATTCTGGTTAATACAATTTGCTACCTTTTTTAAAGCTAATTAGGTTTCTTACAATTGAACCATCTTGCACAAGAGTTATTCCCCTCCAACTCCTTTGGAGCAGTGACGCAGAGTTGATTCTGTAGAACAAGAGCCTCCGCGTGGTTGATGAGAAAGAAAGGCAGACGTTGCTCCCCCGACCACCTCATCCTTATGCTCCTTCTCTGATAACAGAAGGCCATTTGTCCACATCTGGGTGGCCATCTCTAGATCTCAGGAATATTCCACTCACCTCAGTCTGAGGTTTAAATCTGGTTGATCTAACCCGTGATTAGCATCTCATCTCTCTCGGCCAGTATACAGCCGAGGGGCAGCCAGGAGTCCTAATGCCGACAAGAGGTGATGGAAGTCAGTTAGGTCGGTTACCAGGGATGCCTTTTCTTTTCTGATAAAAAGTGATAGACTGGTACGCCTTCCCCGTTTTGCCCTTTGCTCTTCCCTTTTTTAAAACTGAGTATGATGAATCACATGAATGTGAGGCTGGAGGTGCAGGAGCCTGTTGTAATCGGGAGGCAAAAAACATAAAGATGAAAGTTGATTTGCTAAGGATGCTGGAGTCCTGGATGGCACCAGTGAGGAGCTGTGGCAGCCTTGGGCCGTCCACCCCCAGACTTTGTGTGTGAGGAAAATACACACAGTGGTTTAAGCTGACGAGGCTGAGTAAACTTTACAGGCAGCCCAGAGCGTTCCTAAGAGATTGAAAGTATAAGTTAAAATGCTTCCACATATACTCAGAGGTAGCAGGACCATGGTGGACATCACTTAGCTGTCTGTAATCTAGAAAAGTCCTACTGAATTCAGTCACATTTTCATCTAGTACAGATACACTCAGTACCAGCCTGAATCAGTGGGCACATCTGTATCTTAGATGGAAATAAGTGCAGATCTGACCCTGAGAACCAAGGACGGGCGTCTCAGAGTGGTGAGGCTCTGTGCACTAAAGGATGCGCTTTCCCGGAAGGTGGTGTTAACCTTTGTGTGTCTGTTCTTCATAATCTTCTAACACGGCTGGAAGATGGCCCTGCTTAGGAGGGAATGCAACAGCCTGGGACTCAGTCACTTTAAGATCAAAGAGCTTCCCAGTTTGCACCAGTTTGTTTTTCAGTCTTGCAATGTAAGTGCTGCCTCCAGTCTGTCTTTTTCCAGCAAAGTCAGAATCAGAATCGGGGCAGATGATCCACGGGATGTCCCTGCACAATCTTTCTTCATTTAACTGTCCCACTGGTTCTATTTTCTCTCCTTTGATGCATTTTGTGTTCAAGGGAATGAGAAGCAAACATGATCACTTTTTCTCTGGGCCATTACCTCAGAGAACAATTGTACCACTGAGATCCCCTCTATCTTGGAAACAGATATTTGAATACAACATGTTCTTATAAGTGGTTCCTTACTCATGGAGTGGTTTCAATTACAATAAAAAGGGAAACACTGTCAGAAACCATAATGAAATTATCTCAGATTGGGACACCAATGCCAACATTTCAAATTTAATTTTTTTCAGCCTTTTTCTTTGAAACGAAAAATTTTCCTATCTGATTCCTTCCCAACATTCTAAAAAAAAGTTAAGTAAAGGGAGGGAAATATTGTGAATTCACAGACAATGCACATTTTTATATGTGAACAAGTCCCTTATGACTTCCTTTGCTTTTATTTTCCTCTATTGATTTTCGGTTAGAGATGATTTGGGGTTTGTAAATATATAAAGTTTTTAACCTAATTCAAGTAACATGTGTTTATACATATGTGATCAACCAGATTTAATAATTTAAATTAAATTAATTGTAATTGAAACTTTTTAATAGCTTAAATCGTTACCTGAAATTATATTATTTATTGGTTTTCTTGTTAATTTTGGTTTTCCTGTGGGAGGGGGATTTTGATTTTCCTTTTCACTGCTGGGTGCCCAGAACTGAGTAGAATGCCTGACACATACTAACTGCTCAGTAAATCTTGGTGTATATTAATTATCGACAGTACAAATGTATTATACTATCATAGTGGTTTCTTATAGCATCACACTTAATTCCATACCCAGTATTAAAAAAAAAAACTTTTGGCTTTTGCTGGAATTGCAACATTCCCCAATGTTTCCTAATTCTTAGATTCCAGTAGGATTCTTCATAGAGGATTTCTGCTCTCGGGTGTTGTCGGGCAGAAAGCACACGATTATTTATTTTGCCGCTGACACGGGTGACTGTGAACCCGCGGCCTCCTGGGCGGGCTCTGCTTGCTCACTTACCCATGCTAACTACAGCTGCCAGTGTGTTTATTTTGGTCATGTATTTCAAAGGACCATTTCTATCCTAAAGTAAACAAACATAATGGAACAGCTGTGGCTGATAAAAACTCCCAGGCATAATCATCACCCTCTTGTACATATCCTGTGGTTTCAGATTTAATTTTAAAAATTCCCTTTAACTCTTGATTCACGACTGGTTCTGTGGATTCAATGGAAAACGGATGCATGACGGTTCTCCCTCCCAAGTTGGGCACAGATGAGGGAGAGCAACCCACGCCGGCTTCTCTCCTCCCACAAAGGTAGGAGAGCGGGTCCGAGGCTGCCATTCCTCGGCTGCAAGAGTAGCTGGAACACGCATGTGCGTGGACTAGCCGCGCAGCGTGGGCGGCGGGGCATGCTGAGGGCCAGGCGTGCACGTGGTCCCAAGGACCATCCTGGGAGATGCTCCCAGGGGGCCAGGCCAGGCTCTGAGGCCGCCCAGCTCCTCAGGCCACTGGGGAGGAGGCCCTTGGCTGGACCAAGCCTGCCCAAGGGGCTGCCATTTCCCTATCATTTCGTTCAGACTCCAGATGCAACCGTAAAGTATAAATGATCAGCTTCAGAAAATGTAGATGATCTGTTTTGAAAAAAGTTGTGAGATCGCTGAGCATTTGCTTGTTCTGTGAATGCTGCATTACATTATACCTTACTTATATCTGAAAAAAAAAAAGTTCCTTTCCTAAACCATCCCTAGCATTGGGATTCTTTTTGAAACCACAAAAATGGATACTTTTGATACAACACATTGTGGTAGATTAATAGCGCATTTAAAAATTGAAATATTCCTCAAAATATTAAACAGAGAATTATCATGTAATCCAGCAATTCCACTTCCGGGTACATACCCCAAAGAATTGAAAGCAGGGACTCAATGAGATTCTTGTACACCCACGTTCACAGCAGCATTATTCACAACAGCTGAAAGGTGGAAACAAGTGTCCATCAAAGGAGGAAAGGAAAAGCATCCATATAATGGAATATTACTGAGCCTTAAAAAGGAAGGAAATTCTGACACAGGCTCCATCATGGATGAACCTTGAGGACATTAGGCTGAGTGAAAGAAGCCAGTCACAAAAGGACAAATACTGTATGTAAATTCCACGTATATAAGGTCCCTAGAATAGTGAAGTTCATAGAGGAAGGAAGGAGAATGGGGGTTGTCAGGGGCGGGGGGAGGGAGATCTGGGAGCTGTTTAATGGGGACACAGTTTCAGTTTGGGACATGGATGAAGTTCCGAAGGTGGATATAGGTGCTGGCTGTACAACAATGTGAATGCACTTAATGCCACCGAATTGGACACTCAGAAATGGTTAAAATGGTGAATTTTATGTTAAGCGTGTTTTACCGCAATAAAAAAGTAATACAATTTAAAAATTGAAATAAATATTTGAAAAAGAAATTTCAGAAAATTCTTATGATGGTGAATGAAGGTCATACGATTATTAATCGGTTCTCTATCTCGTGGGGCCCCATATGATTTTTACGTCTGTTTTAATGCTGGACACATGTGCTAGGCTCCCATGTCAGCTGGGAGCCTCCGGCCCTTTGCACCAAGAAAGAAACTTCTCTGAAGGACCCCATTTTCCTACTCCCCAATTCCAGGTTCTAATAAAGTCCAGAATCTTCAGCAAGATTTTTGAGCACACCTAAGGACTCAGAGCCACAGGAACCCCTGCAGCTCCTGCCCACGACTCAGCTGGTATGTCTCGTCCACTCCCACGTCCCCCTGGGGGCGGAACCCAACTCTTCCACAGGGATCCCGGGAAACAGAACCAGAACCGACGTGTCAGTTCACGGCTGATTCCATGCTGTGTCACCTATAATGGCTTCCCAACGTATCTTGATATCTGGCTGGCAAGTGTCCCACACTGTTCTTTTCCCAAACCTTCCAAACTATCTGTGAGCCTTATACTTGTACATGAATTTTAGGAACAGTTTGCCAGGGTCCATGTGAAATCTTGGTGGAATTTTGGTTAGAATTTCACTGAATTTTTAGGTTAATTTAGGGGAGAGTTGTTGTCTGTATGATTTGAGTCTTCTCATCAATGAATGTACTATTTTTCTCTATTTTCTTGAGGTCAAATTAAACAAACAAAATCCTTCCATGCACTCTCATAGTTTCCTTTAGACAGTCAAAGCACACTTCCTATTGGATGTGTTCTGAGGCTTTTTCCCGTTTTTGTTGATGTTGTGAATGAGGGCTCTTTTCCTATCACATTTTCAAGGTGAACGCTGTGTGTCTCGGTCTGTGACTCTGTCTCCTTGCACATTCCTGTTAATTCTAGTAGTTTCCTAGCTGCTCAGGGCCTCTGGGCAGCATCACACACGTGTGTTCTGTTAGATGGCAGCCCTGAGGGGTGAGCATCTGGGCAGAACCACCTGATTCTCCCGGGTTTTCTATGCAGATAACTATACTGCAAAGAATGACCATTTTTTTTTCTCTTCTGCTTGAATTGTTATTCTCTGTATTCCTTTTACTTACCATTGTACTGGCTGAAACTTCTAGTAAAATTCTGCGTGATATGAAGGTAATGAGCACAGTTTCCTTTTTTCCTGATGTTAATGAAAAATGCTTCTGCTGCTTCACCATTAAGTATGGTCATCGCTTTAGATATCTGGTAGATGCTTTTTAACAAGCAGAGAAGTTTTCTTTTATTCTTAGTTTCTTAAGAGTTTTGTTTTCAGTCACACACATGTGGTTTCAATCCACCAAACCCCTTTTATTTGGCGAATAAAAATTGAGATTCTTTACTGCATTGATCTATTATAGAGATGACACTGATACATTTTGCAAATGTTGAATTACCTCTGGGTTACTTGGATAAAGACTCCTTGGACATAATGAACTATTTTTAAACATTTTTTCTGTGAAATAGAATATGAAGAGAAAAATGCATAAAACCTACATTTCCAGTTTAATAAATTATTATGCATTGAGCACCAGGTCATCACCATTCAGGAGAAGGAACAGAATCTTCCTGCACGTCCATTCCCAGGCACAGCCCCTTCTCACCCCCCAAACCAGACACAATCCTGGTTTTTTTGTATTCACTTCCTATTTTCTTTATAGTTTTCAACCCAAATATGTATCTCCAAACACTGTGATTTCATTTTGCCATTTGATTGCTGCGCAAATGGAATCAACCATACAGTAGTCCTTCCACTGGCTTCTTTCCTGCTTATTCCATTCTTGGAGTATCTGGAGGCCGGTTGCTTTAGTCTGTTTGTGCTGCTTCTTGTTCACGTGGTCTTGCTTACTTACCTGCCTGGTTATCTTCGCTGGTGTGGTGGACAGTGCTTTTTTTTTTTTTCTGGAAATTTTTCTTCTGGAAATTTTATTTCCAGAAGAAAATTGAGAACTGTACTATGTTTTCTTCTTTCAGAGGAGTTTCATTTCTTTATGAGTCATGCGTGAGGCCCTGTGAGTCACTGGCAGCCTACAATCACTTTAATCCAGTCTCAGGATTTGAGAGATTTTCTGCACCATCCTAATGATTCAGAGCTAGTACCAGAGGTGGCTTACTCATGTTCATCCTGACTTCTAGGAAGTGGTGTGCTGGGGCCAGCTAGCACTGGCTAATCAGAGCCGATTATGTGTGTCTTTTCCCAACGATGTGTTCAGTGAGGTCATACTGGTAGCTTGAAATTGGCTCTGCTGGGAGTATTTACACCATGTAAATTAGCAAATGTTACAAATCAGGGCATTTTATCTTGGAGATCCAGTTGTTCAAAATTTATCACCATATGAGTGCTCCTAGAGTTCAGCCCTTCGGGGTTTCCACCTAAAGTGTGGGGTTGTTTACTTGGCTCCCTGCCCTTGGCAGGACCCAGACTCCAATTTTTGTCCCCTAAGTCGGACAAGGTTGTTAAATGTACAAACCAGCCTCTTAACCTCCTTTTCCACACCCAAGTCCATCAGCACAGAAGCAACCCTAAATGTTGGCCCCACTTGAGTTGTTTCCTAGTTTAGGCAGTTATGAACAGAGCTGCTATAAACACTAATGTATAGGTTTTGGAGTGAGCATAGGTTTTCATTTCTCTAGGACAAGCGCAGTGAGATTGCTGGGTCATATGGTGAGTGAGTGTTCAGATCTGAAAGGAACTCCAAGCTGTTTTCCGGAGTGATTGTACAATTTTTCATTCCCATTAGCAGTGTATGAACGTGCCAGCTGCTGTGCCCCCTCGTCAGCCCTGGATGCTGTCAGGCTCTATTTACTTACTTACTTATGTATGTGTATATGTACTTATTTTATTTTTATTTTAGCCGTTCCAGTAAGTGTGTAGTGGTATCCCATTATAGTTTAAAATTGTATTTCCATAATTCCTTGTGATGGTGAGGACCTTTTCACGTGCTCGTTTTCCATTCATATAGCCTCTTCATATAGCCTCTTTGGTTGAGTCTCTCCAATTCTTTTGTCCTTTTAAAAATTGGATTGTTTATTCTCTCATTGTTGAATTTTAAATGCTTTTTATATATTCTGGATACAAGTCGTTTGTTGGATATGTGATTTGAAAATATTTCCTCTCTGATGTCTATGTTTTATATGGTTTCTTTTTATTTCTTCCACTGATTTAGAAAAATAGATAAATGACACAGAAAACGGAACACAGAAGAACAAAACCCCGTTTATAAAAGAAGCACAGGGAAGGACTAAAAGGTTGTATACCAAACCCATGACTTAGATTACCTTTGGGAGGGTGATGGTGACTGGGGGTAGTTGTCGAGGGGAGCTGTAGCTTTTTCTGTAATTCATGAAATTTTTACAAAGAGAAAGTTTTATTTATTTATTTAACAAGAAACACATGAATATGTGAATACGATATACCATCTACCATCACCAACACATCACTAAAAAAAGGACATTTTTTTGAATTTTATTTTATTCATTTTTTATACAGCGTGTTCTTATTAGTTCCCTATTTTATACATATTAGTGTATATATGTCAATCAAAATCTCCCAATTCATCTCCCATTCATTGGAAGACAATTTTTCCATGGATGGGGGTGGGGCGGTGGTTCAGGTGGTAACGCAAGTGATGGGTAGTGATGGGGAGCAGCAGATGAAGCTTTGCTCACATGCTCGCCTGCCGCTCTCCTCCTGCTGTGCGGCCCAGAGGCTGGGGACCCCTGGCCTCTTGCCGCTTTTCCTCACTCTTGCAAACTAAGTGCTGGCACTTAATCCTTGCCTCAGGCTCTGTTTTCTAAGGAAACCAGGGTAAGAAAGAGCATTTATTTTTCTCACTTACCCAGAAGTCTAGAGCTAAACAGGGTAAGGATAGGGAAGTTACTCAAGTGTTTCCTGAACACCCAGACTCTTTCCACCTTCCTCCTCCACCATTCTTAACCTGTGGCTTTTACCCTCATGGTTACCATAGGGATGCTGCCTCTCCATCTTTCATCCACATTTCAGGAAGGAAGAAAGGAGAAGGAAAAATGGGTAAAGAGCTGTGCTTTGATAAGTTTGTATCTTTTTATTCAGAAGTGCTACTCAGCTGCCACATGGCAACTATGATCTTCAGGGGAGACTGCAAGATTGAATTTTTAATTTCCATTCTCTGTAGTACCGGGGGTTTGAAGTGGGTGTTGAGAGACCCAGCCTGAAGGATCTTCTGGAAGTGGAAGTGGGGGCTCGAGGACAGAAATCCCCTCATGACATTGTGTGTTTCCTTCTCTTCTTTTCCTGTGCTCTGGCAGGAGCAAAGTCCTCTGGGCCTCACTCGGATCAGATTTTCTCTCTTCAAATCTGAAAAGTAGCATTCTGTACTAGAAACTTATATTTTATTTTATTGTATTTAAAATTTTTTATTTTTATTTTGTAACTCCACTTCTTATTTCCTTTATGAGTTTTTTTTGAAGTCCCTCCTACTGTCTTTAAAAAAATTTTTTTTAATTAAAAAAAATTTTTTATATCTTTATTGGAGTATAATTGCTTTACAATGTTGTGTTAGTTTCTGTTATACAACAAAGTGAATCAGCTATATGTATACATATATATCCATATCCCCTCCCTCTGGGGCCTCCCCCCCACCCTCCCTATCCCACCCCTCTAGATCGTCACAAAGCATCAAGCTGATCTCCCTGTGCTATGCAACAGCTTCCCATTAGTCATCCGTTTTACATTTGGTAGTGTATATATGTCAACACTACTCTCTCACTTTGTCCCAGCTTCCCCATCCCCCCTGTGTCCTCAAGTCCGTTCTCTACACCTGTGTCTTTATTCCTGCCCTGCCACTAGGTTCATTAGTACCGTTTTTTTAGATTCCATATATGTGCATTAGCATACAGTATTTGTTTTTCTCTTTCTGACTTACTTCACTCTGTATGACAGACTCTAGGTCCATCTACCTCATTACAAATAACTCAATTTCATTCCTTTTTATGGCTGAGTAATATTCCCTTGTATATATGTGACACATCTTCTTTATCTATTCATCTGTCGATGGACATTTAGGTTGGTTCCATGTCCTGGTTATTGTAAATTAGTGCTGCATTGAACATTGTGGTACATGACCCTTTTTGAATTATGGTTTTCTCAGGGTATATGCCCAGTAGTGGGATTGCTGGGTCATATGGTAGTTCTATTTTTAGTTTTTTAAGGAACCTCCATACTGTTCTTCATAGTGGCTGTATCACTTTACATTCCCACCAACAGTGCAGGAGGGTTCCCTTTTCTCCACACACTCTCCAGCATTTATTGTTTCTAGATATTTTGATGATGGCCATTCTGCTGTGAGGTGATACCTCATTGTGATTTTGATTTGCATTTCTCTAATGATTAGTGTTGTTGAGCATCTTTTCATGTGTTTGTTGGCAGTCTGTATGTCTTCTTTGGAGAAATGTCTATTTAGGTCTTCCACCCATTTTTGGATTGGGTTGTTTGTTTTTTTGATAATGAGCTGCTTGTATATTTTGGAGATTAATCCTTTGTCAGTTGCTTCGTTTGCAAATATTTTCTCCCATTCTGAGGGTTGTCTTTTCATCTTGTTTATGGTTTCCTTTGCTGTGCAAAAGCCTTTATGTTTCATTAGGTCCCATTTGTTTATTTTTGATTTTATTTCCATTACTCTAGGAGGTGGGTCAAAAACAGATCTTGCTGTGATTTATGTCATAGAGTGTTCTGCCTATGTTTTCCTCTAAGATTTTTACCGTGTCTGGCCTTACATCTAGGTCTTTGATCCATTTTGAGTATATTTTTGTGTATAGTGTTAGGGAATATTCTAATTTCATTCTTTTACATGTAGCTGTCCAGTTTTCCCAGCACCACTTATTGAAGAGGTTGTCTTCTCTCCATTGTATATGCTTGCCTCCTTTGTCAAAGATAAGGTGACCATGTGTACGTGGGTTTATCTCTGGGCTTTCTATCCTGCTCTATTGATCTATATTTCTGTTTTTGTGCCAGTACCATACTGTCTTAATTACTGTAGCTTTGTAGTATAGTCTGAAGTCAGAGAGCCTGATTCCTCCAGCTTTGTTTTTCTTTCTCAAGATTGCTTTGGCTATTTGGGGTCTTTTGTGTTTCCATACAAATTGTGAATTTTTTTGTTCTAGTTCTGTGAAAAATGTTATTGGTAATTTGATAGGGATTGCACTGAATCTGTAGATTGCTTTGGGTAGTATAGTCATTTTCACAATGTTGATTCTTCCAATCCGAGGACATGGTATATCTCTCCATCTGTTTGTGTCATCTTTGATTTCTTTCATCAGTGTCTTATAGGTTTCTGAGTACAGGTCTTTTGTCTCCTTAGGTAGGTTTATTCCTAGGTATTTTATTCTTTTTGTTGCAATGGTAAATGGGAGTGTTTCCTTAATTTCCCTTCCTGATTTTTCATTGTTAGTGTGTAGGAATGCAAGAGATTTCTGTGCATTAATTTTGTATCCTGCTACTTTACCAAATTCATCGATTAGCTCTAATAGTTTTCTTTAGGATTTTCTATGTATAATATCATGTCATCTGCAAACAGTGACAGTTCTACTTCTTTTCCAATTTGGATTCATTTTATTTCTTTTTCTTCTCTGATTGCCATGGCTAGAACTTCCAAAACTATGTTGAATAATAGTGGTGAGAGTGGGTACCCTTGTTCCTGATCTTAGAGGAAATGCTTTCAGTTTTTCACCATTGAGAATGATGTTGGCTGTGGGTTTGTCATATATGTCTTTTATTATGTTGAGGAAATGGGTGTTGAATTTTGCCTTTATGACTTTTTGAAAATTGAAGTATAGTTGATTTACAATATCATGTTAGTTTCATATGTACAGCACAGTGATTCAGTTTTATATATATATAAAATATATATAGGATATATATATATATTATTTTTCAGATTCCTTTCCCTTATAGGTTATTACAGAACACTGAGTAGAGTTCCCTGTGCTGTACAGTAGGACCTTGTTGTTCTTCTATTTTATATATTGTGGTTTGTATATGTCAATCCCATCCTCCTAATTTATCCTTCCCCCCACCTCCCTTCCCCTTTGGTAACTGTAAGTTTGTAGAAACTTATATTTTTAAAATGTGAGTGAATGTTTAAAAAGTGAAAGATCTCTCAGAGACACCTACATTCCTGGATTTCCTGGAAAAAGATGGGAGAATTAGCCAGGTTCCTCCAAAAATTGATTGGAGCTGAGGAGCGACTCCCCCTCCAGATAGTGCAGGTCAGCACCTCCCCCGGCTCCCCACACCCTTACTTACCTGGCTGGATTCAAGAGCTTCTGACTTCCCACACCTCTCCCATGAGGATTCACCTTCTGCAAGAAAGTTTGCAGTAAAACTGGATTCTTTCCTAAAAACAGTTCTGATGCTAGCTGCTGGGAGAATTGTATTCCCTCCATCTCCTTACACACACTTGAAGTCTGGTTCTATTTTCCTTAAAGTGATTTTTAAGGAGTCTGATAAAATTTTTTTTAAATCTCCTGGATTTAGTCCCAGAAGAATAAGAAAGTCATATTATAGAAAGAAAGTTATGACTTCACCATCTGGACCAGTTCATTGCTTTTCTTAAAGTCAACATCTTCATTCATAGGCATGAAAGATTCACTGTTGAATATTAATTTGCCTAAAAAACCATTCATTCTGACTTGTTAAAATTGTTTTATATTATTATCTTTTCCTATTTACTTTCATTTATTTCAAGGGAAAATACCTAACAGAGGTGGCACACAGATTGATTTTGTAATGTTGACGAACCTAAAATGTTGATAAGGGAGGATTCTGACCAGAGTTGACAAGTACAATAATAATCAAAGAAATTGTCCATGACCTCTCTTTCTCTTTTGTATTTATATTTTGAGTTCCAGAGTTGTGTATAAAAACAATATTTTCAGTAACTTGTTTTACTAAAATTTCAGCAAAAAAATTATTACCTTTGTTTTCTTGGCTGTCCTTAGAATATTATAAAGCATATCTCTTACTCTGTAGTAGCAGATAAGATGTTATTTTTTAAATTTCCTTATTTATTTTTCCAGTGTTAAAAAACTTTTTTGGGGTTTCTTTTTATTTATTTTTATTGAGATAACACTGATTTATAACATTACATAAGTTTCATGTGTACACCATTATATTTCTACTTCTGTATGCCTTACAGCGTGCTCACCACCAAAAATTTAGTTTCTACCATCACCATACAGTTAATCCCCTTTACCCATTTCACCCTCCACTGACCCCTTCCCCTCTAGTAACCACTGCTCTGCTCTCTGTATCTACATGTTTGTTTTTGCTTGGTTTGGTTTGTTCATGTATTTTATTTTATCTCTTTTGTATATTCCACATATGAGTGAAATCATACGGTATTTGTCTTTCTCCTTCTGACTTATTTCACTTAGCATAATACCCTCTAGTTCCATACAGTTTGTTGCAAGTGACAAGATTTCATATTTTTATGGCTGAGTAGTATTCTACTGTATATATTTATCTATATCTGTATCTATATCTATCTATCCATGTTTCTATATATATATATCACATCTTCTTCATCCATTCACCCACTGATAGGCACTTAGATTTTTTCCATATCTTGGCTACTGTTAATAATGCTGCAGTGAACAGAGGGGCACATATATCTTCTCAAATTAGTGTTTTTGTATTCTTTGTATAAATACCCAGAAGTGGGATAGCTGGATCATATGGTGGTTCTATTCTTAATTTTTTGAGGAACCTCCATCCTGTTTTCCATAGTGGCTGCACCAATTTACATTCCTATCAACAATGTATGAGGGTTCCTTCCTTTCCACATCCTTGCCAACACTTTTTATTTCTTGCCTTTTTGATAACAGCAGTTCTGACAAGTGTGAGGTGATATCTCATTGTGTTTTTGATTTGCATTTCCCTGATAATTAGTGAGGTTGAACATCTTTTCACATGCTTTTTGGCCATCTGTATGTCTTCATTAAAAAAAATGTCTATTCAGCTCCTCTGCCTATTTAAAAAATCTGGTTGTTTGTTTTGTTGTTAACTGGTATCAGTTCTTTATATAATTTTGATATTAACCCCTTATAGGATATATTATTTGCAAATATCTTCTCCCATTTGGTAGGTTATCTTTTCATTTTATTGATGGTTTCCTTTTCTGTGCAGGAGCTTTTTAGTTTATGTAATCCCATTTGTTTATTTTGCTTTTGTTTGCCTTGCCTGAGGAGACAGATCCAGAAAGATATTGCTAAGACTGATGTCGAAGAACATACTGCCTATGTTTTCTTCCAGGAGTTTCATGGTTTCAGGCCTTACATTCAAGTCTTTAATCCATTTTGAATTAATTTTTGTATATAGTGTGAGATAGGGGTCTAGTTTCATTCTTTTTCATGTGGCCGTCCAGTTTTCCCAGCACCATTTATTGAAGAGACTGTCTTTTCTCCATTGTATGTTGTTTGCTCCTTTGTCACAAATTAATTATACATATACACGTGGGTTTGTTTCTGGGCTCTCAATTCTGTTGCATTGATCTATGTATCTGTTTTTCTGCCAAGCCCATGCTGTTTTATTACTATGGCTTTGTAATATAGTTAGAAATTAGGGAGCATAATACCTCCAGCTTTGTTCTTTTCTCTCAGGACTTCTCTGGCTATTTGGGGTCTTTTGTGGTTCCATATACATTTTAGAATTTTTTGTTCTATTTCTGTGAAAAACGTCCTTGGGATTTTGATAGAGATTGCATTGAATCTGTATATTCCTTTAGGTAATATAGACTTTTTGACAATGTTAATTCTACTAATCCATGAGCACAGAATAGCTTTCCATTTACCTGTGTCTTCTTCAATCTTTTTCCAGAATATCTTATAGTTTTCTGTGTACAGGTCTTATTTTATTCTTTTTGTTGTGATTCAAAATGGGATTGTTTTCTTAATTTCTCTTTCTGCTAGCTCACTGTTAGACACTATTTTATAATGTATTTGTCATATTGATGCTTGAAAAATGCCAGATGAAAATTATTTCTAAACTTCACAAATGTTTCCTTTTCTATACATGCTTTAAAATCCATAGTCAATTTTACTTCATGCTAATTGAAAAGTCTTAAATTTATTTTACATAATCAAACATGAATATAATGACAGAATATTATTCAGTATCATCTTGTTAGGATTATATGACTATGCCTTATGGAAAAACTATCCAGGTTATAATGAACATGCTATTTCTGTATGACAAAAATTATTCTTTCTGAGGAATCATGAAATGTAAAGAATTATTGAAACAATCCCTGTCTCATATAGTACAATTATGCAATGCAATTATGCAGTAAGTTCCAGTAATTATATTTCTAAATATAAATATTTAGAAAATATTTAATATTTAAATATTTAATTGAACTAATGTATTATCACAGACTATTTTCAAATATACACACATATTTTAAATTTCCTCTCATGTACTTACCAACAGAGCTTAATATTGAACTAGCAATAATCACATATGCTATTTTGATCTGAGATGGGGTTGGGGTTTATGATTTTAGAAATTACTGAATTTATATAAGAAGGTGAATTTTATATGGTCATTTGTTAAAATATAGAGTCACATTTATCTTTTAAGCTTTCCAGAAATGTCCAGGCAGGTCCTACGACACAAATCTGATAGCAGCTTGGATGACACCAGCAGGTTCTGTAACAGCACATTTCAAGGCCTGTCCCACCTGAGATCGGCCGTGGCTGCCGACACACTGAAGCTGCTGGTAATCATGGTTTTTCATTCATAAAAATTTCATAAGTGAAAGAGTAGCTTTGGGCAGATTGAGAGCAGGAGAGAGACTAGATCAGCTACTCATTTCATTCGAAATAATTTCCCCAGAAATTTTCCAGTGTTTCTGTAAATGTGGAACTAACCGGCTTAATTCAAAATTTTCTGGGGAATTGGGTATTGAAAGTCAGAACTTCTATGATATGTTAACACAGTGTTCTGTGTTTCATTTCCTTAGGGATCTTCTCAAATGACCTTGTTTTTTAAAAGTGAGAAAAAGCCAAGTGAAAAGGAACAAGGGAGAGAAAGGGAAAAATCCTCTCACCGAAATCACGTGCAATCTTGGAGACATTTTAGTCAATACACATTTCTGAAGCTTTTAATTTGCAGCTGCACCAGGCAGAATGCTGAGCCGCTGCAATCCAAAACCTTTAGAAGATGGCGCACCACATGTGCACAAAATTGCTTCGTTATCACATCTCTTTTGGAGGCTTAATGTGCGGACCATTCCAGGAAGGATGGCGTGGGAGATGCTCTAGGAAGTGGACCTCCAATTCTAGGGTACTCTGAGCACGGGCTGGACTGGCGGTAATGTGGGTGCCGCACTCCTACAGGTACCGACCTGGCGGCAGAACTGCTCTGCTCTGTAGCCAGTAGGAAACCTCCAGCAGGCCTGGCACTGTGGCCCCTTGGGACACTGGCAGGGGCCATGCCAGCATGAGTTGGTTGGCCCTGACGGAGAAGAGGCAGGGTTCTCCTCCCTGTCGGGAGATGAGAAGGGATACAGGGAGGAAAAGCAGGAGGCAGCTGGAACAGGAGGTGCTGGAACCCTGCTGGGCCTCAGCCAGCTGCTCACCCACCTCCACCCCCAGCACTTCTCTGAGGCCCTCGTTGGGGTGGGCCTAGCTCAGGTGGGCGCTACATCCCTTTAGGCAGTGGGGGCCCAGAGAAGTCAGAGGACCTGTCCAAGCAGCACACCTGGGCGCTGTCCCTCTTGCTTCACCTCCCTGTCAAAGCTTTGGCTGGGACTGACTTTCTGGAGGCATCCCAACCCTCTTGGAGAGACCGGCTAGGACCCACAGTACCTCCCCCAGGAGACAAGGTTTCCTTACAGGCCACGATGCTATGACACGTGTGTGGGATGCTGTGCCAGGCAGGTAACATGGGGGTTACCTGTCAAACATCTGTGCGGAGACCCCAGAGATTCCATGTGGCCCCGTCTGCAGCAGAGTTGGCCCCAGAAGACCACAACTGGGTCTTCTGGGCCCAACGCTGGATGCAGGGTGTGAGGAGGATCCATTATCTGGGGAGAATTGATTCAAGCCTATTTTTCGCGCCCAGCCACTGTCCTCTCACTGCTCTGCTCCTTCATGTCTCTTCCTAAATCTCCTGGAAGGGATCCCCCCTCCCCCGGCCCTGGGCTTTCTCTCTGCCTTTGCTCCTCTCCCCAGTTCTCCTGGTTCTCAGCGAAAAACCACAGACAAGAACACAGGTCAGGGGGACAGTCAGTGGTGGGTGGGGCGAGGTGGTGGAGAGAAGCAGAAAGGGTGGTGGGCTGAGGCACTGGGAAGGCGCACAGATGAATCATGCTTCTTTTGTCACATGTGTACACAGAGACAAAAGCCTGGAAGGAAGTGCATCAAAATACTGACAGTGTCTGTTTTAAAATAAACTGTTATTTCTTTCTTACTACAAAAGCAGTACAAACTTATTGGAAAACTGCATAAAATAGATTAGCAAGAAGAATAAAATTCTAAGCATCTATAATTTTATTGCCCTGAGATAACCCACTTTTAATACATCCCCCTTGCCGCCCTCCTCCCTCCCCCTCCCACCTTTCCTTCCTTTCTTTCTCACTCTCTCTATTCTGCATCTATCAATTTGTCTATTTAACCTACCTACCTACACGTGCTTTCTGAATTACCTGTCTCCTAACATATTCTGTCACAGAAATATGGTACTGCATACCACAACTTGTTTTTCTTGGTACACAGACATTGAGAAGTTCTTTTCAGGTCATGAAACATTTTCTACCATATCATCTTTCGTAACTACATAGTGTTCCATTGCATGGTTTACCACACCTTATTTAATCAATTTCCTGTTACTGGACATTTAGGTCACTTCTCAAAATTTTGCAATGATAAATAACATTGTAACGAACATGCTTAAGAGTTAAATCCACGATTTTGAATTTAAATTTTAACGTCTTATTCTCAAAAAGTTGAAAAATTTCAAACACATAGATATACATGCAAAATGTACACGTGTGCGTATGTGTGTGTGAGTGTGTATGTATATGTACTTATAAAGAACACCTAGGTACTCATCACTCATCTTCAACGACCATGAACTTAGACAATCTCGGTTTTCCTATAACAGGGCGTGGCAAATGCAGTCTATAGGTCAAATCCAGGCCACTGTCTTTCATCTTTTTTGTGAATAAAGTTTTATTGGCACACAGCCAGTTATGAAAGAGTGACAGGCAGGGCAGGCAGAACTTACCAGGCCTTCCTGGGTTCACAAAAGAAGTGACATTTAAAACCCCAGGCATGAACTACCCTGGCAGTCATTATGGTTGGAGGTTGCTGGGCACCCACATCGCACAGCTGGAGGCCGGCGGATGAAGGGCAGCCCTGTCCTGGGAGCGGATGCTGCACGCTCCCGCCTCACCTGGGCCGCTGATGCTCGCGCTGCAGCACTGCCCACCCGCTGCCGCCTCCCACGTGCCGCGCCTTCCCCGTCTGTGCTTGGCCTTCCGGACGCTGCAGGCGGGCTCTGCTCTGGGAGGGGCCCATGGGGGAGGGGCAGGCCGGGTGGGGTGAAGAACCCATTCTGGGCTGGGGAGGGGCTCCGGGGGAGCCCTAGCAGGAGGCAGGGTGCCTGCTCTCCGCCCAGCCCCCTTTGCTGGCTTTAAACCCTGACAGCGGGGGTGGGAACCCCGATAAACCTAGGGACTCATACGGACTGGGGGTGTGTAGCTCACTGCCCAGGTGGAGCCTGGGGGTGAGGGCTTCTCCTGGGAGCCCAGCCTGGTCTGGGCCGGGATGGGGGGCAAAGGTGGGACAGTGGTCCCAGCTGCAGAGAAGGTCCAGGCAGGCCCCAGAGAAGGGCCGGGTGGGACGAGGCGGGGTCCTGACGGCCGAGGGGCAGGCAGAGTCTGGCTGAGGGCACAGCAGCCCTGGGGAGGGTCAGGGAGACACCAGCAGGGCAGCCTCGTGTGCTCTGGGGGCCTTGCCAGGCCACAAGCCCGAGCCAGCTGCAGATACGCCGGGACCCAGGTTGCACACTCTCTGAGGCTGGACAGGAGTCATGCTTTCTGGAAGCCAATACCCCCGCAGGTGGCCCCCCCGGGATTTGGTGTGGACTTGAGGCCCCCCTGGGACCTGAGCTCCACCTGGTGAGCAGGGAAGGGTTGGGGGGCATCCTGGACCAATGGACACTGAGTTTTAAACCAGAGTGATTGACTTACCTTCCACTGGAACAGTTAAGTTTCCCCCCAGTAGTGGAGACCCCAAAATGAAGTTAAATTCAGTTTTAATGAATAAGAAAAGTGGTACCCCCTCCCACCTGAGTTGTAGTTAATAGTGGCTAGCCCTGTGCTAACGTGGGTGGTGGGCTACTGAAGCCCCAGAGGCTGCCTGGTCTAGCCGTGGGCCAGCTCTCCCAGACCTGCTTGTCTAGTCCCTGGGTTGGAGGGCGCTGTCCAGGATGGAGTCTCCTTTGAGAGCCTGAATTACAAACGGACAATGGCCAGACCAACCGCATATGCAAACAGAACCCTGACCCACAACCTGCTGTGACCAGCCCAGGACACCAACCCCTTCTCTGCAGTAACCAGCCCGGGAAGGCAGCTGCTGTAATTCGGACTCTGCTATATAGGAAATCAGACAACTGTCTCTAGGAACCAGGAAGTGAAACAATAACCCCTGTAACAATTGGCCCCAAACAACCAGGACATGGTTAATAACTGGCAGCATCTCTGATTTCTGTCCCTGTTTCCAACCTTCCAGAGGAAGCCAAATATGCACCCCAACCAATGACATGGGACGCCCCAATGGTAGTTAGCCCATCCCCACTTCCCTGGGCCCCCAGCCTCCGAGCAGGGCGCTCTGGAGCCGTCCCTCTGTCCACCGTAAAGCTCCCCCCTCCCCTGCCTGCCTCAAGTCTCTGCCAAACCCAGGTGGTGGTGGCGGAGTCCCTCGCTAGAGCCAGCTCTGGGTGAGCAGCCTTTGCCTCATTTGGGTGGACTTTGTTCATTCCACACCAGTGCAAGGAGGACGACGAGAGAAGGGAGGACCGGGCCACAGGCTCTGCACAAGCGCTCCTGACTCTTCACCTCTGCAGAGGACACAGAGGTGACAAGAACCTCTGAAATACTCTGGACAGCTCACCCAGCCTCATCAAGTGGGGGTTCTGGGGCTAAGTTCTTGGCATCCGAAGAGTTCGATCACTGTGGATGCCACAGGAAGTCCTGAGAAGGACCCACGTACAGGGCAGATGATCTGGGCTTGGTCCCATCCCACCATGTCCTATCAGGTACCTTTTGGCAAAATTACTGACCTGCTAGAGCCTCTGTCTCCACCTCTCTGCAGTCGGGATGCCACACTCTTCCCTACCAGGGGGCGGTGGTGCCGACGGGGAGCTGATGGTGTAGCTCACAGAAGACCCTAAGCCGTGGTTGTCTCGGTTTCCCCAGAGCGATAGAAACAGCACACACTGACATTAGCACGAGGTTTTGGACACATGATGCTGCTGGCGTGTTAGGTCATTTCCAAGCAGGCCCAGAATGGGACTCAGAGACCTCTCATCCCTAAGACGGTACCATTGCACCTTTGTCTGTCCCCAAGGGCCCTTGGCTGTGGCTCTCAGGTGTGGCTGGAGCTCTGTCCCAACCAGGCCCCTCTGCCACTTGCCTGTCTCCCCATGGCCTTCAAGCTCCATGAGGCAGGCAAGTACCCATCCTGTCCAAATCCCAGCTCCTGGGCAGTGTTGGGTAGAGGGCCGAGACCTCTAAGTGCCATTTAATCACTGAGTGGACGTGCCAGCCGCCATCCCTGGGCCCAGACGGTGGCTCCTTCCTGCACAATCAGTCCTCAGGCCGCCTCCCAAGGAGCTGGCAGGCAGAACTCCTCGGCGGGTTAACAGAAAACTGGGAGGGCATCTTCCCAGGAAAATGACCCACGTCCTCATGCAGCTGATCTGGAAAATTACTGAACTGCATAGAAAATGCCCCTCTAAGTCCCCAGATCTGTCGTCTCATCACCCACCAGTGGTCCAGCCTTGGTAGAGGGACAAAGAGAAGAACGAGGAGGGGTGAGCTCACAGCACCACAGCCCCTCTGCTCCCACCCCACCCCGGGCTTGCCCGGGGGGCTGAGCTGCGTGGGCTCCGCTTCTGACCAGCACGAGCAGCAGACTTGTTTTGCACACCGTTGTCGGTCTTTAAACGGCTGCCCGTCGCACTGCAGGATGGAGTGTGAGATGCACTTGGATCGACAATTAGGTGGGCCTCGGCCTCAGATGCCAGGTCAGGGGGCGCAGCTCTGGTGGGGAGTCTGGCCCAGGGAGGAAAGACTGTCTCCCTGCCCACTCCCCGCACCCGCCTCTGCCCAGCTGCGCTCTCTCTGAAGCTGGATCTTGGCAGGCGTGAGGCCTCTCCGCTGGCCAAACAAGGCTGGCAGACCCCTGGGGCTGAGCTGTCGAATACCACTCAGGCGGGGGGCTGTCCCTCCCCCTCCAGCACAGCTCAGACTCCGAGACGCCCCGGAAGACCACCTGGTGGGAGTGACGTCAGACCCTCAGGGGCCACGTACTGACTGAGGCTGGGTTTGGCTGGCGGACAAGGCACAAACAGAGCGCGCCGGTGACTGAACCTCTTTCGGTTGGAAGGAGATGTGGGCTTTACTTGCATCACTCCTCCTGGGGATGGTGGAGGGCAGCTGGAGGGATGACAACCTATTTTTAAAGACTCCAGTGGAAAAGTCTTCTCACAGCTGTGAAAATACTCTCCAGGGTCAGTCCTCCTGGCCCGCGCTTGGAGTCTCCGTTACCGTTGGTGGCAGTGTTTGTTCCAGAGCCAGGGAAGCTTTCTCCTCTTCCCTGAAAAAGCCCGAGGTGGAAACATGACCCAAGGCCTAAAACACCGAGTGGTTTTCGTACCCTCCCGTGGATCGTAAAGTGAGCTCAGGCACCGCCGGCCAGCTCTTTCCCTTTGGCATTTCTCTAAACACCTAGAGCAATTGCTGAGATTCTGATGCTGACACACACTTGGAGGGAGCGATCACTGTTTTGTTCCTTACGTTTGCAGTGCTCCCCTTGTAAGCACTTTATCAGAGAGCTGGACAAATAGAATCTGGGCCTCTGGATAAACGTCCATAAAAATCTGAAATCCAAAAGCGCCCTTTGATCCCTGCTCTGATGTTCCACCTGGGACATCGGGAAGCATCCAGTGCCTACATTTTCTAGCTTAAACTCTAAGCTCTCATTACAGATTGCCTCACAAAACCTTCAGCTAGGTCCTCAGAATCACATTTATGGAGGGTTTTTAATCTGCACCGTATCTTCGTGTGCATTTTTCTGCTTCCGTTCCTTCCATGGTCCTGGAGGAGGGGGGAGGGCAGACTATCTTGTCTTACACGTGAAGAAGAAGAAACTCAGAGGTTTTCGGAACCGCTCACACCACTTGTTCCTACAAGTCAGAAGATGTCTCAGATACAAAGAGGCACCCGTGTGGCCAGAGGGGAAGCATCTGAAGGGGACTTGTCCTTGTTCCCGGGTACGAGTGTTAAAATGGGCTTCCGCTAGGCTTTGTGTGTATCTATGATCGCTTTAATTGGTCCCCATATAAAACGGTCCTTTCTGTTGGTTTTCTTCAGCAAGTTGTAACCATAGGCTCTCTTCTGTCTCTTTCTCAGGGGGAATACAGTCTCACTCAGGGAGAGGATAAAGCACAAGTTATCGGGGGCTAAACCTGCACCGCAATTATGTGACGTATTCCACCCCTCCCCCAAAGAAAAGCCAACTTTCGATTAAGCACTCTTGTGGGTTACCTGGATTTTGTGTCTTTTATGGCAAGTTGTTGAGCATTCCTGAACCCCAGGCACCCCCTCTGCAGCCCGGGGGCAGTGCTAGGAGAGGACCTGCCCTGAGTTCAGCTGGGGAGATGCAGTGAGCTCGCACGTGTGCAGTGATCACCTTAGTGGCTGCTGACTGTCTCGTGTGTGTAGTGAGGCGGTGTGAGTGGGTGGAGAGGGCAGAGGTGAGGCGGTGTGAGTGGGTGGAGAGGGCAGGGGTGAGGCGGTGTGAGTGGGAGGAGAGGGCAGGGGTGAGGCGGTGTGAGTGGGAGGAGAGGGCAGAGGTGAGGCGGTGTGAGTGGGTGGAGAGGGCAGGGGTGAGGCGGTGTGAGTGGGTGGAGAGGGCAGGGGTGAGGCGGTGTGAGTGGGTGGAGAGGGCAGGGGTGAGGCGGTGTGAGTGGGTGGAGAGGGCAGGGGTGAGGCGGTGTGAGTGGGTGGAGAGGGCAGGGGTGAGGCGGTGTGAGTGGGTGGAGAGGGCAGGGGTGAGGCGGAGCAGAGAGGAGCCGGATGCAGTTTCCTGACTGAGGCTGAACATGAGCTCCGGGGTCAGACATGGACGTGGAGACAGGACCAGGCAGGACGGCGCAGACAAGCGACACTCTGACACTTTGGGTTCCCGTGGATTTGCCCTGGAGCCAGTGGTGTGCTGGTAAATGCTTATTGACAAGCTCTCTGAAAAGTAAAGAGCCCTGATTTGTAGCATCTGCCGATTTCTCTGGTGTAAATGCTCCCAGGGTGGCAGATGTCAGGCTACTAACAGCAGAACTGGGAAGATGCACGGGCAGCTCTTAGGAGCCCAGGCTGCCTCTGGGACGGCACTGGAAGGGCATCTGACACCAAGGGCAGGGGTCAAGGGAGGGGAGTCCACGGCCACTTCACATCCATTGTCTCATGGGGTCCTCTTCATGGCCTCACAGGGAGGGGCCCTTGGAGCATGAGCAAGTGAGCTCTGGGGCTCCCCTGCCGGGTGCACCTGGTGTGCACATTGGCTGCGACCAGCTTCTCTGTGCCCAGGTGTGGCCATGGCACCTCGGCACCAAGGAGCTTGCGAGTCACTTGTTTCATCTCTGGATCAAAGCGGGACTCTCTGTTTTAAGAGACGCGCTGGGGAGGTGGTCCTGTAGCTCCCTGCCTTTCATGAGGCCCTGGTGTTGCTGGACAGTCTGGCTCATTGGAGGAATTCCTTCATCTTTCCTTTCCTCCCTCCCACCCTCTGGGGGCTGCAGCGCCACCAAACGTCCCCTCCGTCTTCCACGCAAAAAGCCTCTGATGTTTGACAGCAGAGTATCATCCCAAATAGGGGCCTCGAGACTGGGAAGAAGGCGTTGCTAAGGGAACTGATGCTTCTCCCCAAGCCACGTTGCTGAAGTTAAATGCATTCCCCTGTGTACACAGATCAACAATCTGGAAAATTTAAACATCCTTTTACAGATTGAATTTTTGCAGTAAACGAGCTCTGAAAATCGCCCATGATAACAGCCAGGGGCCGGTCCCCATTTTCCTGACACCCTTTCCCTGCCTGGTCTTCGTCAGGGCCCTGCGGGTGGGTCACAGAGTCCCCGTCATTGACATCCTTGGGCTAATTTTCCAGGCTCTGTTATTCTTTTTTCCTCTCACCTTCTCACATCGCTGTTTCCCTAACCAAAGCCCCTGGCCAGTGCCCTCTACCTGGGGCTGCCTTAGCACATTTTCTGGCTGCCCTCTTGGTCTGGAGGCCTCTTTTGTGCCATCCTTCAAGGCCCAGTCCAAGGCCCAGCTCTTTCTTTTTTGTTTTTACATCTTTATTGGAGTATAATTTCTTTACAATGGTGTGTTAGTTTCTGCTTTATAACAAAGTGAATCAGTTATACATATGCATATGTTCCCATATCTCTTCCCTCTTGCGTCTCCCTCCCTCCCACCCTCCCTATCCCACCCCTCCAGGCGGTCACAAATCACCGAGCTGATCTCCCTGTGCTATGCGGCTGCTTCCCACTAGCTATCTACTTTACGTTTGGTATTGTATATATGTCCATGCCTCTCTCTCGCTTTGTCACAGCTTACCCATCCCCCACCCCGTATCCTCAAGTCCATTCTCTAGTAGCTCTGTGTCTTTATTCCCGTCTTACCCCTAGGTTCTTCATGACATTTTTTTCCTTAAGTTCCATATATATGTGTTAGCATACAGTATTTGTCTTTCTCTTTCTGACTTACTTCACTCTGTATGACAGACTCTAGGTCTATCCGCCTCATTACACATAGCCCAGCTCTTTCATTCATAAACCACCGAAGGCTGTGTCTTCACGTGGCTCCTTCCCGACTGCTGTGAGGTCACGTGGAGTCCTGCCTCACCAGGCAGGGAAGACTCGTTTGCTCACCGATGGCTCACCCTCTGGGGAGTCCTGACAGCTCTTCTCCCATATTCACCGACGTCCAGGATACCAGCCCTGGAGTCAGATGGGTGGGGCCCCAGTCCTCCACCTCCACGCTGTGTGTTTAAACCTCATCTGTTGTAAAAAGAACACACTTGAGAAAGACGAGTCAAATGTCAGTGTCTGGAGTCGTGGATTACGTGGCGTGAACCACCCAGGTGGAGAAATGGAGCCACGTGAAGCCCCAGAAGCACAGGAGATGGCTGTCGAAATGGGTAAGACCGGGGGAAGGGTGAGGAATTTGAGAGCTCCCTTGTCGTGCTATGTCAATAAAGCTCTTTTTGGCCAGTGTAGTTCACTGAGCACTGACTCAGTTTCCCCATCCAGCAAATGGAGTCAGCCACTGTCACTACCTGATCCATCCTTGGGTGTACTGGGCAAATCACTGAAAGTAAGGAAACCTCTGATGTCGGTGCCAGGAGCCAGGTGTCATCTTCAGTTCTGTTATAGGTGGCCCCTTCGGCTGAAAGAGCAGAGAGCAATTTAGATTCCCTTCAAACCATCAGAGGCCTCTTCCTTTCTTACTTCAGGAGGCCTTGATTTCTATATCCTTGAAGGAATACTGGTGTTTTGAAACAGTCCAGCCTCTGGCTTTGTGAAATCCAACCTGAATCCCCATGTTAATGAAGTGAATCATATTTGGGCTAACGATCCCTTTGTTCCAGGGAGAAAATGATTTCTACTGAGTGATAATCTATTTAAAAATGATTACATCTGATTAGCCATTCTTTTATCTTCCACCAGTGCTTATACTTTAATAATGTCTTAAGGAAGAACATTCAGTAGGAGTGTGCAAGAAAAAGGAGACGTTTTCCTCGGCTGACCTTGAAGGAGTCCTCTGGGATTGGTTCATCTTCCGGAATGCCTAATGCTTGGAGTTGTGAAATATATTACGCCTCCCTGACTCGTGGGCACCTAAACTTTGCCTGTTATATACGGCAGACGTCTTTTGCCCTCCTGCCGATCCGAGCATGTCGCAGTGAGCTTGGGTGCTGTGTGATCCCCTCCCAGCTGAAAGCCTTCTGCACCAGAGAAGGTTGGTATTTGCATAGCAATTAGTTTGTATTCCTACACAAATTTTCATGGATTCAAGTTCTTCATAGAAAGAATGAACCAAAGGGTAAACTGCACCACAGATTAAAGGGCTCATGTCAGGCAATTCTTTGAACAGTTTTTTATGATTTGGAACCATCATTATTTGTAATATTCTCTGAAAAGCCAGCAAATAATTGTTTTCCCCCTACTGATTTCGTTCTTCTCCTCCTAGCAAATATTGATTCTCTTCCCCCCCTCCAAACTCGGTCCTGAATGGAACTGAAATTAACAGGGCTGCTTTTGTTTTAATACAATGAACAAAAACTTGTGTTTGGAGGGTTCTTGTCCTGCCAAAACATCTGTGCATGGCCCAGATGGCAACCGGGTTCTGGAAATAGGGCCTGTGAGTTAGACGCTTCTGCCGAGTCAGCAGAGAGAGGGAATATGCTGAATTTTTATAGGCTCTACAAAAATAGTAACTTTTGAAAACTTCTTGGCAACAGAGGGCTTTTTTTTTCTTCTAATGTGCTAAGAATGTGGGACTTCCCCATTAGATAACTAAGTAGAGAAAAGCCCAATTTATCATCAGAAAGCCTGCTCGTAAGTAGTGCTTTAACACTTTGTATCATTAACATACATTAACGTGAATGATGCCACTATGTAAGAGGTATTGATATTTCCTACTTATTGGTGGTAGAGCTATTCTAATCTCTAGGAATTTTTCCTTGCATTGAAAGGAAGTTATAAAGGGGGACTTTATTTGTCAGGAACGTCAAGTGGGGAGATTTTTGTAAAAGATATAGAGGAATTCCCAGCTTGTGTCTTGGAAACTTTTTCTTTGTTATTCCCAGCATTTCCCAAACTGCCAAAACTTTCAACTTCTTGGATGGGACCCGTAGCTTAAGTTATGTCTGAGAAGTGGCAAGAGGCCCTGATGGTTCTTTCTTCAACCTGCAAAACTTTATTGAGTGCCAAATGTGTACCATAGGCCATAAGTAAATGGCAAAGGACAGAGAAAGGAGGGTATAAACTCATCATGTTGCATGCAGTTCAGTTTCCTAGACAGTGTCAGGTCCTGGAGTTAATTGTGTGATTTAATTCTTAAAAAGGCGAGTGTCTTAATGCTGTCCTGGTTGTGGGAGAATGGTCTGCCCTTCCTTCTCAGAAAGCAAGTGTCTCTCAATTCATTATGACAGGGTTTTGAACTTCAAATCAAATTATTCTAGGTATACTTTTGTATTTCACTCCTTTGGTTTAAAATTGTATTTGTGAGTCTTATTCAAGTGTAGTTGTTGTTTGTTTATTTTTATTGCTGTAAGTATTCCAGTATATTGGATTCATACAGTTTACTTATCTGTTCTGTTTTTTGACTGAATTTTCCAGTGAAGTTCTCTAGATCTGGAGTTTTATTTGAGGGAGAAATTTTACTTATAAGTCAGTTTCCTTAATGATTATAGGCTTTCCATTTCTTCTTAAGTGTTGACAAGTTTTTATAAATTTCCCATTTCATCTAAATTTTCAAACTTATTTGCAAAAATTATTGGATTTCTTAAATAATATCGTTATTATCTTTCCCATATCTGAAGACCTGTAATGATGTCCCTTTTCTCATTTTTGGCATTACCTATTTATGCCTTCTTTCTTTATTCCTAATGAATCTCACCAGAGTATTGACACTAATATTAGTTTTTTCAAATAACCAATGTGTATATCTGCTGTAATAAATGTTTTCTTTTTATTCTCTTAATCCGTAGTCCTTTTATTATTCTTTGATGATATTTTTGTTGTATTTATTTTGGTGTTCTTTTCCAAATATTCTGAGACGAATGGTTAGCTCATTAATTTTTAGTGTTTTTTCCCCTCAGAGACATTATGAGGCTATATTTTGCCCTTTAAATACAGCACTACCTGCATCTCACAATTCTGTTAAGTAATATTTGTTGTTGTTCAGTACAAATAATTTCCTATTTCTCTTGTGATTGTTTCAAACCTATGGGTTATTCAGAAGCATATTAATTTCCAATAATATGTGGATTTCTAGCTATCTTGCTATTATTACAGGCATACTTTGTTTTATTGCATTTCACTGTATTGTGCTTTGCACATATTATGTTTTTGCAAATTGAAGGTTTGTGGCACCCCTGCTTTGAACAAATCTATTGGTGTCATTTTTCTAATAGCATTTGCTCACTTTGTGTCTCTATGTCACATTTTGGTAATTCTCACAATATTTCAAAACTTTCATTATTATTTTGTTATGTGATCTGTGATCAGTGATCATTGATGCTACTACTGTAATTGTTTTGGGGCACCATAAAAGATGGTGAACTTAATTGATAAATGTGTGAATCTGCTCTACTGAACTGCTCTACTGAATGGCTGTCTCCTCATCTCTCTTGCTTCCTTCCAGCCTCCCTATTCCCTGAGACACAACAATATTGAAATTAGGCCAATTAAAAACCCTACAATGATCCCTAAGTGTTCAAGTGAAAGGAAGAGTCACAAGTTTCTCACTTTAAGTCAAAAGCTAGAAATGATTAAGCTGAGTGAGGAAGGCCTGTCAAAATCTGAGACAGGCCTAGAGCTAGGCCTCCTGTGCCAAATTGTGAAAGCAAAGGACAAGTTCTTGAAGGAAATTAAAAGTGCTGCTCTGAGGAACACAAGGACAATGAGAAAGTAAAACAGCCTTATTAGGAGAAAGTTTTAGTTGTCTGGTTAGAAGATCAAACCAGCTACAACATTCTCTGAAGCCAAAGTCTAAGCCAGAGCAAGATCCTAACTCCCTTCAATTCTGTGACGGGCAAGAGAGATGAGAAAGGTGCAGAAGAAAAGTTTGAAACTAGCAGAAGTTGGATCATGAAATTGAGGGAAAGAAGCCATTTTTATAATGTAAAAGTGCAAGTTGAAGCAACAGGTGCTGATGTAGGAGCTGTAGCAAGTTATCCAGAATTATCTTATCTAGCTAAGATAATTCATGAAGGTGGCTACACTGTACGATAGATTTTCAATGTAGATGAAACTACCTTCTATTGGAAGAAGATGCCATCTAGTACTTTCATAGATAGGAGAAGTCAATGCTTGGCATCATAGCTTCAAAGCACAGGCTGACTCTCTTGTTAGGGGCTAATGCAGCCAGTGACCTTAAGGTGGAGCCAATCTTCATTTATCATTACAAAAATCCTAGGGTCCTTAAGAATTATGCTAGATGTACTCTGCCTGTGCTCTAGAAATGGAAAAGCAAAGCCTGGTTTACTGTTTACAATGTGGTTTACTGAATATTTTAAGCCCACTGTTGAGATCTGCTGCTCAGAAAAAAAGGTTCCTTTCAAAATATTACTGCTCATTGACAGGGCACCTGGTCACTCAAGAGCTCTGATGGAGATGTACAATGAGGTTCATGTTGTTTTTATGTCTGCTAACACACATCCATTCTGTAGCCCATGGGTCAAGGGGTAATTCTGAGTTTCAAGTCTTATTATTTAAGAAATACCTTTTGCAAGGCTATAGCTGCCACTGATGGTGATTCCTCTGATGGATCTGGGCAAAGTCAACTGAAAACCTTCTGGAAAGGATACACCATTCTAGATACCATTAATAACACTTGTGATTCATAGGAAGCAGTCAAAATATTAACACCAATAGGAGTTTGGAAGAATTTGATTCCAACCTTCATGGATGACTTTGAGGGGTTCAAGACTTCAGTGGAAGAAGTAACTGCAGATGTGGTGGAAACAGCAAGAGAGCTAGAATTAGAAGTGGAGCCTCAAGATGTCACTGAATTGCTGCAATCTCATGATACAACTTATATGAGATGACGAGTTGCTTCTCATGGATGAGCAAAGAAAGTGGTTTCTTGAGATGGATCTACTCCTGGTGACAATGCTTTGAAGACTGTTGAAATTACAACAAAGGATTTAGAATATTACATAAACTTAGTTGATGAAGCAGCAGCAGGGTCTGAGAGGATTGACTTTAATTTTGAAAGAAGTTCTACCGTGGGTAAAATGCTATCAAACAGCATTGCATGCTACAGGGAAATCTTTCATGAAAGGAAGTGTCAATCGATGCAGCAAACTTCATTGTCTTATTTTAAGAAATTCCCACAGTGACCCTAACCTTTAGCAACCACCACCTTGATCAGTCAGTAGCCATCAACATCGAGGCAGGACCCTACACCAGCAAAAAGATTATGTTTAGTTGAAGGCTCAGATGATGGTTAGCATTTCTCAGCGATAAAGTATTTTTAATTAAGGTATGAACTTTTAAAAATATATAATGGGGCTTCCCTGGTGGCGCAGTGGTTGAGAGTCTGCCTGCCAATGCAGGAGACACGGGTTCATGCCCCGGTCTGGGAAGATCCCACATGCCGCGGAGCGCCTGGGCCCCTGAGCCATGGTCGCTGAGCCTGCGCGTCCAGAGCCTGTTGCTCCGCAACGGGAGAGGCCACAACAGTGAGAGGCCCGCGTACTGCAAAATAAATAAATAAAAAAATAAAAATATATAATTATATTGCACACTTAATAGACTGCAGTATGGTGTTAACATAACTTTTACATGCACTTGGAAACCAAGATATTCATGACTCACTTTATTGTGATATTTGCTTTATTATGGTGGTCTGGAAGCAAACCCACAATATCTTTGAGGTCTACCTGTACTTTGTAGCTTAATCTCTGTAGTGAGAGAACTTGCCCTCTGTAATTCATCCCTTGCTCTATGGCGTAGTATATGGTCAATTAGAAAAAGTGTCCCATATGGATTTGAGAAAAATGTGTATTCTGCTGTTGATGGGCAGAATTCTTGATATATGTTCATTAAATTTGTTAATTTTACTGTACAAACCTGTATACTACTAATTATTGATCTGCTTTATTTATCTATTACTGAAAAAAGTGTGTTGAAATCTCCTATTATGAGTATATATTTGTCTGTTTCTCTGAGGTCCTGTTAACATTCCCTTTGTATGTTTCAACGCTATGTTATGAGGTGCATATAAATGTAACACTTCGTTGTCATGTATTTTATTTCTATTTTTTAACGCCATAGTACGTTGTTATGGTCATTTAGTCAGTTTATTTACATCCCGCATATATGTTCTTTGCTCCTTGAGGTTTAGATCATTCATCTGAGATTATTTTCCCTTAAAAATTTCCTTTAGTGAGGGTCTGCTGGTGGGAAATTCTCTGTTGTGTTTTATTTGTTTATCCGAAAATGTCTTTATTTCTTCCTCATTCTTGAAAGATATATTTTCTGATTATAGCATTCTAGAACTCTAGATTGCCATTTTTTCCCCTCAATACACTGAAGATTTCATTCCACTGTTATCTGGCTTCTGTTGTTGTTAAGAAGTTAGCTAACTTATATTCCTTTGAATAAACTAGTTTTTTTTTCCTCTTTTAGATTTTAGATATTTTTCCCTTGTCTTTAGTGAAATGCAGTCTCATTAGAGAATGTGTCTAGCTTTAGTACTTAAACTTAATGTTCATTTATCAACTGTTCTATTAAATATTTTACTTCTCTGCTTCTCTGTGGTACATTTTGGATAATTTCTTCTGAGTTTTCTTCCAGCTTTCTCATTCTCTCCTCAGCGGTATCAAATAACTTGTTAATTATACCCTGTATTTTGACGTCGATTATTGTATTTTAAATTTCTATAAGTTCTGAATCTTTTTCAAATCTGCTAAGACACATGCTCCAGTTTCCTGTGTGCTGTAGAGATTTTCAAGCTTGTGTTTTACTTCTTTGAACATAGTACAGACGTATATTAAAATCTGTGACTGAAAATGACAGTCACAGAAAAAGACTGAATCTTTTCAGGTCAGATTTCACAATTTATTCTTTCTACATGCCTCACTGATGGTGACTTGTTTTGTCTTGTGTTTGATCAGTTTTTATGGGAAGCACTCTCTTCTTAAAAATTTATGTGGACATTCTTTGAGGCTTAAAATGAAGAATGTACTCCTCCAGAGACAATATGCATTCTTTTCTGTACAATTTTCAGGGGAATTTATAGTACAGGAACACCTTAAAATAAATTCAAAACTTGAGGATTTATGAACCATACAGGTGACGTAAATTTGGGCTGCAAATTCTACTAGGGCTGGTATCGTTAATACTTTCTCAGGGACTGTATTACCCCTGCTCCGATCAGAACCAGAACAGTTTTTCTGCTATGGCTTTTTCTGTTTTTTCCTTACCTAGGAAGATATAGTCCTTTGTAGACCAAACTTTGCAGACATGAAGAATGGGAGTCTTCAGTCATACTTCTCCACGTGGTGGGGCTGATCTTTGACTTCAACTTCCCCATTCACAACCCCATCCTCTTACTTACATGATCTTATTCTCATATGTTGAATTCTCCCTCTATTTAAAACCCCATTAATTTGTTCTTATTATTTTTAAAATTAATGTTTATTTAGGTTTATGTACATACTTATTAATTTTGTTGCTCTTTATTCCTACCTGTATTTCTAGCTTTCTCTCTGAAATCATTTTCTTCTTCTTGAGGAAAATTTTAGCATTTTCTTCAATAATAGAGTGATGTTGATGAAGTTTCTCAGTTTTTGTCTGCGAGTAGGTAGTCATTATTTTACTTTCATTCTTAAAAGATTTTTTCACTGAGAATGTGACATTAGGTTGATAGTTATCTTCTTTGAGTACCTTAAAGGCACCTTAAAAACTCTTTCTCTTCTAACTTTCACTGTTTCTGTTGGGACTGTTCAGTTGTCCATATAATAGTTGCTCTTTTGCAGATAACAATTTCTGTTTCCAGTTGTTTTTAAAATAGTTTTTCTTGTCTTTGTTCTTCTGCATTTTCATTGTGAAGTGTCTAGGTATGATTTACTTTTTCTTTATCTAGTCTGGAGTTCACTAAACTTTGTGAATCATTTGTAAATTGATGTCTTTCATCAGTTATGGAAAATTCTCAGTTATTATCTTTTCAAAATTGCTTCTGCCCTACTCTCTCTCTTCTCTTCTCTTCTCTCCTCTCCTCTCCTCTCCTCTTCTCCTCTCTTCTCTTCACTCTCTCTGGAACTTAAACTTAACATGCATTAAATTTCTCACTCAATTCTCTATATATCTTACCTTTTTAATTTTTCTTCCTTTGTACTTCATTTTGGATATTTGTTTCTTATCTGTCTTCTAGTTCACCAATTCTCTCTTTAGCTATGCATTTCAAAACTGCTGTTAAACCCATCCATTCAGTTTTTTTGAAAAGAAAATCAGTTATATCAGTTATTCTATTTGTCAATACTTTTTAAATTTTGGAGGTCCTTCAGGAATATTTTCCAGTTCTCTGCCAAAATTTTCACTCTTGTCTTTATCCTCCTTGAGCACAATTATTTTAGAGCCTGTGTCTTTTCATCTCAGTATTTGAAGCACATGCTTATCTTTTTAAATTGACTGCTGTTTCTGCTGGGTTTTGTTTGTATTGTCTTATCTCCTATGCCTGGTTATCTTTGATTTTGTGCTGGGCATTGTGTTTGAAAAGTTGTTGTAGAATTAATTGGAGAGCTAGGGATGATGCTATTTTCATTCAGAAAATATTTTTATTGTGTCTGTCAGGCACCTAGGGATACTAGCAAGGGGGGAAATACCTGAGATTTTTTGAGTGATTCAGATGACTCACAACCAACTACAGTCTGTTCAAGGGCTCCTTTACTTCTAATTCACCTTACATTCAGATACAGCATGTTTGATTCCTGTTCTAAATGATGGGGGCTTAACAGTGCCTCCAGTCTCAGTGGGCTCTGGTCTCTAATTTTTGAATCCTAACCCTGGAGGCTGTCAAAAGCATGAACATGGATCCAAACGCTGGGCTCAGCTCTGTGGAATTCTTTCTTCTTCCAGATCATAGTCTGGTAATTTTTCATTACCTGTCATTTTATGTTTGCTATCTTATCTTCATTATTTTGCTAACACCTCTAAGTAGATGGTTTTCTTATATTTTATCTAGCTTTTCTATTTGTCCTCAGAGTGGAAAGTTTTTTACAATTACCTAGTTTGCCATTTCTGGCATTGTAAGTCATTGTATCATTAAATATATATATATCTTTTGGTTAAAGACTTCTAATTTAATTGCTCTGTGCTAAGAAAACTTTATTTGTATGACAGTTTTTGAAATTTGATAAAACTTCGTTTATGATCTAGCTCATGGTCAATTTTTATGTAAGTGCTTCATGTGTGCTTGGGGAAAATGCATCTTCTCTAACTGTTAAGGATGTATTTCTACATGTGCCTTATAAATAAGGCATTTTATGATTACATTCTAATAGTCTATATAGTTATGAACTTTAATCTTTTAAAGCTATCAAGAAAGGTATACTGAAGACTATTACTATAAAGTTTATTTAATCAAAATTTCCTTATAGTTCTCAAAATATATAAAGCAAAAGTCAGTAGACTGTTTTATTAGGTTCCTAAATGTTCCCAGTCTGCCATACTTTCAGAATTCATCTATCCTCTCAAATTTCTTGGTGACTATGAACTTGGCTTCTAAATAGTTTTTTTCATATTTTATGCATATTTGTCTCACTAGAGTCATTGCTCTTTGCCACCCACCTGCCTCTTCTTCACCCTGATGCTGCATCCCATGCTTCTGTTGAGTTTGTGTTGCCTGCCCACATGGGTAGCCCATGTGGGCTGTATTGCATTTCTTCATCAAGCTGTCTCTCTCCTTTCTCCACCTCTGCCATGTGGGCTGCATGGCTGGGCTGAGTCTAGTGAGCGTGTGGATGTGTGGGCTTGCTGGAGACTTCCCTCTAAATGCATGGCCAGGAATGGTCCCGCAGCAAGCTCGGGTGTTGTGGAGATTCCTTGTGGCAAAGATCTCACTTCACTCACTGTGCTGTCCTTTCCCAGTCGCCCTGGTGCGAGTGCTTGGCCAGCTGCTCTGGACATGGGTCGCTGGTGGAATTCCCACGTCCTGCCTTTGCTTCCCAGTAGCTGCTTCCAGATTGTCCTTCCATGCCTCTCCTTTGCTGGTGCAATCTCAGGGGCTTCTGTGTCTGCAATGAGATATCTTTGCAGAGGCATGGAAGGGAGGCATGGCCGTGGAGGCCAGGCATTAGGGAGGTCCTTTGCTTTCCCTGCATTTGCCCTGGTGGCCTCTGTTACACAGGGGATGCCCACTCTTCTCCGTATCTTTGCTCAGCAGGGGCTGTGCCTGGGGGAGCAGGAGCCACTGACCGCTGCCCCCTTCTGCTTGGCATGGCTCACAAAGTGTGTCCGTGTGGACCTCTCAGACTGTCCCCAGCCTGCCCTGGTCTCCAGGCCCTCCAGCTCCAGGCTGGGGGGTTTCCCATAGTTACTATCGCAGTGCACCCCCTCTGGGCCTGCACAGACCACGGGTCAGATTCAGATTGCCCCGACCCACTTTGTGCTCAACTCATCCTATCTGTGTCATGCGTTGCAGAGATTTCTCAAAGACTGTTTCATTTACAATCCTCTGTTTCCAGGTGTTACTACAGATTGTATTTCAGTTTACATTTATTTGGTCATTTCAGTGGGTTTTCAGACAATGGAAGCAAACACACGGGTACAAGATGTCTGAGGTCTCGAGTGGTCTTTTTGGATCAGAAAAACAAACAGCAAATGAACACACCCCTGATCGCTGACAAGAGCTGCAAAATAGCCAATCGATGCCCCACGTGATTCTGTGAATGGAGAACAGGGTCTGAGCACCAAGCTCCCTCCCCACGCCCCTCCCTGGAGCCTCAGCTTACCTGTCTCTCTAGCTGCAGAGATGCACCAAAGGAGAAAGCACAGGTTAAAGGTAAAAGCCAGACAGGCTGGCTTCAATTCTAGCTGCTACTCCAGGGAGGTATTTAATAATGGGAAATGGGAAAAATCAGAGGGGAAGTTGCATATAAAGGAAGTAGGGGCAGTCAGCTCGGACTGAACCTGGCTCCGTCTGAAGCCCAGGCAGCCATCCCTTCCCGGCTGGAGACATCCACATGCTCTGCAGAGTGACTCCCAAGGGCCATGTGTGTTCCCGGGGGCAGCAGGCCCAGGCTCAAGGAGTGGAAGTAGATGAACAGACCTCGGATGGATGGAGTCTGTCTGCACACCGCTCTCTATTGAACAGGGACATGGAAGGTGTGGGGAGGAGGGAGGCGGCTCCACAGAACCCCAGACCTGACAGAACAGGCCGTGGTCAGCTCCGGATCATCTGCTTGGTGTCGATTGTGGGGGAACACAGGAGAGTCCCCTAGATTGGTGGTTCTCAAGCCTAACCCTGCACACAGATATCTTGGGGATCTTATCAAAACGCAGATTCTGATTTGGCGGCTGTGAGGGTGTGGACCTGGGCCAGGGGCCCGAGAATCTGCATTGCTCAGCGCTCCCAGGGGATGCGGAGGCTGCTGGTCCGGGGACCACAGGGCTGTTCCTGAGCACAAGGTACCCTAGGAGCCCCTCCGTCGTGTGGCTGAGCTCCGCACAGACCAGTGATTCCTCAGACTGGTCCTGACTCTTCTTGTAACCATGTGGATGCATAACATTTGGTCTATTCGTTTGAAAACAGCCTCACTGCTTGAGGTCAGTCCTATTTTCTAGATGACAGAATTGTCTGTGGATATTCTCTGGAAATATTATTACTCCCTTTGGATCCTCACAGGCGTCCACAGCTGCGATTACTGCCGTCAATGTCATTGCTGTTGGCATAATCACTAAATGCCTTTGTAATTCTGCAAATTACTCCTCATCTTTAAAAATAACAGTAGGTAATTGTAACAACGCAGCCCGCCTTCCCCTGGGCCCCGGGTGGCCTAACGGATCAGGATCACTCCGGTCCCATTAAGCGGAGATAATAATCCCGAGATAATTCCCGCCCAAAGCTTAGGGAGGAGCTGGGGAGAATCGAGCCATTTCCCTTCCTGGAATGTCCTGGCTGCTTTTCATCCCCGCAGACAGAAGACAGCGCCCTGCGTGTGTCCGCGCTTCCCACCTTAACCAGGGAGCACGTGCCCTGCTTGGCATTTTATTGCTGGAGCAGAGGTCACAGGTCAGTCATTCGAATCAAGTGATCGTGGCCACTGGGGACTCATTTGTAATAGGAAATCCTCCCATTTCCTGGCAAAATTGTCCAATGATAGATAACAAATTGCTCCTACAGTCTCCCGACTTCCCATCCAGCAGACGGAGGGGCTGGTGGCACATGGTTTGGAAAACACAGAGCAGGTCCTCAGGCCTACTGTGGCCCCAGAAGGTGCATCCAGGACCCCAAGAAAAGTGGCTCCGGGCCGGTCCCCAGCGCCCTGCTGTGCCCGAGCCTGGAGCTCCCTGCGGGTATAACCAGTATTCCAATTCCACGCTGGGCGCTGCCCCCGATGGCCGACTTCAAACACGGGCCCTTCATTTTGCCGCAGCCACGGCTCCGGTGACATGAGAAGCTGCCACGATGCGGGTGGCTGGGGGCTCTCGTGCTTCTTATTTGGATGCTCCGTGGGCCCGTCACTGCTGCGGTCCTGCCTGGAGAGTGGTCATGGACTCCCTCGCCTGGTGGCCCTGCATCGCTGGGCCCCAGGAGCGCAGGGCGAGGGCTGTTGTTGTAGGGGGGCCGCCCCCCAGGCTCATTCTGCCGTGGGTTTGTGTTTTAAATTACCTTCCTCCCTATGAGTGTGCTTTATCCCCACTCTAAATGCTGTTGTCAGATGTGTTAATTCACGTATTTAAACAGAAATTTAGCAACCGGCAGAAGATCAGCTAAATGTAGGGCATCTTTCTAAACAGGCCCTTGAGTGTCAGGCTGTGCTCACGGCTCCTGACACGGAGCTCGGGTGGCCGCTATCCATGGGAAACCGCTTTGCAGGGCAGGAGGGCCCGGGCGCATGCACAAGAGGTGTGAGCTGGGAACACGGAAGCCCCCGGGCCCGCAGAGAGGAGCTGGGCATCACGCTGCACATGCATCCTACCCTGCTTGTTGGGCCTGTTTCGGGGTCCCTGTTTCCGGGGTCCTGCACCATCACAGGTGGCTCCAGAGCTCCCCTTTGCCTCTTGACCTTGCTACTTGTAAGACAAGGGGTTTGGACTC
The DNA here is from genome assembly GCF_059928025.1 of Delphinapterus leucas. Lineage (NCBI taxonomy): Eukaryota > Metazoa > Chordata > Mammalia > Artiodactyla > Monodontidae > Delphinapterus > Delphinapterus leucas. The sequence goes on along the minus strand of NC_143136.1, from coordinate 2,013,042 downwards.
CATGTCTCAGAAACTCCCTTTAAATGAAGCCCCTGTGGACCCTGGAAAGTGGGGTGGGGCAGACTGAGAGGTGGGGACCTCTCGGAGGGAGTCAGGGCTGGCCCAGGCGCATCTGAGGTGCTGGGGACCAGCCCCGGACCCTTTGTTCCAGGCCAGGACGATGCTCCCGGCTGCTCCTTGGGGAGGGGGTGCCTTGTTTCTTTGGGCGCACCGTCCTCCCAGGAGGAGAGGCTGTCTCCCAGGGGTGCCGGAGACACCCTTGCTCCCCGCCACCCGGGATGGGGAAAGTGTGGACTCTGAGCTGGGGCCTGAAGCTGATGCCGCCCCTCTGGCAGGGCGACAGGGTAGGGGTGGCCCCTTGGTCCCCCGCTCACTCGGTCACAAGCCTAGAAACTCCACTTGGCAGAAGCAGGAGAGCTGACACAGGTGAGAACGCCCCGTGGATTCTAGGGGCTCCCAGGGACCAAGAGCCTGGACCGCAGGGTGGCCTCAGCCCTTGCTCCCAATCCTGTGACAGGTGGCTAGTCCCGCAGGCGCTCCCTCAGAATCCTCCACCCAAGGCTCCAGGAAGCCTCTCCCAATCAGTCAGAATTGGCAAACAAGTTGAAACCTATTTGCCATCTCAGCAGAGATGGGGGGCTGCCACCCTGGGGGTCCTCACAACTGCCATCCTGGGGGAGAAGGTGTAGGGGCCTGTTAGGCAGGGGAGGGTGGGGCTGTGACCGTAACCCGGGGGAGTGGGAGGGTGGCTGAACTGCGGTGACAGCGGGGGCGGAGCCAAGAGTGGTAGGAGCAGCACGGGGGCAGCCTTGCCCTGGACCTTGGGACCCGGAGCCAAGGGGTGTCCCTCAGCGACGAAGGAGCCTGGAGAGGGGGCAGATGTGTGGGGTGGAGACCTCCACTCCAGGGGCCGTGGGCCCTCCTCGTGAGCTCCGAGGAGAGGCTGGGTGGGGTTGTCTATGCTGGGAGATCCCAGCGGAAAGCCCAGGAGGAGGTCAGTTAGGGCAGCCTCAAGGTAAAGGGAGAGACCCACGCAGGCACATAGCTGCCTGGGGGCGGGAGCAGGACGAGGCGGAGACAGTGATGGGGGACACAGAGGTGGCATTTCTAAGTGCTCCCAAGTGGCACTTATGCTGCTGGCCATCAAGAAGCCATTTGGAGTAGAAAACTCTGGGCTGCACCTCTGTGTGCTGGGGCTGGGAGATAAGAGGCTCTGGGGAGGGAGATGGCAGGGGACAGACAGCGTGCCCAGAAGCCCTCAAAGACACCTGCGGGTACGTGGCGGGCACCTGGGGGGCACCTGAGGTCACCTGGTGGGCATCTGGCTAGCATCTGGTGGGTACCTCAGGGCACTGCTGGGCACCTGGTGGGCACCCGGCTGGCCCGCGTGCAGGCCTCCTCGCTCCCCTAACCCCATCCACGTCGCCCCAGGACTTCTGTGAGTTGTGAGGAGCTCAAGGTTGGGAAGCAGAGAAGCTGCAGCCTCTCACCTCTCCCCTCTGAATAAGCCACATGGAGTAAGTTAAGACCAAAGTTCTCAGGTTTTGTGCCTCTCAGCAAGGGTTTATCAAAGCCCACACAAGGTGGTGGTTTGAAGCACCTGTGCCACTTTAATCTTTTACAGCCAGTTTCCACTTGGTTCCACATGCTCCAGGGCCGCCCTTCCCCACTTGCCCGTCTCCTTGGCCCCATGCAGCTGAAGCCCCGTCATCAGGGGAGAAACTCATTCAGAGAGGCAGGTGCTGAGCAGAGGGGCTGAGCCATGCCGGTGGGTGTGGCTTTCATCTCAGGACCAGCTGGCGGACACCAAGGACCTTTCCTGACTGTGGTCCCCTACGGCGCCCCCCTCCAGCGTTCATCTCTGGTCCTGGAGCAGGCGGCCCGGGTACGCCCTGCTCACTTCTCCCCCACTTGGTAGATGTCAAGGTGCTAGTTACTTGTAGCAGGACTCAGCTTTACTTGTAGCAAAGGAACCAGCACAGGAAAGGGACAATAGCCCCTGGGGACACTCCGTGGGGAGCCTAGTGGGTGCCCCTGGGCCCTGCCTGGGTAGGAAGAGTGATATGCCTGCATCTCGGATGTCAGACTTGGGTCCTAGACTGACAGGCAGGCGCTCCTGCCTTGTCTGGGCTTGGGTGTGTCCTTGGCTGAGTCACGGAATGAGGGGCCGGGCCGAGGGCGACAGAGGTGGCCTGCACGGTGGTGGGCGGGTAGGCCTCTCTGAGGAGGTGGCGTTGGCGCTGGGACCTCACCTTGTGCAGCGTGCACGGCTTGGCAAGGCCTGAGGCGGATGGTGTCCTGTGTGTTCCCAGTCCCAGGAGGAAGGAGTTGGGGCTGAAGGAGCGAGAGTGGCGGATGCGGCGGGAGGGGTGAGCTGGAGCTGATGCAGGTTCTCCGAGGGACGGTAGGGACCGGGGGGGCCCACAGGGGGGTGGGGACCGAGGGGGAGTTTGAAGCAGAGGGGTGACATGATCTAATTTTGTGCTAAAACGTCCACCTGTGTTGCTCTGGGAAGAATCGCCCGTGTGCGTGTGTGCGCGCGCGCGTGTGTGTGTGGTGCCGGGTCAAGAGTGGGGCGCCGGATGGACCTAGAGATGATCATAGTAAGTGAAGTGAGTCAGCCAGACAAAGGCAGCTGTCATATGACATCATTTACACGTGAAATCTACAAAAATGATACGAATGGATTTGTATACAGGACAGCAGCAGACACGTAGACATAGAAAACAAACTCATGGTTACCGAAGGGGAAAGGAGGGGGGAGGGATCAATTAGGAATTTGGGATTAATATATACACACTACTATATATAAAATAGATAAACAACAGGTCCTGCTCTATAGCACAGGGAGCCTCCTCAATATCTTGTACTAACCTATAACGGAAAAGAATCTGAAAAAGAATGTATAATATATATATGTATATGTATAATTGAATCACTTTGCTGAGCGCCTGAAACTAACACACTGTAAATCAACCATACTTCAACAAAAATTAAAAAAAAGAAAAGAGTGGGGTGCAGGGCCGCCCTGGTGAGAGACGCCAGAAGGTCCATCGAAGAGGTCATGAGTCACGGGGACCACATTCTGTGCCGGTTTTGAAGTTCGTTCTGGGACCATTGGCTCATGGGGCAGGTGTAGCATGAGAGGAGGAGGGAGGTCAACACCGGTGCCCAGATTTCATGTCTGAGCAAACGAAGGTAGGGTGTGAGCCAGAGCAGACGTGTGGGGGAAGCAGGTATGGGATGGAAAGCCAGGAGCTCCCTTTTGGATGTTTTCCTCGACTGGGTTCCCTGGAAACTGGCCCTGAGATGGAGGCTGCGGAGCTCAGGTCTGTGCGGGGCAGGGCCAGTCCCTGTTCCCTCCCTGGTGTCAGTGGGTGCGGATAGGAGAGGGGCTACACCTTGAAAGTACCTTGGTCCCAAAGGGAGATGTAGGGGTGCCCCAAGGTCTGCTCATCTGCCCCCCAGGTCTCCTCGTGTCCTATGGTGAGTTCACCCCATCTGGGAACATATCCTTCTGAATCGGTCCATATTGTTTTCTGGACAAAGGTATAGGGAAGGTTAGTGAGATGAACCGTAGCCCCAGTTAGGGCTGTCTTTGTCCCTTTAACATCGAAAATGAACAGGAAGAGCAAAAATGTGCCCCAGAGCATCACCTGGGCTTCTGCCTCTGCTGTGTGCGAGCCGCCGCCCACCTCCTTCTGCGGAGGGTTGATGACCCCGCCAGGAGGGCAGGTCCGTTCCTTGCCTGCTGGTCCCTTGGTGGAAGCAGGCTCCTCTGGACCCACACAGTCTAAATTTTGCAAGGATGGGAAGATTTCCAAAGTGATGTCACTGGCAGTGACAGTGAGCAGGGCTAGACCAAAGGGGCTCTCCAAGAAGGCCTTCTTCTACGTGGTGGGGAGCATGAGCTACCATAATTTGTACTTTGAAGGGGGTGTCCCAGCATGGCCCCAGTCACTGAGTCCTGGAAAACTGAACTGATGTCACTGGCCCTTAATCTTTGGAGAGTTTACCTCCCACCCTCTGGATCTCTTTTATCTTACCAAAGCCTCCAACGTATAGGACGCCCTTTGTTTACTTATCTGGTCTAATTAATATGGTATCATCAGTACAGTGGGCGAATGAAATGTTCTGCAGACCGTTCCAACAGAGGATGGGGCAGTTACCCTAGCCCTGCGGCAAGACCGCAGGTGTATGTGCTGTTCTGCGTCCTCGTTGAGCGTTGACTGCTTCTGATTCTCCTGCTTGGTAAGGATGGAAAAGAATGTGTTCTCCAGCTCACCGGCTGCATGTCACGTTTTTGAGGCAGTGGTTTACTCAAGCTAAAGGACCGATCTAGCCCTGCGGCTGCACTTGGGGCTACTACTCGGCTTATGTAGGGGCCAGACTGATACATTCTCTGGGGATACTATGGGGTCCCTTCTTTCTTCCTGAAGGTCTTTAAGGGTGTGGTACTAATCTCCGCCACTTCCCGTGGGACCGAAATGGGTTTGATTTACTGTCCGGGGCTTTCACCTGGCCTCCTCCACAGCTGTGGCTCCCACCCACAGGGCAAAGGACCATGTGGGTGTTGTGCAGGTTTCCACATGTATCCATCCCAATTATACATTTAGAGACCAAGAAAATGACCACCGGGTGGGTCTGTGATCGGGAGATCACTGTTGGCCAGGACCTGGGCCAAGACTCTGGCTCATTACCTATCTTCCATACACCCCAATCTTATGGTATGAGGACATTCTGAAGATGCTTCAGGTCTCAAAGGGGTCAATGTCAACTTGGACTCTATATCCAGCAGTCTTTAAAATGTCTGGGTATTCCTTTCCCCAGCGTCTTAGTCTGTTTGTGCTGCTCTAACGAAATACCACAGAATGTGTTGCTGTTAACAACAGAAATTTATTTCTCACAGTTGAGGCGGGAAGTCCAAGATCAAGGTGCACAGGTTTGGTGTCTGGTGGGGCTTGCTTCCTGGTTCATAGACGGCTGTCTTCTCGCTGTGTCCTCACGTGGTGGAGGGGGTGAGGGAGCTCCCTGGGGTCTCTTTGTTAAGGGCACTAATCTCTCTCACATGGGCTCCACCCATGACCTCATCACCTCTCAAAGGCTCCCTCCATCTCCTAGTACCACCACCTTGGGGGTTAGGATTTCAACATATGAATCTGGGGGGGACAAAAGCTTTCAGATCGTAGCACCCCATGTAGAAGTGCCCTAATGAATGGTTGAAGGTGTCTTTGGGGAAGGACAGGGGTCATCACCATATAGACTGGTCATGGGGTTGCTGGGCTGTAACCCTTTATTGGGGGGCTGCCCTCAGCCTCCTAATGATCTGTTCTTGATTTCTTTTGGTTGTGAAATTTAAGCAATATCCTTCTTGGATGTTCATCTACGTTTTTCAAAAAAATTATTTTTAATTGAGATACGAAACACATAACTTAAAATTTACCATCTTCATTTCCAAGTGTAGAGTTCAGCCGTGTGAAGCATATTTATGTGGTCTGCAGCTATCTCCAGAACTCTCACTTTGCAAAACCGAATATCTGTCCCCATTAAATAACATCTCCCCATTTTCCTCCTCCTTGCAGCCCCTGACAAGCACCATTCTACTCTCTGTTTCTAGGAGTTTGACTGTTCTACACAGGCCGCATAAGTGGAGTCATAAAGCATCTGTCCTTTTGAGTCTGGCTTATTTCAAGGCCCATTTATGCCTGTGTCAGAACTGTCTTCCTTTTAAAGGATGAACAATATTCCCTGTCTGGATGGAGCACATGCTGTTTATCCATTCATCCCTCAGTGGACACTTGAATTACTTCCACCTTTTGGCTATTGTGAGTAATGCTGTTGTGAATACAAGTGGGCAGATACCTCTTTGAGACCTTTTGGGTACACGCCCAGTGGTGGATGGAGGCTCATCTCTTTTGGCCCTAAGAATACTGTGTTCTGTTAGCCATGTCATAGCTCTCTGCAGGTCAGTGGTTCGGGGCTCCTGGCCTCTCGTCACCTGGCTGCTCCTCAGTATTTATGCCTATACCTTTCTTGTGACGTGTGGGTACCAGCACTCTGCTTCTACTCATCACTTGGGGGTCCTGTCTTCCCTCTTGCTGTGAGGAGGGGCGGGTCTGGGAGCCACACTCTGAAACAGCAGCTCCTACTGTCATCCCAGTCCTACACAGCACAGCCACCACCGGGCTTCTGGACAATGTGGTCCCCTTGCCATGCGTCCCCTACTGCTTTGGTGGATGACCTGTCCTCCAGGCCTTTCCGTGGCCCACGGTGAGCTGGTGGGCTTTCCAGCCTCATGTAGTTTATCAACTCCTGGGTTCCCACTTCTCCCAGCCCTTTGAGCCCTTCCTCCACCATCTGACGTGGGAATTTGGGCTTTTTTGGTGTGGGCCACTGATTTTTCCACTGTCTCCTGGTATCCTTATTGGGGTGTGACATCCTGTGTTACAGATGGTGCCCCAGATCCACGCCCTCTGTCATTCCCTGCTGGGCCCAGCAACTGGGGGTGCAGCCCCGTGTGTGCTCTCCTGCCTCTGCCCGCGGTTGCCGGCTGGTCCTGCAGCTCCTTCAGGGCTAGTCCTCTCTTTCCTTCTCAGGCCCAGCATGTCTGTAACCAGGTTATGTGTGCCTGGACCCTGGTGATTGGTCTGGTGGCCAGAAGGGAATGGGGTGGCTACCGTGGGGGATGGGACACTGTTTCTTGTGGAAGAGAGGCTTCTGCGTTGTCTCCAGCACAGGAGATAACCGGACTTCGATGGCAAGGAGGGAGCCTCTTTTGTCGACTCAGAGAGCTCAGGGGGACCTGGGTATGCAAGGTCTTGAGCACTTCAACCCAGATTTTCCCATGCTAGGTCTCAGGTCCCATTTCTTCCCAAGCAGGGTCCTGACCTTGATGCAGAAGACTTGCCCTGGATGGGCAAACTTGACTGGAGCACTATGGGAGACAGAGTAATGGCTTCCGGGACCTACAAACATGCTGTCACATGGCAAAGTTTTCCCTTGGAGTTGCAGATGGAATTAGGTTGTTAATCAGCTGACCTTAAAGTCGATAAATGGTCCTGGATCGTCCGGGTGGGCCCAGCGTACTCACGAGGGTCCTGACAGGCGGAGAGGGGGCGGGAGGATGAGGGTCGGATCAGACGTGCTGAAGGGAAGAGGTCAGAGGGTTGAGATGTGAGCACTGGACCTGTCTCTGCTGGATCTGAAGATGGAGGAGGGGCGGCAAGCCAAGGAATGTGAGGGCTTCTAGAAGCTGGTAAAGGCCAGGAAATGGATCCTCCTCTAGAGCCTTCGGGAGGAATGCAGCCCTGCCCACGCCGTGATTTTAGTCCAGGGAGACTCATTTCCGACTTCTAGAACTGTAAAATACTACATTTGGGTCAAGCCACTAAGTTTGTGGCCACTCGTTACAGCGGCAATAGGGAACTGACACACCATAATGAAGCCCTGCCATGGTCCTCAGTGTTTTCTGCCCTCTGGCTGCAAGAGATGAAAATCTCTTTATGGGCTGTCACGGAAGCCCTCCAACTTTCTTGCTTTGCCCGAAAATGGTGATTAATTACGTTTGGTCTCTCATGATCTGTCTCTAACACATCCATAGCTCCAGCAATAGCTCCCTGGTTCTGCAACCCCTACTGGTCCACTTCCCTGAACCTCTCAAATGCCTGAGACGTTGTGCCACCAGCACACTCATTTTCATGGAGATCCCTCTGGTTCAAAACCAGGAAAGACTTCACAACAGTGCCGTCACAGCTGCAGGGCCACGAGGGAGTCACCCACTGCCTGGGATGGCCCTTCATGTCCAGCCGGCCAGTAGGTGATCTGGATCCAAATTGCCTGTAGAGCCTGCTTCCTTGGGTACCCTCCTGGTACCCACAGCCCTAGATTTGCTTCCCCAGGAAACAAACTTCATACACAATCTCCATGTCAGAGTCTCTCCCAGAAAGATCACCTGTAAGGGAGAGAGGGAAGCAGGACCAGGCGCAGAGAGAAGTGAGCTGGGATGCTGTTGCAGCTGTGGCCTGGCTGGTCCCCCAGGGAGTTCTGCAGAGGGCAGCCCCTTTCCAGCTGTCACACAAGGAGGCAGGGTCTGGGTCTTTGGGTGCCGGCATGATCCAGTCCTTGGGTGGGTGATGCCTGGAGGGGTTCCCTGTGGCCTGTGCTGGGTACAGTCTTGGGTGAGGGCAACTCCCAGAGAGGGCTTCGGTGTCAGCCACCAACACTCCTGGCAGCTGGGATGACCGTTGTCTTGCTGTGAAGAGGGTTCTGGGCGGCACCCACTAGACACCTGACAGGTTTGGGACGCATATTCGACATTTAGGTGGGAGATGTCACATAGACCACTTGGAATACGTCAGCAGTTCAGAAGGGAGAGGAGAACGGAGGTAGAAATTTGGAAATAACTGGTGTAAAGATGACATCTAAACAATGTGGCTGGAAGTGGGATCACCAGTGGGTGGGTGCAGCCGGAACGGGAGGCTCTTGGTATTTTGGAAGAGGAGGCGAACTGGACCCCAGGGAAGCACAGAGCCCAGAGGCCAAAGGAAGGACGTGGACCTCTGAGGAGGGCGTGATCACGTACGGTGCTCCTGGAAGACAGAGCAAGTGAGGGCCAAGTGGGGGCTTTGCCTTTGCTGACACGGAGGTCCTCTACTGACCAGCACCCTCTTCACTGACCACCTGGTCATGCACGTTTCTGCCGTGGCCCCAGGGGGTTCCCCCAGATTTGAAGGACCTGAGGCCTGTCCCTGGGTCTGTGTCACCCTCTGGGGTTTTGGAGGCCCCAGGAAGAGACCCCAGTCTCCAATCAGACAAGTGGTGTGCATGGCTCAGCAGAGCAAGGCTCTGTCCCCACTGAAGGACTCATGGTCATGGGGTGGGATGGGAGTGGGATGCAGTGGGACAGGAGGACGTCCGCCCCGTGCCCTCGCTTTGTTGGTGAAGCAGGGGAAGTTGAGGTCAGGGCTTGACCAATTGCATCCAAGGTGGTCAAGCATGGGGTGTCTGCTGCCTGGCCTTGTCCTCGGGGTGCCTGCCACCCTGGCTCTCAGGGTGTGGGGATGCAAGAAAGAACTTCCCCTCTCCTCTGACGTCTGGAGGGCCTGGGACCTTGCAGAAGTAGAATAGAAATCTTGAGTTGCCGAACTCAGGAATTTTTTCCCTGGAAAAGAGAGGGTCCTCCTTAGGACATTTTGTCAGAAGGTCTGAAATGAATTCCCTTTAAAACTAAAATCCCAAAGGCACAGCCAAACTATAATAACGCAGTCCATGAGCTTGGCTGGCACTGTATAGTTTATAAAATGCTCTGCATGTGGTGCCTGGTCTGTTCCTTCAGGGACACTCACTGGATCATCTTTGCTTGGGGCTTCTTGGTCTGCTCCCCCCTGTCCCACACCTGTGAACCGACATTGGCCATGGCATCTTCCTCTTTCCTGAGGGTCTGTCGATGTTTTTCCAATCCTGTGTTTTCTATGTCTGCCAACCAACTCTTTTCCATTCAACACTTTGAAATTAAAATGAGTGTGTAGGGCTGTTTAAGACACATCCATGTAAGCCATGTTTATGTGGCAACTGGACCAGTTAACTACATGGTAATTACAGCGTAGAGGTAGGGTGATCACACAGTAAGTGCCGTGTCATTAGCCCTGATTACTTCCGTCTTCTGCGCACAGGAAGGCTCGTGGTAATTGCTTTTGGACCTTCCAAAGGAGGGTGAGATGGGTCCACAGCAGCCTGTAATTATCGAGGGCGAGTGTGACGTGTATCAAGTACGCAAACATGGGGTGGGGTCTGCATGTGTAACATGAGTAAGAGCCGAGCCCCCGGGAGGCAGAATCCTGACACGGGGCCCGGGGGGGGTGCAGGGCACCTCATCCACTGAGTCCATGAAGCTCCTTTATGTCCCCTGGCCCAACGCCGAGTGAAGGGACACAGGACTGAAGGCTGAGTCTGATTCTGTCTATTTATTGAAAGGCTACTGTGTGCTTGAATGGGCTGCACACAGGAGAGAGCAAGGAGAACCCAGAGCCGTTGTCCTTGAAGAGGCCGTATGTTCCTGGAGGAGGTGAGTGTGTGAAAAAAAATACTTACAGTACACTAAAAGAGGCACAAACATGATCTTCGAAATCCCAGGGGATGGAGGGGACCCTTCTTAGGGAAGTTATTGGGGGACCTCTTGGAGGAGGTAGCACTCATGGGTCTTGAGGAATGAATAAGAGTTTGATAAGTGGAAGTGAGGTTGAGGGAGGACATACTAGGTAGAATCCCAGTTCCTGCTTCTGAAACTCCAAGTCCTACAGCTCTCTCTTCAGTCCTGTGAGGTCCCAAGGTCCTTCCTAGCCGAGGGAGACAAAGAATTCCCTCTCTGGCTTAAGCTGCTTTGAGTAGAGATTCTGTCATCTGCAACTGAAACGGTCCTCATAAGTAACTGAGCTCAGGGAGCTGTGAGAGCGTTATAGTGGCTTGAGCCCTGGGTATAGATGGGGGAGGTTGTGGAGGGGAGGGGAGGGGAATGAGGGGCGTTCAGACCATAGGATGCAAAGGCAGCCTACAGTGGGGAGCTGCAGTTCTGCCCAGTACTGAAGAATGTTCTGAAAGCAACTAGAGAAAGAAGAATAAACGAACCCAAAGTTAGTAGAAGGAAAGAAACCATAAAGATCAGAGCTGAAATAAATGAAATAGAAACAAAGAAAACAATAGCAAAGAACAACAAAACTAAAAGCTGGTTCTTTGAAAAGATAAACAAAATTGATAAACCTTTAGCCAAACTCATTAAGAAAAAAAGGAAGAGGGCCCAAATCAATAAAATCAGAAACGAAAAAGGAGAAGTTACAACTGACACCACAGAAATACAAAGGATCATAAGAGACTACTACAGGCAACTATAAGTCAATAAAATGGACAACCTGGAAGAAATGGACAAATTCTTAGAAAGGAAAATATCCCAAGACTGAACCAAGAAGAAATAGAAAATATGAACAGACAAATTACCAGTACTGAAATTGAATCAGTAATATAAAAACTCCCAACAAGCAAAAGTACAGGACCAGATGGCTTCACAGGTGAATTCTACCAAACATTTAGAGAAGAGTTAACACCTAACCTTCTGAAACTACTCCAGAAAACTGCAGAGAAAGGAACATTTCCGAGCTCATTCTATGAGGCCACCATCACGCTGATACCAAAACCAGACAAAGATATCACAACAAAAGAAAATTATAGGCCAATAACACTGATTTAAAAAGATGCAAAAATCCTCAACAAAATACTAGCAAACTGAATCCAACAATACATTAAAAGGATCATACAACATGATCAAGTGGGATTTATCCCAGGGATGCAAGGATTTCTCAATATCCACAAATTAATCAATGTGATACACCACTTTAACAAATTGAAGAATAAAAACCATGTAATCATCTCAATAGATGCAGAAAAAACTTTGGATAAAATTCAAATCTATTTATGGTAAAAACTCTCTAGAAAGTGGGCATAGAGGGAACATACCTTGAACACACATAATAAGGGCCACATATGACAAATTCACAGCTAACATCGCTCTCAACAGTGAAACGCTGAAAGCATTCCCTTTAAGGTCAAGAACAAGGCAAGGATGCCCACTCTCACCACATTTATTCAATGTAGTTTTGGAAGTTCTAGCTGCAGCAATTAGAGAAGAAAAAGAAATAAAAGGAATCCAGATTGGAAAAGAAGAAGTAAAACTGTCACTGTTTGCAGATGACATGATACTATACATACAAAATCCTAAAGATGCCTCCAGAAGACTACTAGAGCTCATCAATGAATTTGGTAAAGTTTCAGGATACAAAATTAATACACAGAAGTCTGTTGCATTTCTATACACAAACAACAAAATATCAGAAAGAGAAATTAAGGACACAATCTCATTTACCATCACATCAAAAAGAATAAAATACCTAAGAGTAAACCTAGGATACAAAAGACCTACACTCTGAAAAATTATAAGACGCTGATGAAAGAAATTGAAAACACAAACAGATGGAAAGATATACCATGTTCTTGGATTAGAATAAGCAATATTGTAAAAATGATCATACTACCCAAGGCAATCTACAGATTCAAAGCAAACTCTACCAAATTACCAATGGCATTTTTCACAGAACTAGAACAAAAAAATTTTAATTTGCATGGAAACACAAAAGACCCCAAATAGCCAAAACAATCTTGAGAAAGAAAAATGGAGCTTGAGGATTCAGGTTCAGACTATACTACAAAGCTACAGTCATCGAAATGGTATGGTATTGGCACAAAAACAGAAATATAGATCAATGGAACAGGATAGAAAGCCCAGAAATAAACCTGTGCACCTATGGTCAATTAATCTATGACAAAGTAAGCAAGAACATACAATGGAGAAAAGACCGTCTCTTCAATAAGTGGTGCTGGGAAAAGTGGACAGCTACATGTAAAAGAATGGTATTGGAACATTCTATAACACCATACACAAAAATAAATTCAAAATGGATTAAAGACCTAAATGTAAGACCAGATACTATAAAACTCTTAGAAGAAAACATAGGCAGAACACTCTTTGACATAAATCACAGCAATATTTTTTGGATTTGTCTCCTAGAGTAATGGAAATAAAAACAAAAATAAACAAATGGGATATAATTACACTTATAAACTTTTGCATGAAAGGTAACCATAAACAAAATGAAAAGACAACCTATAGAATGGGAGAAAATATTTGCAAACAATGCAACCGACAAGGGATTAATTTCCAAAATATACAAACAGCTTATAGAGCTCAATATCAAAAAAATCAAACAACCCAATCAAAAAGAAAAATGAGCAGAGAACCTAAATAGACATTTCTCCAAAGAAGACATACAGATGGTCAAAAGGCACATGAAAGAATGCTCAACATTGCTAATAGAGAAATGCAACTCAAAAGCACAATGGGGTATCACCTCACACCAGTCAGAATGGCCATCATCAAAAAGTCTACAAATAATAAATGCTGGAGAGGGTGTGGAGCAAGGGGAACACTCCCACACTGCTGGTGGGAATGTAAATTGGTTCAGCCACTATGGAGAACAGTACGGAGGTTCCTTAAAAAACTACAAATATTGTTACCATATGATCCAGCAATCCCACTCCTGGGCATATATCCTGAAAAGACAAAAACTCTAATTTGAAATTGCACATGGACCCCAATGTTCATAACATCACTATTTACAATGGCCAAGACATGGAAGCCACCTAAATGCCCATTGATAGATGAATGGATAAAGAAGATGTGGTACATATATTCAATGGAATATTACTCAGCCATAAAAAAGAATGAAATAATGCCATTTGCAGTAATATGGATGGACTTAGAACTTATCACACTAAGTGAAGTAAGTCAGACAAAGACAAACATCCTACGACATCACTTAGATGTGGAATCTAAAAAGAAAGATACAAATGAACTTATTTACAAAACAGAAACAGACTCACAGACATCGGAAACAAACTTGTGGTTACCAAAGGGGAAAAGGGTAGGAGGGATAAATTAGGAATTTGGGATTAAAAGATACACACTACTATATATAAAATAGATTAACAACAAGGATCTACTGCATAGCACAGGGAACTATATTCAATATCTTGTAATAACCTATAATGGAAAAGAATCTGGCAAAGAATAGATATATAGATATAGATATAGATATAAATATAAAACTGAATCTCTTTGCTGTGCACCTGAAACATTGTAAGTCAACTCTACTTCAAGAGTAAATGTTCTCAGATGTGGAGAGATGCTGCCCGTGTGTGCTCAGTGAGTCCATCAGGTTATCCAGCAACACATTCTCAGGTCCTCTTGCCTCAGTTCTGGGGGTTGCAGGTAGCTCCCTTGATCATCCTTAGAAGGATGGACCACAGTCAGGACCAGGAGACGGCCCAAGGTCAGCAGGGAGAGCAATGACATGGAACAACGTGGGGCCTGTTTCTCCAGCAAACGGAGCAGGAGTGTGTGTGGTGGGTCCATGTAGCCAGGCTCCTGGTGGGTGCGTGGGTGGAGGGACGCCTCACACAGGTGGCGTTGAAGGTGGGGCTAGCGGTGGTGGTTTGGATGGGCTGAAGTGAGGGCCAGGAGCTGAGGAAGTGAGGAGGGAGACCCAGGGTGCAGGGCGCACGGAGGGGCCTGGGCGCAAAGGCAGCTGGGAGAGCTGGGAGCAGCCTGCACTCCCCCATTAGCTTCAGAGCCTGGTTTGGTTTGGAAGGACATAGGGAGCCAGTGAGAGTTCTAGAGCAGGGCAGTGCGTGGCTGGACTCGTGCCTGCGAAAGATGGATGTGGCCCTCGAAGGGAGAGCTCCTACTCAGCTCTTCCCTCAGCACTTTGCTGAGGGCGCGGCCAGGCCGTGTTCCATGTGGCCCAGGCTGCTGTGTGGACCACTGCGGATCCGGTTTACACGGGTCTGCGGAAGTAAGTCACTTCAACGGCCAGCTGAACTTAATTGTTAGAAGTTAAAAACGGAAGCAGTGTGACTCTCTGAAGAATAAATCATTCATTGATACTTCCTCGATTTCAAATTGAAAAGTATTTAGATTACCTTTCCCTCAGGGGAGCTCAAAAGACGGGATGTTGGGTTCCTGGCCTGAGGCTGGTGAGAAGTTGGAGATCACAAGTGATGTCATATCCCCCATGCTTGTCCCTGTGCCTCCTCCCTGGCCCTGCCTCCATGGCCCGCCCCCAGGACCTGTCCCCCTCCCGAGGTTGGGGTGGAGGTGGGCGGGGGCCCTGGAGAGCCCTGCATGCTGTCTTATGGAAGCAAAGGTCCAGCCACCATGGAAAATCATATGGTGGTTCCTCAGAAGGCTGCACATGGAACTCCCATGGGACCCAGCCATCCCACTCCCAGGAACAGACTCCAAAGAACTGATCACAGACTTAGACACGTGCCTGAACACGAATGTTCACAGAAGCACTATTCACATCACCAAAGCAAATGTCCGCAATGAATGAATAAATAAATGTGCAGTGTCCAGACAGTGGGAGGGACACCATTAGCCACAGGAAGGGATAAAGGTCTGGTACAGAGTACCTGGTGGATGAACCTTGAAAAGCATGATGCTCAGCGAAGGACGTCAAATACAAAACGCACACAGTATGCAGCTCTGTTCTTAGGAAATGTCCAGATCAGGCAACTCCATAGACAGAAAGTACATTAGTGGTTTCTTAGGGCTGTGGGGAGGGGAGAATGGAGAGCGACTACTTAATGGGACGGGTTTCCTTTTGGGGGATGAGATGCCTTGGAACTGGGCAGAGGTGCTGGTTGCAGAGGATTGCGAATGTGCTAAACGCCACGGAACTGTACATTTAAAAATGGTTAATTTGATGTTAGGTGAATTTCACTTTAATTAAAGAAAAGCAGCCTAAAACCCTGGCACCTTGAGGGGATTTGGAAACTTCAGGGCTGGTGTGCAGGGCATCCATGCCCACCTGGGGGCAGGCTCGAGTGGCGGAGCCTGGGGGGCTGATGGCGGGGTCATTGGAGCCTGGGCACTGCCAAGGTGTCTTGGCTGGGGAGGCTTTGGGTAGGGGGGCTCTAACGGCCCCTGGCTTGTTCTGAGCCACCCCAGGGCCCCCTGCGGGCTCCAGGTGTCCCCTCCCCTGCTGTCTCCTCCTGCCCTCACTGCCTCTCTTCACAGGGTTACCCCCGGGCCCCAGACTGAATCACCCCTGCCTTCCACAGGGGCCTGACTGTGGGGTGGGTGGTGACGCATGGGGAGTCCTGTCCCCGAGGGGCTCTGCGTGAGGTCCCCCCTCCCCGCACAAGGACAGACGCAGAGCTGTTTGGGACACACCTGCTGTCCCCTCTGCTGGTGGCAGGTGACGGAGGTCCAAGAGCTCGCACACAAGGAAGCTTCTGAGTCGGGGTTATGCAGCCCCACCAGCCCCTCGGGGGGCCTTGGGAGTCTATCCCGCACATCGCTCTACCTGAAACTTAAAAAACAACGGAAAGAGGTAACACACCACAGAGTCTACTCAACACGTGGGTGATGAAGCCTAACAGTGAGCAGAGTGCCTGGGAGACCAGCACTGAACCCAAGAACCGGCACTGAGGATCTCAAGGTGTGGTCCCGACACACAGCATCAGTACCACGGGCTTGCTAGGAATGCAGGTTCTCAGGCCCCAGCCCGGACCCGCTGCAGCAGGCGCCTTGGGGCGGTGCCGGCCCTCTCTGCTGTAGGAAGGCCCCACCCCTCTGCCGGCCACCGTGATGCAGACCGTCCGGCTGAGAGCAGCCCCGGCACCTCCACCGCACTCCCGCCTCTACCTGGGAGCTCCTGGAGGTCCCGCTCTGCCTCTCCTCACATTTCCCAGCTCTCCTGTTCACTGCCACAGAGCTTCCTGCCATCATTTTCTAGAAGGGTTTTTTAAAAAAATAAGACAGTTCCTTTTTCCATGATGAAAGCACCATTGACTTAAATTTTTATTTATTTATCTATCTATCTATTTATTTATTTATTATCTATCTATTTATTTATTTTTGGCTACGTTAGGTCTTTGTTGCTGCGCGCGGGCTTTCTCTAGTTGCGGCGAGCGGGGGCTGCTCTTCATTGTGGTGTGCGGGCTTCTCATTGCGGTGGCTTCTCTTGTTGCGGAGCATGGGCTCTAGGTGCGTGGGCTTCAGGGCTTGCGGTGCGTGGTCTCAGTAGTTGTGGCTCGTGGGCTCTAGAACACAGGCTCAGTAGCTGTGACGCACGGGCTTAGTTGCTCCGTGGCATGTGGGATCTTCCCGGACCAGGAATCAAACCCATGTCCGCTGTGTTGGCAGGCGGATTCTTAACCACTGAGCCACCAGGGAAGCCCCTAGAAGGGTTTATCATCTCCAGGGGGACTCCTCTTTCCGCGGTTGCAGGATTTGCAAAATGAGGAAAGGTCACAGTATTACCAGCGTTCTTTGAGCCTGAGGCATTGCTCCCCAGTCCAAGGGCTGGGCCTGTCACTGGCCTCCCAAGGCGACCAGGCACTGCCACCGCTCCCCGGTGACCCGGAGGGGTGCATGGGTGGGGTGCTGTCTGCACGCAGCACCCCATGCAGTCGCCCTGGGGGGGCTCACGGCCAGTCACCGCCCAGCGTGTGCCACGTGTGTAATTTTGGAAGAACAGAGCGCAGAGGCCGAGCTTATCAACAGCCTCTGCTGACGCAGCCCCCAACCTCGTGATCACTTCAGATCTTTATTCTTTTCTTTTAAACCCTTTTGAGCCCCTTTATCAAATACGAGTTCACTGGGAGAGACCTACTCATGAAATAGTGGAGGGAGGCTGCCGGCTGGAGGGGCAGGTGGCCCTGAGCCCGCTGCCGGCCTGGCCCAGATTAGCCCAGCATCCCCCATGGCTCCCGCATGGAGCCGGGCCGGCTGCAGCCTGGGGGCCCTCCACCAGCTTGCCAGAGCCGATGCCTCTGCATCTGCTGCATTTTCCTGCTTTTTGTTATTTCCTTTGGCTCCACTTGGAACTGAAGGAACTCACCAGGCGTGGATTTTCACTGTCATGAAGTGTCCACGATGACGTTTAGATATGTCCCTTAGGAAATCTCGCTGTGGGTCACCCCAGACCATTCATTGCCCCCTCCATGCAGGCCCCCCTGCTTCTGTCTGCATCTTCTTAGCCAAAACCCCCCCTCTCTCTCCGCCTTTCCAGACCTCCAGGGCTCAGGGTCACTTCTGCCCTGGGTGCTCAGGGTGGTCCTTCCAGAGCCTCCAGCCCTGCCTCCCTCCCGACCCACAGGTGCAGGTGGTACCCAGGCAGCATGGGTAGAGCTGGCCAGCTTCTGGATTGGTTCCCATCCGCACCCGCCTACTTTCTTCTTGCCAGGAAGGCACCTGGGACCTTCTATTCTACCTGTGGTCTCAGGTCTGTCCCTGCCTTGTGTCGCCTGGCCTGTCCCTCAGCATACAGCAGGCAGTCACAAATGTTTGTTGACAAGAAAGGATTCGCTTGATTTCGTGAAATCTAAAAGCTAACTCCTGCCACTAGTGCCCTGCAGACACAGTTCTGCAGCACAGTAACCTGTTATCATCCTTGGCCATCGAGCCTGTTGTCTTACCTAAGAAAGTATGCCTCCTTCACGACTCTCTTCTTCTAGGACGGACACTGCAGCTGGTATTTACACTCCCCACTGCACCTGTGGTCTTCAGGATCTGGGCTGGTCGCCGTTGTGGGTTAAGTTGTGTCCCCTGAAGACATAACCCCTAGAACCTGTAAATGTGACTTCTTTGGAAATAGGGTCTTTGCAGATGTAATCGAGTTAAAATGAGGTGAGGGGGTGGGCCCTAAATTCTATGACCAGTGTCCTTCTAAGGAGAGAGACCCAGAGACAGACAGACACCCAAGGAGCTCGCCGTGTGATGATGGGGTAGAGCTTGGAGGGATGTGGCCAAAGGCCAAGGACTGCCTGCAACCACCAGAGGCTGGGAGGGGGCAGGAAGGATCCTCCCCAGAGCCTTCAGAGGGCAGGAGGCCCCACCGGCACCTTGGTTTCCTATTTCCAGCCTCCATTCTGGGAGAGAGAAACTTGTGAGGTTCAAAGCTGGGCACAGGACACTGTATGACCACTGAGGTCTGAGAGGGAACAGGATGGGGTCCTCTGCATTTTGCCTTGGCCTGCTGGCTGAGGTTTCAGTTCATTCGCAGTCTTACGGACAAAACCCTCACATGCATTCTCCCCTCAAAGGGCTGATTTTAAACGTACGCGAGAAGGTTCTCTTGCATTTCACGTCCTGTCACCAACAGGGTTTACAGGAGCAAGTGAGTGGAATCAGGGCCATGGGACAACTGGCAAAGTGCAGACTGGTTATTTGGGTGCTCAGATTCACCAAACCAGTTTGGGTTCATCCCCCTCTCAAAGGGCTTTTGCTCTTTAGATGCTCTATTTCCTCAGTCCTCTGATGTCCAGAGCCTTACTTTCTTTTCCGTATAAGCTCAGTGTATCTCCCTCCTACTGCTCTGTCTATTATGTTTTAAAATAGATTTCTGTGTGTCTTTTAATTAAAACTGTTATATAAATATTTTCTAACCGCAGGAAAATGGCTTTTCTTCTCAGTTATTGTGTCCATTATTCCCAAGATGTTGTATTTTTGACCGTGTCAGCAAGTGCCTCGTGAGAAACACCCTGAGGGGACTTGCCTGCAGCCGGCCTGTCTCCGGCTGCCTTTCTTAGATGCCCGCAGACCACGCACACCCAGCAGGGGCCCAGCTGAGTTTCCCCTTCACACCGAAGTTCGTTGTCCCCAACATGCCCACCTGCGGAGCCAGCCTCTGACAGCACACGTACCTTGGCACCGCACGCACCTCGGCACTGCACCCACCTCGGCACCGCACCCAGGAGCTCGTCCTGTTCTTCCTTTCCCAGACCCCACCCCACATCCAGCTCCCGTCTCCAAAGGCTACTCTGCATCCAGCCACTCCGGCCACCGCCGGGGCCTCCGTCATGGTGAGCTCCGGTCCCACCACCTCTTGTCTAGACACAGGGATGCCCCTGACTTGTCTGCTAGCCTCATGTTTCCCTCTACAGCCCACTGCTTGCTTAGTAACTCGAGGGCTTTTTTTAATTTAGGATTTTTTTAATGTGGTAAAATACGCAAAACACAGAATTCCCCAATGTAACCACTTTTAAGTGTACGGTTCTGCAGCACTGAGCACACTTACCATCTTTAAGTGCACAGTTCTGTGGCCCTGAGCACACTTACTTTGTTGTGCAACTGCCACCCCGTCCTCTCCAGAACTTTTTCATCTTCCCAGAAGGAAACTCTGTCTCTATTAAATACACTCACTCCCCACCTCCCCCTCTCCCAGCCCCTGGCAAGCCCCATTCGACTCTGTTTCTTTGAATTTATCTACTCCAGGGACCTCTTCTTATAAGTGGAATCAGTCAGTATTAGTGCTTTTGTGGCTGGCTTATTACACTCAGCACAATGTCCACAAGGCTCCTCCACGCTGTAGCAGGTGTCAGGATTTCCTTCCTTTTTACGGCTGAATCATATTCCATTGTATGGACGGACCGCATTTTCTTTCTCCACTCACTTGGGTTGTCTCTACCTTTTGGCTAGTGTGAATAATGCTGCTATAAATGTTGGTGTACAAATATTTGAGTCCCTGCTTTCAGTTATTTTGGGCATATGCCCAGAAGTGGAATTGTGGGATCATATGGTAATTCTGTTCAATTTTTGGAGGAACCACCCCACTGATTTCCATAGGGTGGTTCTTTAAAGAGCCCAAAGCAGATCACATCACTCCCCAGTTCGAGAACGAAGACCTGTCTTTGGTCTGTCCCTGCCTTTCCTGCCTGGCTCCTGCTCTCTCATCTCAGTCCCCCTGCTCTGTCCACCTGTCCTTCAGGTGCATCCCTGCCTCCATCCTCTGCACTTGTAGGCCTGTCTGCTGTCGTACCCATGGTTCCTCCCGTGCCCACTGCTTTCCTGCTCCTCACTGGCTTCATTTCAATTCCTTCACAGGATGAGTCGCGCCCTGGTGCTGAATGTTCACTGCTTCCTTATTTGTCTCCTGCAAAAGGGCAGAGTCACCTGAAGGAAAGAACCTGGTCAGTTGGTCACCTTTGTCTGCATGGCCTGGACCCTGGCACAGACTTTCATTGAATGAAGGAAAGAATAACTGGATAAAGATAGCTGAGGAAAGTATTTGCAATGCAGAAAAGTATAATATGATAAAAACATCTCTGCAAACGGAGGATTGGTAATTTTGGTCTATGATTACATTTTTAAAAGTTATTATTGGGGCTTCCCTGGTGACACAGTGGTTAAGAATCCACCTTGCAATGCAGGGGACACAGGTTTGAGCCCTGGTCTGGGAGGATCCCACATGCCGTTGAGCGACTAAGCCTGTGTGCCACAGCTACTGAGCCTGAACTCTAAAGCCCGTGAGCCACAACTACTGAACCCACATGCCACAACTACTGAAGCATGCATGCCTAGAGCCCATACTCCGCAACAAGAGAAGCCACTGCAATGAGAAGCCCACGCACCACAACGAAGAGTAGCCCCCACTCACTGCAACTAGAGAGAGCCCGTGTGCAGCAACAAAGACCCAATGCAGCCAAAAATAAAATAAATACATTTTTAAAAAGTTATTATTAAAAAAATCAGTTCAGTAATTGGAATAGTGACTTAGTGTTTCCAATTACCATCAGGAGGTCTGTGTCAGATAATCAGGGTTTTCATCAGAGGGAAGGACTTTTACCAAGGATCTCCACACTGAAGTTTTGTCAGGGCACGAGGTTGGGTGTATCCTAGATGGGAACTTCCTGTAGAGAACAATCTTCTCCTGAACGACCAAAGTGTGAAAAGTTGATGTTTTGCGTATAAACCTTGGTAAGAATTTTTTTCTTTGACTTCTTGATTTAATGGCATCTTGTATTTCTGAACTTGATGCTGGAGGCCTGTGGATGGGGAGATCCTTAAAGCCAGTGATAGACAACATCCCTGATTAGCATTGATGTAAAAATCCTCTCTGAAATACTAGTAAACTGAATTCAACAACACATTAAAAGGATCATACACTATGACCAAGTGGGATTTATCCCTGGGATGCAAGGATGGTTCAACATACGTAAATCAAGCACTATGATACACCACATTTACAGAATGAAAGATAAAAACCACATGACCATCTCAGTAGATGCAGAAAAAGTATTTGGCAAAATTCAACACTCATTTATGAAAAAAAATTCTCAACAAAATTGGTATAGAAGGAGCTAACCTCAACACAATAAAGGCTACATGTGAAAATCTCACAATTAACATCATAATGAATGGGGAAAACTGAAAGCTTTTCCTCTAAGATCTGGACAAGGCAAGGATGCCCACTCTCACCTCTTCTATTCAACACAGTACTGGAAGTTCTAGCCATAGCAATTAGGCAAGAAAAAGAAATAAAAGAAATCCAAATCAGAAAGGAAGAAGTAAAATTATCTCTCTTTTCAGATGACATGATCATATGTATAGAAATCTCTGAAGACTATTAGAGCTAATAAATAAATTCAGTAAAGTTGTAGGATACAAAAATCAAAATACAAAAATCAGTGGCATTTTTATAGATAAACAGTGAACTATCCAAAATGGAAATTAAGAATATAATCTCTTTCATAGTAGCAACAGAAAAATAAAATACTTAGGGATAAACTTAAAGAGGTGAAAAACTTGTACAGTGGAAACTTTAAAACATTGATGAAAGAAATTAAAGAAAACACATGGGAAGACGTTCTGTGTCCATGGGTTAGAAGAATCAATATTGTTAAAATGTCCATACTACTCAAAGTGATCTATAGATTCAGTGCAGTCTGTATCAAAATCCTAATAGCATTCTTTTATAAAAAATAGAAAAAAAACCCTAAAATTCACATGGAACCACAAAAGACCCAGAAGAGCCAAAACAATCTTGTGAAAGAAGAAAAAATATGGAAGCACATGTCCTGATTTCAAAATATATTGCAAAGCTACAGTAATCAAAACAGTCTGGCGCTAGAGTAAAAAACGACATGTGGACTAATGGAACAGAATAGACAGTACAGAAGTAACTCCACGCATGGGCAATTCATGGTCAATTTATGGTCAATTCATCTTCAGCAAGGGTGCCAAGGACAATGGGGAAAGTATAGTCTCTTCAACAAATGGTGTTGAGAAAGCTGGATATCTACATGTAGAAGAATGAAATTGAACCCTTCTCTCACACCATATACAAACATCAACTCAAAGTGGGTTAAAGACATAACAGAAGGGAACTTCCCTGGCAGTCCAGTGGTTAAGACTTCACCTTCCAATGCAGGGGGTGTGGGTTTAATCCCTGGTCAGAGAGCTAAGATCCACATGCCTTGGAGCCAAAAACACAAAACATAAAACAGAAGCAGTATTGTAACAAATTCAATAAAGACATTAAAAAAAAAAGGCATAAACATAAGACCTGAAACTGTAAAACTAGTAGAAGAAAACATAGGAAAAAAGCTTCATGACATTGGTCTTGGCACTGATTTTTTTGGATGTGATCCCCAAAACACAGGCAACAAAAGCAAAAATAAACAAGTGGGATTGCATCAGACTAAAATGCTTCTGCACAGCAAAGGAAACAATCAACTGAGTGAAAAGGCAACCTACAGATGGGAGAAAATATTTGCAGACTATATATCTAATAAGGGATTAATCTCCAAAATATATAAGGAACTCATACAATTCAATAGCAAAACACAAAAACCTGATTAAAAAATGGGCAAAGGATGTAAATAGGCATTTCTCAAAAGAAGACATACAAGTGGCCAACAGGTATATGAATAAGTGTTCAACATCATTAATCATCAGGGAAATGGAAAGCAAAACCACGAGGAAATATCACCTTGTACCTGTTAGGATAGCTATTATCAAAAAGGTAAAAGATAACAAGTGCTGGTGAGACTGTAGAGAAAAGGCAACACTTGCACTCTCTTGGTGGGAATATAAATTGGTGCAGCCGTTATGGAAAATAGTATGGAGGGTCCTCAAAAAGTTAAAAATAGAACTGCCATATGATCGTATGATCATAGCAATTCCACTTCTAGGATTTTACCCGAAAAATGAAATCAGGATCTCAGAGATATCTGCACTCCATGTTCACTGAAGCGTTATTCACAAAAGCTAAGATATGGAAACAAACTAAATGTCCATCGAAAGATGAATGGATAAAGAAAATGCGATATATCTATATCTATATCTATATATAGATATATATTATTCAGCCTTAAAAAAGAAGGAAAGTCTGCACTGTGACAACATGGATTAACCTTGAGAACATTATGATAAGTGAAGTAAACCAGACACAGAGGACAAATACTGCATGATACTACTTATTTGTGGAATCTTAAACAGTCCAACTCATAGAAGCAGAGTAGAATGGTGGTTTCCAGGGGCTGGGGGAGGGGAAATGGAGAGACGTTTGCCAAATGGTACAAAGTTTCAATTATGCAAGATGGGTTTGGAGAGCTCATGTGCAGCCTGGTGGCTATAGTTAACAATACCGTTTTATATACTTGAAATTTGCTCAGTGAGTAGATAAGTGTTCTCAACTTGGAAGAAAAAAAAAAGAAAGAAAGAAGATGGTTGACTATGTGTGGTGATGGGTATGTTAATTAACTTGATCATGGTGATCATTTCACAGTATGTACATCTATAAACTCCTCAAGGTGAACACCTTAAATATATGCTCTTTTAATTTGTCAGTTATACCTCAATGAAGCTAAAAAACGGTACTAATAGACTAAAAATAGTATATATTTTTGAATCAGTTAGGTCCCTATACTTCTGGGAAAATGACGTCTCCTGACCTGCCTTATCAATCTGGTATTTTCAATGGATTCACGTTAGAAAAATGCACATTTACGGCGATTACTTGAACTTTGTCCCACTGATATAAGATACCTAATATGTGAGCCAAGTTGTAGCCATGGTGAATATATGTGACACTTTAAGTCAATCTGTTTCCCTGATTATCTCCATATCGGTAGACATATCATTCATTCTGCATTAAAAATCGTCCAGGAATGCTATTTAGACCCTTGTTTTCATGGGCGCGAGTCATTTTCTTAGCAACCGTAACGTAGCGTGAGCTTGCCGTCGCACACACTGTGTAAGGAACGCTGGGTGGCTTTTGGAGGGCAAAGCGTGGGCACTGCGTCAACAACGGTTGTGGCCCCGATGCTGCCGTCAGCATCTACAGAGGGAGGGTTGGCTGTGGGCGCCCTTGTTGTTCCCACCTGTCAGCACTGAAATGAACCTGCAAAGAAGCAACCGGGGCAAGGAGAACGCAGGAAGAAATGCAGGCACCAGGAACCTTTCTGGCATTCTTTTAGACCTATCCTGTGTGCAGTAGAAAACATTCTAAATCGGAAACCTGAAATTTAGATTTCATGAGGTCCACACCCTGTAGCACTGTTCTGACGGGGCTGAGGCCAGAAAGTGTCAGGATTGATGTTAAGAGGGCGCCTACAAGCCCGGGGGATCCATCAGGTGACGTTTTAGGGTAGCCGTGTCGTGCTGTGTGCTCCTCCGAGCCGCCAGAGGTGGCCTCTTCAGTCCGGCTGAGGGTGCAGGCATTCTGGTCAAACTGTCGCCTTTGGTGGAGTCTGCCCTCTGGGGCTCTGGGGTGCATGGTCAAAGACCAAGGCCAGTGTCAGCTTTCTTCTCTGTCCAGCTGTGTGTGGACAGAAAAAGAAAGCGTGACCACTTTCTGCTGTGGTCATTGTGTCCTGAGAAACCTATGGTTCCAGGAGGGTGGCCTGTGCAGGAGAGCCTTCTCCGAGGAAGGCTTAGCTGGTCAACCTGGGGGCCCCTGGAGAGGCTGAACGAACAATGATGAGGTGAACTTAACCTTCAGTTGCATTAGAACATCTAATAGATGGACTTGGACAACCTCTTCAGTGATGATCAGCAGTGACACGCATTGTGTGTTCACCGTGCATTTGGTACAGTGCTGAGCACTCCCCTTGTATGCTGGGTAACCCAACCACCATGGGAACCAGCAAGCAAACCTCAAGGAAGTAGGAATAAACAAAGAGAGAGAACATTCTGTATTAACATAAAAGCTTTTCCTAAAGTGAGAAGAGAAAAAGCAGTGAGTTGGAACCTACAGCCGACAACCATACTCTCAATGTTTCTCGGACAAGGCTAGCTTGGAGGATGGGAATAATTTACCTGGAAGAAATGCAGGCATGTCTGATGCCAGCTAAACAGCGGAGTCTGGACCCAAAAGGGGCCTCATCGGAGCACCATGGTCGTTACCATCAGCATGAGAGGCACGAAAACCCAGCCGACAGCACCGACAGCCTCAGTGAGTAAAACAGAAGATAAGCTCTGACAACGGACCCAGGACAAAAAAGTATAAGAATATATTGAAACACAGGAGTGGGGTTCGGGAGATCCCTGAGACTGGAGCCTAGAAAGCAGAGCCTTCAAAAGAAGCCAAACAGGGCTTCCCTGGTGGCACAGTGGTTGGGAATCTGCCTGCCAATGTAGGGGACACGGGTTCGTGTCCCGGTCCGGGTAGATGCCACATGCCGCGGAGCGGCTGGGCCCGTGAGCCATGGCCGCTGAGCCTGCACGTCTGGAGCCTGTGCTCCGCAACGGGAGAGGCCACACAGTGAGAGGCCCGTGTACCACAAAAAAAAAAAAAAAAAGAAAAGCCAAACAGCACAGAAATCGTGGAGCCATCGTTAAAGGGTGTTTCTGGAACTGGAAAAACAACCAAGATTGGAAAAAGCAGAGTCACACAATCTCTATGATGCTGAGTCAGCACCAAAGACCTGACAAGATGCTTCCTCGTAAAATGTTCAACATCAGAGAGAATCTGCCGGAAGACAAGTGCAATGAACTGGCCCCCGGAGGCTGCCATCGCCCACCCAGCCCCCTGCCCTACACACCTTTGCTCCATGAGCCCCTGTACAGTGAGTGAGCGAACCCAGAAGAAGGTCTGCAGCTTTCTGGTAAAACAAGAGCCGAAGGTGGCGGCATGCTGTGTGTGGAGAAAGATGGTCTGCCTGCAGGGGTGTCGCTCCAGATGCCCTCCCAGATCCCCTTCCTCCTGGGAGCACCCCAAACTCCCGGGGGGGCGCACTGCCACCGATGAGGTGATGGGCAGTGATGTCAACCACTCTGGGCAAGCGACCAGGACCTCAAACTGAACGGGATGTGACGGTACTCCACAGAGCCAGGCGAAAGCGTGGAGACGAGCACGGCCTCCCGAGGGCCGGGAGAGCCTCGACGGGGAGACAGTTTCTCATGAAAAGCAGGCTGACATACTGTGTTCTTTTGAATTAGAATCTATGTCCACAGACGGAGAATTGAGGAAGTCTGCTTCGTGTCCTCACCAGCAGAGTTACAAAGAGTATTTACTTTCTAAGTTCAAGCAAAAAAGGCAAGAACACAGAGACTCTGTAAGAATGGAGGGAAGGCAGCAGCAGGATGGGGCGGGGCCCCTGCCCCAGGTGGGGGCCCCAGAGAAGCAGGGAGGTGACAGGAAGTTGCCAAGGCCCCAGTGGCTGATGTACCCTGTGTCTGGCCCGGCCAAACCACACCGCCTCCCCCTACCCCAGCCTGGATGGGTCCCTTTACGGCAGGGCTGGCCTGGGTTCGTGGGGCTCATCATGCTTGGATGGACCTGAAATCCCCCGGGATTCTAACAGGCATCATCCATGAACAGCCAACAGAGGAGAAAAGCTGAGCCCGGCCCAGGGGGATGCTGAGGGACCCCCGTGGAGGCAGCCCCGTGGCTGGTCCTGATGCTGGAGACTGGCTCCCACTGGGGTGAGCCAGGATGCTTGGGCGGCCTGGGACTCAGTGCCCCAGGCGGGGCCGCAGGCCTGGAAGGCAGGGAGCAGGTCCTCCAGGTCAGGAGGATGGGGCCCAAGACACCTTCTCTTCCTTCCTTTCGCTATTGATACCCAGAGAGTTGTTGCCAACCTGTTTTCCAAATGAGAGAACACACTGGAAGATTTATTTTCTGCAGAAAGGCAGAAAACAAATAGGAAATATTATTTCAGAGAACTTGCCCAGGGTAATTATTTAAGAATGTATTACCGACCATATGGTTTCCCACACTGGTTTGAGGGGTAATGATTTTTATAATTACCTGTGTTTAGAAATACCTTCACACAAAGAAGTAAATATGCCTCCTGCTGAGAACAGAAACAGCCTCTCCTCTTCCATAATGAGTGAGCTTGTCTTCAGCCAAAGCCTGACATTACTTTTGCTTTCTCAGGGCCGATGTGGGACACAGGCCCAGGGCTGGGATCCAGCCTGCGGGGCGTCAGGTCTCTCCCTAGTGTCGTCCATGTGCTGCCCTCTGGTGTGACAAAGGTGACCATGGGTGGGGGGGGCGGGCCAGGCACAGACCTGCCCTCAGGGCACAGGTCCCCCTCCCCTGTCCACACGAGAGTCTGCCATCCCCACCGCTCCAGCCACCTGCCTCTGGTCCGTGTCCCGTGTCCAGAGACATCTCCTGTCACATGTGACCCTTCACTTCCCTGACCGGAGCCCCACTCGCCTGCACCCGTGGTCCACGGTGGGACCCCCAGAGCCAGCGGGATGAGACGCAGGCAGACCAGGACAGAGTGGTGAGGCGACAAAAAGAGCAAGATGGTCTGAAAACTCTGTCCTTTATTCTTTTTTTCTGTGGTACACGGGCCTCTCACTGTTGTGGCCTCTCCCGTTGCGGAGCACAGGCTCCGGATGCGCAGGCTCAGCGGCCATGGCTCACGGGCCCAGCTGCTCCGCGGCATGTGGGATCCTCCCGGACCGGGGCACAAACCCGCGTCCCCTGCATCGGCAGGCAGACTCTCAACCACTGCACCACCAGGGAAGCCCTGTCCTCTATTCTTGGATGATGTCTTTCCTACTTTTGGGGGCTAAAATCTTTTTTTAGTGGATTGATGGGCATTTGTGATTTGAATAGTCATTTCTTGTCCCTTCTCCCAAAGTCTTGTGTCAGTTTTCTGAATCAGCAATGTGTGCGCATGTGCATGCGTGTGCGTGTGTGTGTGTGGGGGGGGTGATGGGTGAGAGGGAAGTGGGAGGAGGCCTGGGGCCTGCAATTGGCTGGGCTTGAACTTGGGACCACAGGCCCATCACTGGACGCCTGACTCCACGGCCACTGCTGGAGCTGGCTGCCGGGCATCAGCTGTGTGGGGCAGCGGTAGGGCCCCCGTGCGGCGGGGCAGGCCACTGGACTGTCCTGTGTCTCCACTCCTTCACTGTGAAGCAGGGTGGTGGTAGCGGCAGCCTCCTTGGGAGGAGGAGACCTGCGTTCATGTCTGTAAGAGGTCTGGCCACGGTGAGTGCTGCGTGCGTGCACGCTTACACGTATGCATGTGTGCACACGTGCCCGTGCACACCTGTGGGAGTAGGGGTGCCCTTGAGGAGGGAATAGCTGCTTTGCCTGGGAGTCCGCTCTGGATCACCTGAAGGGGAGAAGGGGGGGCAGCGAGCTCTTGGGGCCCAGCAGCTCCAGCAGCTCCAGCGTCTGCCCTTCCTCTGCCTCCTGGCAACCTGGGGCTCGCAAACATTTTAGTGGCTCCTGATAAATATTTCAGGCTCGAGCTGTGATGCTGCCTGGTGTTAAGCCACGCCCCCTGCGGTGATAGAAACCATTTCTCCAGAATTTCCAGAAATGCCTTCCAGTTCTGGGTTGACGTTTTTATTTTCCAGGAGCTGCTTGTGATGACCTGTGAGCCTGTGCCTTTGGCGACTCCTTTGACCGTGATGCCTGGTTTTGTGCAGTTAAAACACCTGTTTTCTCTGGTTGTGCCACATAAGCTTATGAGTTTTACATGGAAATGTGACCTGCTTTCTTTAACGAGCCTCTGCCCCTTAGGGGGCCCCCAGTGAACAGGTTCCCATCGGGCCGCAGCTCCCGCTGGGCAGGAAACGGGGCGCCCGCTCTGTCCTGTGCCCCGGTAAGATGTATCGGGCTTAGTGAGACCAGTGGCTCCCAGGTTGGATTTAGAGCTCCTCTCTTCTGTTGAGTGAGCCCTGTTACAGGGTTTCCCACACTAACACTGATGCTGGGAGCATCTACTGAGCGCCTACCATGTGCCAAGCATGATGTGAAGGGCAGTAAAGGCTGATTCCATCAGTGCCCAGGCTCTGGCTGTAGCAGTGTGTGTGTGTGCCATATCTGCACACAGGTAAGGACCCCTGCTTCTCACTCCAGCATGTGACCACCCAGCCCTAGCCCGGCCATTCTCAGGGCTCACCAAGCAAGGCCTCCACCCGGAGCCCCAGGTCTCGGTTCTGCTACTTCTGATTCAAGGCCAGTGAACAGAGAGGCTTCAGTCCACCCCTCACATCACCATTGATGAAGCATCTGCTCGACTGACCGTTTCCGAGACCCTGTGGTGTGACAGGCATCTGTTGGCTTCGAAAGATCCAGAACGTCCTAGACTCGGCTCTTCCCTGCGAGGGACTCACTGCTTCCTGCTGGAATCGGACAAACACAAATAACCCCAATCTAATGAGATAAGAACACAGATGGCTTAGAGCTCGGTTCGGGGTTAGGCATAATTAAGGTAGCAGATGGGGAAATTCAAGTGAAAATTCAGTAAAATTTTAATTGAAAGATGATGTATTTCCACCCTAAGATCCTTTAAAGGTGAGCTCAAATTTCATGCCCCTGCCCCCTCCCCAGCAAACACACACAATCCCAGTAAAGCTACGTGGTCACCTCCCCTCCCCCTCTCAGCCTGAAGAGCTCGACCTGGTCACTCTTCCTGTAACTCTTCCCTGTTGCTGGCCCCAGGAAGAGATGCACACGCCCCTCTTAGGGTGGGCAGGGAGGGCGGGACGCAGGGGAGAGAGGAGGGTAGTTGGAGGGCGCCCGGTGCAGCAGAGGCAGGGACCTGGCCTAAACAGCTACCCCTGCTCGGCCCCCTCGGTGGCCCCATACGTCCTAGGTCTCGGGCTGTCTTCCTCTTGGATGTGCTGGGCTGTCTGTCTCTGCCATCGTCTTGGGGATCTGTCCCCCAGCCACTGCCGGGAAGCTCTCTTCACCCTGGAGGGGGAGGTCCCCAAGGTCCTTGTCCATAGGGGGACACCGTCTTTCTCCATAAACGAGGTATTAGTAAAATTTTATGTAATTTTGTCAAAGTTAAGTTACAGATGGAAATCCTGTATATCTCTATGGCATATCCTTTCCAGCTAGGGTTTCAAGATGCAACATCACCCATCATGGAAAAATTACTACACTTTCACAACCACACACTAATAACTGTCTCCTTCATTAGCTCTCTGGTTCTTTATATCATTTCACTAATGCTAACAGCTAAGCTAACACATACCAGCACAATAGATGCACAAGAAGTAGAAAGCATCTGAACCGTCTTACCGGCCATTATCTTGAGTTTAATTGCCCTGCCATCCTTGCGAATCCTCTACATGATAGATGAAATCAACAACGCGTCTCTTACTGTAAAAACTATAGGCCACCAGTGATACTGAAGTTATAAGTACATTGACTACAAAGACTTAAATTTTGACTCCTATATAATCCCAACATCAGACTTAAAACCAGGGGAGCTACGACTGCTCCAAGTAGATAGCCGAGTAGTGTTGCCCATAGAAATAACAATCTCTGAATAATAATCTCCTCCGAAGATGTATTACACTCAGGAGCCGTACCTTCCCCGGGCCTGAAAACGGGCGCAATCCCAGGGCGTCTAGATCAAACAACCCTGATATCAGCGCGACCAGGTTTGCATTACGGACACAGGGTTCAGAGATTCGTGGGTCAAACCATAGCTTCATGCCAATTGTCGCTGAATTAGTATCCCTAAAATACTTTGAAAAATGATCTGCATCAATATTGTAAACTCATTAAGAAGCTAGGTAGCGTTAACCTTTTAAGTTAAAGACCGAGAGCTAAGACTCTCCTTAATGGCATGCAGCAATTAGATACATCAACATGATTCACTACCATTTCATCTATGTTTCTAACACTGTTTATTATATTTCAACTAAAAGTCTCAAAGTACACTTACTACCCCAACCCAGAGTCAACACTCACCAAAATGCAAAAACAGTCCACTCCTTGAGAAACAAAATGCACGAAAATCTATTTGCCTCTTTCATAACCCCAACAATAATAGGCCTCCTTGTAGTCATTTTAATTATTATGTTTCCAAGTATTTTATTTCTAACATCAAAACGACTAATTAATAATCGCATAATTTCCCTTCAACAATGACTAGTCCAACTTACATCAAAATAATAAGCACCCACAATCACAAGGGACAGACTTGATCACTAATACTAATATCATTCATTTTATTTATTGGGTCGACCAACCTTCTGGGACTACTACCCCACCCGTTTACACTCAGCTCACAGCTCTCAATAAATGTGGAATAGCCATTCCCCTATGAGCCGGCACCGTGATTACAGGTTTTTGAAACAAAACAAAAGTGTCTTTAGCTCACTTCTTACCACAAGGCACACCCACCTCCCTTACCGCCATACTAGTGATTATCGAATTATCAACCTGTTTATCCAGCCGGTACACTAGCTGTGCGATTAACAGCCAATATTACAACGGGACATGTATTAATACATCTAATCGGAGGGACAACTTTAGCACTAATAAGTATCAACACTGCCACAGCTTTTATTACATTCATCGTCTCTCCCTACTCACCATCCTCGAATTTGCTGCTGCTATAATTCCAGCCTATGTGTTTACCCTCCTAGTAAGCCTATATCTGCATGACAGCACATAATGACCTACCAGACCCACGCATATCACATGGTAAACCCCAGTCCTTGACCTCTCACGGGAGCCCTTTCAGCCCTCCTCATAACACCAGGCCTAACCATGTGATTCCACTTCAACTAAATAATACTACTAATATTAGGCCTACTAACTAATACCCTAACGATATATCAGTGATGACGAGTTTTATTCCAGAGAGCACCTTCCAAGGCCATCACACACCAGTCGTCCAAAAAGGGCTTGGATATGGGATAATCTTATTTATCGTCTCAGAAGTCCTCTTTTTTACCGGCTTCTTTTGAGCCTTCTATCACTCAAGCCTCACCCCTACTCCTGAATTAGGCGGGTGCTGGCCACCAACAGGCATTCGACCTCTAAATCCTCTAGAAGTGCCGCTTCTCAACACTTCTGTGCTATTAGCCTCTGGGTGTCTATCACCTGGGCCCACCACAGCCTTATGGAAGGAAATCGCAAGCACATACTCCAAGCCCTCTTTATTACAATTGCCCTGGGCGTATATTTTACACTCCTACAAGCCTTGGGGTATTGTGAAGCTCCATTTACAATCTCAGATGGAGTACGTGGATCAACTTTCTTCATGGCCACAGGGTTCCACGGACTGCGCATAATCATTGGGTCCACCTTCCTTATTGTCTGTTTCCTGCACCAATTAAAATTTCACTTCACACCCAACCACCACTTCGGCTTTGAAGCCGCTGCTTGATACTGACATTCTGTAGATGTTTTATGACTCTTCCTTTTCGTATCTATCCATTGATGAGGCGCAGAATTCTTATAGTATTAATTGGTACAACTGACTTGTAATCAGTTTTGGTACCCCCCCGAAAAAGAATAATAAACTTAATTCTGACCCTATTAACACATACTGCACTGGCCTCATTGCTTGTACTCATCGCCTTCTGATTCCCCCAGCTAAACATGTACGCAGAGAAAACAAGCCCTTATGAATGCGCGTTGGACCCTATAGGATCCGCCCGCCTGCCTTTTTCCATAAAATTTTTCCTGGTAGCAATCACATTCCTCCTTTTCCACCTAGAAATTGCCCTCCTACTGCCCCTCCTCTGCGCAACTCAAACAAGTAAATCTAAAAACAATACTCACCATGGTTTTACTTTTAATCTCATTATTGGCAATTAGCCTGGCCTACAGTGAGCTCAAAAAGGACTGGAGTGGACTGAACTAAACTGTATTTAGTTTAAAACAAAACAAATAATTTCGACTCATTAGATGATGACTAAACTTATAATTACCAAGTGTCTTTAGTGTACATAAATATTATTATAGCTTTCACGGTACCCCCTGTCGGGCTGCTAATATATCGATCCCACCTACTCTCCTCACTAGCATGTCTAGAAGACGTACTATTATCACTGTACATCCTGGTGACCCTAATAATCCGAAACTCACACTTCACCTCAGCCAACGTAATACCCATCACCCCACGGGTGTTCACAGCCCGTGAAGCCGCACGCAGATTATCCGTGTTAGCAATAGTATCAAACACGTATGGCTCCGACTACGTACAAACCCTTAACCTCCTCCAAGGCTAAGATTTATTATCCCTACGATTATACTAATACCACTGACTCGATTATCAAAACACAATATAATCTGAATTAACACGACAACCCATAGCCTGCTAATTAGCCTCACAAGCCTGCTTCCTCTTAACCAGTTTAATGACAATAGCCTTAATTTCTCATTAATAGTTTTTTCCGACTCCCTATCTGCACCGCTACTGATCTTGACAATATACTCCTACCTCTGATATTATAGCCAGTCAGTCTCACCTGCTCAAAGAATCGCTGACCCGAAGAAAACTATGCACCACTAGACTAATCGTATTACAAGCATTTGTAACCCTAGCATTTAGCGCCACAGAACTAATTCTATGTGACATCACGCTCGAGGCCACACTAACTCCGACACTCATCGGCGTCACTCGATGAGGTAACCAAACAGCACGCCTCCACGCAGGGCTCTATTTTCTATTCTACACGCTAGTCGGATCCCTCCCGCGGCTAGTGGCATTAGCATAGATGCAAAACACCACGGGCTCTCTGAATTCCCTCGTACTTCAGTATTGAACCCAAGCATTACCCAACTCCTGATCCAACGTTTTTATAAGATTAGCCTGCACAAGAGCCTTTATGGTAAAAATACCCCTCTATGGCCTCCACCTTTGACTACCAAAGCACACGTAGAAGCTCCCATCACAGGCTCCATAGTCCTTGCAGCCGCATCACTAAAACTCGGGGACTACGGCATGCTATGAGCTACAACAATACTCAATCCCCAGATAGAATTCGTGGCATACCCTTTCCTGATGCTCTCCTCATGAGGGATAATCATAACCAGTTCAATCTGTCTACGTCAGACAGACCTAAACTCACTTACCGCGTATTCTTCTGTCAGCCACATAGCCCTTGAGGCCTACAAACCCTCCGCCCACTGATAGCCACTTGACAACTACCGGGGAGTCTGACCAACGTAGCCCCGCCCCCAACTATTACTGTAATCGGAGAACTGTTCGTAGTTATGTCAACCTTCTCATGATCAAACTTGACCATTATCTTAATGGGAACTAGCATTGTAATTACAGCCCTATATTCTATATGCATACTAATTACAAGAAAACACAGTAAATACACACACCGTATTAGTAATATTACACCCTCCTTCACACGAGAAAACGCCCTTGTAGCCCTCCGCGTTCTACCCTTCCTACTCCTGTCACTGAATCCCAAAATCATCCTGGGCCCCCTGTATTGCAAATATAGTTTAAAAAAACCACTAGATTGTGAATCTAGTGACAGAAGACTGAGGCTTCTTATTTACCGAGAAAGTACTGGAAGAACTGCGACTTCATGCTCCCATGCCTAACAGATGGCTGTTTCAGGCTTTTAGAGGATAGTAGTTATCCATTGGTCTTAGGAGCCAAAAAACTGGTGCAGTTCCAAGTAATAAACCTATTTTCCTCTTTTGCTCTGGTCACACACTAACACTAATTAACCCAATTATAATAACTAACACAGATTTCTACAAAAGTGACAAGCATCCATCATATGTAAAAAAATACTGTCTCATGTGCTTTCATTACCAGCCTAGTTCCAACAATAATATTCCTCACACAGGCCAAGAAATAATTATTTCAAACTGACATTGAATCACTGTCCAAACCCTTAAATTAACACTTAGCTTCAAAACAGATTACTTCTTGGGCTTCCCTGGTGGCGCAGTGGTTGAGAGTCCGCCTGCCGATGCAGGGGACGCGGGTTCGTGCCCCGGTCCGGGAAGATCCCACATGCCGCGGGGCGGCTGGGCCCATGAGCCATGGCCGCTGAGCGTGCGCGTCCGGAGCCTGTGCTCCGCAACGGGAGAGGCCACAACAGTGAGAGGCCCGCGTACCGCAAAAAAAAAAAAAAAAAAAGTTTACTTCTCAATAATATTCGTACCAGTCTGTTACATGGTCCCTTATGGAGCGCTCAGTATGGTACCTACACTTAGACCCTTACATTAGCCGGTTCTCCAAGTACCGACTCCTCTTCCTCATCACCATGCTAATCCTTGTTACGGTCAATAACCTCTTCCAGCTTTTTATTGGATGGGAGGGGGTTGGCATGATATCCTTCCTACTCCTTGGGTGATGGTATGGAGGAGCAGATGCAAACACAGCTGCTCTCCAGGCAATCTTATATAACTGCATTGGGGATATCGGGTTCATTATATCAATACCATGATTCCTGTTTGACTCAAACACATGAGACCTGCAACAAATTTTTATACTCGACCTAAATCCCTCGAACCTCCCCCTTATAGGACTCGTACTAGCCACAGCCGGAAAATCAGCCCAATTTGGACTCCACCCTTGACTCCCCTCAGCAATAGAGGGCCCCACCCCTGTATCACCCCTGCTCCACTCAAGCACAATAGTTGTGGCAGGAGCCTTCCTACTTATTCGATTTTACCCTTTAACAGAAAACAGCAAACTTATCCCAGCAATAGCACTGTGCTTAGGATCCCTCACCACCCTATTCACAGCTATATGCGCTCTCACCCAAAATGACATTAAAAAGATGATCACTTTCTCCACTTCAGGCCAATTAGGCCGAACAATGGTAACGATCGGCATCAGCAAACCCCATCCAGCATTCTTGCACGTCTGCACACATGCTTTTTTTTAAGGCCATGCTATTCATATGCTCCAGATCCATTAGTCACAGGCTGAACGACAAACCAGATATTCGAAACATAGGGGGCCTATTCAAGGCTTTACCCTTCACCACAACAGCCCTCATTATCGGGTGTCTGGCATTAACAGGAATGCCTTGCCTCACCGGCTTCTATCCTAAAGGCTTGATCATCGAAGCCGCTCGTACGTCTTACGCCAGCGCCCGAGCCCTGTTAATAGCTCTAATTGCCACCTCCCTCACAGCTGTCTATAGCGCCCACATCATCTTCTCCGCTCTGTTAGGACAACCCCGCTTCTTTCCCCGAACCCCCATCGATGAAAACGACCCCCTCTTAATTAACCCCATCAAACGCCTACTAATTGGAAATGTCTTTGCTGGGCTCATTATCTCCAACCACCGTCCCCCTAATAACCACACCCTTACATCTAGAACTAACTGCGCTTGCAGTAACCATCCTAGGCTTCGCACTGGCGCTCGAAATCAACCTTAACACACAAAACTTAAAATTCATCCACCCCTCACATACCCTGGAATTCTCTAGTCTCTTAGGATATTTCTCCACCATCATGTACTGTCTTCCTCCTTACCTAAACCTAAGCCAGAAGTCAGCATCCTCCCTTTTGGACTTAATCTGACTAGAAAACAAACATTTTACCAAAACCCACATCCCTTACTCAACTAAAGTTCTCCACGCTAATCTCAAGCCAAAAAGGCCTAATCAGACTATACTTCCTATCGTTCCTCATTACTCTCACCCTTAGCGTGCTTTTATTTAATTACCACAAGTAATCTCCATAATAACCACAACGCCAATAAGCAACGACCAACGAGTAACAATCACCAACCAGGTACCGTAACTATACAGTGCCACAGTCCCTATAGCCGCCTCACTAAAAAAGCCGGAGTCACCAGTATCATAGATAACTCAGGCTCCCAACCCGCTGAGCTTAATCACAACTGCCACCTCCTCATCCTTTAAAATATAAAATACCATCAAAAATTCTCTTATCAACCCTGAAAGAAATGCCCCCAAGACAGTCTTATTAGAACCCCAAACCTCAGGATACTGCTCAGTGGTCATAGCCATCGTATAGCCAAACGCAACTAATATCCCCCCTGAATAAGCCAAAAACACTCTCAAACCTAAAAATGAACCACCAAAGTTCAACACGATCCCACACCCAATACCACCACTCACAATCAACCCAAAGCCCCCATAAATAGGAGAAGGTTTTCAAGAAACCCTCACAGAACTGATCACAAAAATAACACTTAAAACAAGTACGTCATCATCATTCTCACATGGATTCCAACCATGACCAATGACATGAAAAATCATCATTGTCATTCAACTATAAGAACACCAATGACCAACACCCGAAAAACACACCCACTAACAAAAATCAACAATACATTTATTGACCTCCCAACCCCATCAAACATTTCATCATGATGGAATCTTGGCTCTCTACTAGGCATTTGCCTGATCAGACTTATTCCCAGCCATACGCTGCACACCAGACACAACGACTGCCTTCTCGTCAGTAGCACACATCTGTTGAGACGTTAACTAGGGATGAATCATTCGATATCTACATGCAAACGGAGCTTCCATGTTCTTTATCTGCCTTTACATTCACGTAGGACGTGGCCTATATTATGGGTCCTATGCCTTTCCAGAAACATGAAGCATCGGAATTATTCTACTACTTACAGTCATAGCTACTGCACTTATGGGCTATGCACTACCATGAGGACAAATGTCATTCTGAGGGGCGAGAGTCATTACAAACCTGCTCTCAGCAATCCAGTACAGTGGCACTACTCTTGTCGAATGGATCTGAGGCGGCTTTTCTGTACACAGAGCAACACTCATGCGATTCTTCGCTTTTCATTTTATTCTCCCCTTCATCGTCACAGTGCTAGCAGCTGTCCACCTACTATTTTTCCACGAAACAGGATCCAACAACCCCACAGGAATCCCATCTGACACAGACAAAATTCCATTCCACCCCTATTACACAATCAAAAGACATCCTAGGTGCCCTACTACTAATCCCAGCCTCACTAATACTAGTCTTATTTTCACTGAACTTGCCAGGCAACCCCGACAACTACACCCTAGCAAACCCACTCCACACACGACCACACATTAAATCAGAGTGATACTTTCTATTCATATATGCAATTCCATGATCAATCCCCAACAAACTAGGAGGAGGCTTAGCCCTATTACTCTCAATCCTGATTCTAACATTTATCCCAATACTCCACAAATCCAAACAATGAAGCATAACATTCCGACCCCTTAGCCAGTTCTGATTTTGAGTGCTAGTGGCAGACCTACTAACACTCACATGGATTGGAGGACACTCCTTCATCATTATCGGACAACTCGCATCTATTTTATACTTTCTTTTAATTCTAGTGCTAATACCAGTAACTAGCATCATTGAAAACAATCTCCTGAAATGAAGAGTCTTTGTAGTATATCACATTATCCTGGTCTTGTAAACCAGAAGAGGAGAATAACACACCTCCCTAACACTCAAGGAAGGAGCCCTAAGCTTCGCCACCAGCACCCAAAGCTGAAATTCTACTTAAACTATTCCCTGAAATTATGACATTTACAAAATTACTAAGTACTATATCAGTATTAAAACAGTCCATTTAATCACAAACTACTGTGTACATCGTGCATACCTGTACTACCACATTAATAAGTACATATACTTTATATGTACATATTACATTATATGGATAATTGTACATTACACTCTCTACCCCATGCTTATAGGCATGTACATCTTATTATTAGTATTGCATAGTACATATAGATTATTAATAGTACATAGTAGATTGAGTCAAATCAATTCTAGTCAACATGCATATCCTGTCCATTAGATCATGAGCTTAATCACCAGGCTGTGTGAAACCATCAACCCTCTCGGCAGGTGCCCCTCTTCTGATAAACCTCACCAGCCCTTGCTAATTCAGTCTATATACCGCCATCTTCAGCAGACCCTAAAAAGGAGCAAAAGTAAGCACAACTATAACACATAAAATGTTGGGTCAAGGTTAACCCATGGGGTGGGAGGAAATGGGCTACATTTTCTACACCAAGAACACTCTTACCTGCATGAAAGTTTTTATGAAACCTAAAAAACAAAGGAGGATTTAGTAGTAAATTAAGAATAGAGTGCTTGAAAACCATAATTCAAAAAGAGCCATGTACCACAATGTTCATTGCAGCTCTATTTACAATAGCCAGGACATGGAAGCAACCTAATTGTCCATCGACAGATGAATGAATAAAGATGTGGCACATGTATACAATGGAATATGACTCAGCCATAAAAAGAAATGAAATTGAGTTACTTGTAGTGAGGTAGATGGACCTAGAGTCTGTCATACAGAGTGAAGTATGTCAGAAAGAGAAAAACAAACACCCTATGCTAATGCATATATATGGAATCTAAAAAAAAAAAAAAGGTTCTGAAGAACTTAAGGGCAGGACAGGAATAAAGATGCAGACGTAGAGAATAGGTATGAGGACACGGGGAGGAGGAAGGGTAAGCTGGGACGAAGTGAGAGAGTGGCATGGACTTATATATACTACCAAATGTAAAATAGATAGCTAGTGGGAAGCAGCCACATAGCACAGGGAGATCAGCTCGGTGCTTTGTGACCACCTAGAGGGGTGGGATAGGGAGGGTGGGAGATATGGGGATATATGTATATGCATAGCTGATTCACTTTGTTATAAAGCAGAAACTAACACACCACTGTAAAGCAATTATACTCCAATAAAGATGTTAAAAAAAGAATAGAATGCTTAATTGAATAAAGCCATGAAACACACACACACACACACACACACACACACACACACACGACCCGTCACCCTCCTCAGGTACTATGACAAAACCACAACTTATTAACAAATGCTAGTCAATTATATGAGAGGAGATAAGTCGTAACAAGGTAAGCATACGGGAAGATGTGCTTGGATAAACCAAAGCGTAGCTTAAATAAAGCACCTAGTTTACACCTAGAAGATTTCATAGCCTATGAATGCCTTGAACTAAACCTGACCCACAGCCCTCTCACCATACTAGCACGAACCAATCAAATAAAACATTCACCTAACATCTAAAGTATAGGAGATAGAAATTTAAATACTAATGGTGCCATAGAGAAAGTATCGTAAGGGAATGATGAAAGAAAAATTAAAAGTAACAAAAAACAAAGCTTATCCCTTGTACCTTTTGCATAATGATTTAACTAGCAATATTTTAACAAAGAGAACTTAAGTTAAACCACCCGAAACCAGGCGAGCTACTTATGAACAGCTACTAGAACAAACTCATCTATGCGGCAAAATAGTGAGAAGATTTACAAGTAGAGGTGCCAAGCCTAGCCAGCCTGGTGATAGCTGGTTGTCCAGGAAAAGAATTTCGGTTGAATGTTAAATAATACTAAGAACCTCTTATAAGTTTCAATGTATATTTAAATGTTAGTCTAAAAAGGTACAGCTTTTTAGAAACGGGTACAACCTTAACTAGAGAGTAAAAACAAACAGCACCATAGTTGGCTTAAAAGCAGCCACCAATTCAGAAAGAATTCAAGCTCAGCAATAAATGTATCTTAATTTCAATATTAAATAAATCAGCTCCTAGGCTTTTTACTGGACTAATCTATAAAATTATAGAAGCGATACTGTTAATATGAGTAACAAGAAGTATTTCTCCTTGCACAAGTTTACATCAGCTACTAATAATATACGATAGTTAACAGTAAATAAATATAACCCAACACTAGACTATTTATTAAACATACTGTTAATCCAACACAGGTGTGCACCCAAGGAAAGATTAAAAAAAGTAAAAGGAACTTGGCAAACACAAACCCCGCCTGTTTACCAAAACCATCACCTCTAGCATCACTAGTATTAGAGGTACCACCTGCCCAGTGACAGTTGTTAAACGGCCGTGGTATCCTGACAGTGCAAAGGTAGCATAATCATTTGTTCTCTAAATAAGGACTTGTATGAATGGCCACTCTAGGGTTTTACTGTCTCTTACTTTTAATCAGTGAAATTGATCTCCCCGTGAAGAGGTAGAAGTGATGACAAAATAAGGCGAGAAGAGCCTATGGAGCTTCAATTAATCAACCCCCAAAACACAGTTAAACCGCCAAGGGATAACAAAACTTCACATGGGTTGACAATTTTGGTTGGGGTGACCTCAGAGCACAAAAAAACCCCCGAGTGATTAAAGCGTAGACCCACTAGTCAAAGCATAATATCACTTATTGATCCAAAATCTGATCAACAGAACAAGTTACCCTAGGGATAACAGCGCAATCCTATTCTAGAGTCCATATCGACAATAGGGTTTACGACCTCGATGTTGGATCAGGACACCCCAATGGTGTAACTGCTATTAAAGTTTTGTTTGTTCAACGATTAAAGTCCTACGTGATCTGAGCTCAGGCCGGAGCAATCCAGGTCAGTTTCTATCTATTATGTATTTTCCCCGGTATGAAAGGACAAGAGAAATATGGCCCACTTTAAACAAGCACCTTCTAAGCAATTAATGATATAATCTCAACTTAGTAAGCAAACACTAAAGAACCACCCGAGACCAGGGTTTAGTTAGGGTAGCAGAGCCCGGTAATTGCATAAAACTTAAGCCTTTATACTCAGGGTTTCAAACCCTCTCCCTAACAAAATGTTTATAATCAACATCCTAATGCTTGTTACTCCTATTCTTTTAGAAGTAGCATTCTTTTTTTTTTTGTAATAATTTATTTATTTATTTAATTTATTTATTTTGGCTGCGTTGGGTCTTCATTGCTGCTCACGGTCTTTCTCTAGTTGCGGCGAGCGGGGGCTACTCTTCATTGCCGTGCACAGGATTCTCACTGTGGTGGCTTCTCTTGTTGCAGAGCATGGGCTCTAGGCAGGTGGGCTTCAGTAGTTGTGGCACACGGGCTTAGTTGCTCTGCAGCGTGTGGGATCTTCCTGGCCCAGGGCTCGAACTCGTGTCCCCTGCATTGGCAGGCAGATTCTTAACCACTGAACCACAGGGAAGCCCAGCCGTAGCATTCTTAACATTAGTAGAGCAAAAAATCCTAGCCTACGTACAATTCCGAAAAGGACC
Organism: Delphinapterus leucas; assembly: GCF_059928025.1. Lineage (NCBI taxonomy): Eukaryota > Metazoa > Chordata > Mammalia > Artiodactyla > Monodontidae > Delphinapterus > Delphinapterus leucas. The sequence continues at coordinate 1,970,391 of NC_143136.1, read as the reverse complement.
AAATATTGTGGGACCACACGGCCTACTTCAACCCATTGCCAACGCAATCAAACTATTCACTAAAGAGCCACTATGACCAGCTACATCCTTCACCTCCATATTTATTATCACACCAATCCTAGCTCTGACTCTAGCCCTAACAATATGGATCCCCATACCCCTGTGGGAGGGCAATGCCCGACTGATGGCACAGGGGACAGGGGAGCAGTGAGGGGCCGCCTCCCCTGGGGCTGTGGTCCTCTGGGCCAAGCTTACTGGAGAGGGTGCATGAAATTGCCCCTTTGGGTTCAGTTGCTGTTGTGTGGTCCTCTCTCCACAGGATATGGACATGAGCTCACGGAGCATCCACTCCACTCTGTGTCTGCCCTTGTGTTTGGACCAGTCTGTGCTCCTCCGGTCTGCCCTTCACAAGGTTCCTCTGTCCCTCCTCCAGGCCACTGTCCATCTGCCCTCAGGAACTCTGCATGCTGGGGCCTGGACAAAAGGCAAAAAGGCACATTGAGATCAATTGATTAATCAATTGATCAGTTGATCAATCCATCCAAACATCTGTCCATCCATCCGTCCATCCATTCACTCACCCAAACTTTCTTCAACAAAGATTGGATTTATATAATACCTCAAAAAAGTGGTAGGATGGTCAACCATGAAATCTCTCGCCACATCTTCAAACAAAATTGTACGTTTTTTTTTTTTTAAGATCGAGGGCAACCATGTGAAATATTAGTTGCCTTTTATTGGATAACTATTGTCTCCATTATACTGAAACATTATATTCTTTTTTCATGTATTAATGATTGGTGTGTCAAGATTTGAACATGGGTCAGCTTTCTCCCCTACTCCACCACCTGCTGGAGAAGAAATCCCAATCAGAGCACACCTTTGAATAATATGTTTGAGGAGGGTTAGCTGACACTGTAATGGTAATGTTTGCTCTTTCAATACTTTGCCTCTGGTGGTTCCACCATGATTTTTTTGGCAGGTGATGCTGAGATGTCCCTGACCTTTTGAGGCTCTTTTCTGGTGGACACAGACACTTCTGGGAAGCTCATTAGGCAAGCTTGGTGGGACCCTCCCTTAGAGGAGAGAGGTCACCTGCAAAGCACAAGAGGGATCCTGGTTGGAAGTGGGACATGGTCCAGCTCTACTTAGATGTGTCTTTTTTTACTATTTTATTAGTTATTGATTTCTGTGTAACAAATCACCACAAATGTAGTGGCTAGAAACAACAGACACTTGTTTCTGTGGGTCAGGAATCTGGGTACAGCTCAGCTGGGTCCTCATCTCGGGGGCTCACAGGCCGCAGTGAAGGTGTTGGCCAGGGCTGGCGTCTTCTCTGAAGACTGGACTGGGGGTGGATCTACTTCCAGGTTCTTGAGGTTGTTGGCAGCATTTTGTTCCTGTGGACTGCTGGACTGAGGGCTTTGGTTCCTTGCTGGTTGTTGGCTGGGGACTGTCCTCAGTTCCTGGCCCTGTGGGGTCACTCCTCCCAACTTGGGGCTTGCTCCATGGAAGCATGAAAACAGAGAAGGCAATAGAGAGAATGCTAGCAAGTGGACGTTGGTCTTACGTAGCGTAATTGCAGACGTGCCAGCCATCTCCTATGTTGTGTTCTCCTGATTGGAAGCAAGTCATGGGTCCCCTCACACTCAAGGGGAGGGGGACACAGAAGGACATGAACACCATGGGGGTGGGGGTCATTCGGGGTCGTCTTGGAGACTGCCAACCACATTATTCATGTGCAAGTTTTATTTCAATATTAATGATATTAAACCTTTGTTATGTTTGTTGAAGATATTTTTTTCCTAGATTGCTCTTTGCATTTTTATTTAATTTACTTTTGAAGTAATGATTTTTTTGTCATTATGTAGCTGGGTTTCTTAGTGTTTCCTTTTTTGGAATTTGCACAAACAAAAGCTTTTCTCTCCCCTAGGTCAGGTGGCTACTCATCCACATGCTACACAGGTTCAGAATTAACCTCGTCATCTATCTGGGTTTATTTTGCTGTCTCTGGATCTACCTTTTTTCCCAAGTAGTAAACCAGTTTTCCCAGCACCAGGTTTGAATAAACCATCCTTTCTCCCACTGATTTAAGTTGTCAGTTTTCTAAAGAGTGAAATGTTCTTTATGTTACAGGTAGTTGAGAAGGTAGGTATTAAATATTGAAGCTAGACCTACCCTCTGAAGGACTTGCAGGAAGTGGATGGTTAAGGATGGCTGATGATCCTTTGACCCCTCTAGTGGAGCAGATGGGGGAGGATCTGAGAGGGCAGCTTTTGGAGCTGCTGCTGTGGGCTTGGAGCCCTCCCCAGCCAAGGGGCGGGGCACTGGAGGGCATCTCAGAGAGCTCAAGTGCGTCCCTGCAGTTGGGAGTCAGAGTGATCCCTCCCGAGGCATATAAAGGGTGATGAACAGGCTGGGATCGAAGGAGGAGCTGGTGCTGAGCCGGGGGGCAGCCTGCAGGGACACGTTAGGGGGTGTGGAGTGTGGCTGTCTGCCGCTCCTGGGACCACTGACTGTGAGGTCCACGGACCATATGTTACCCTTAGGGTCATCCTAGGGCCTTAGGGTTATATCCTTAAGCCCCCTCGGTGGGCAACGTCCCCAACAGAGAGAACTTGGAGGTTCTGTGGGAATTTGAGGGCCTGAGGGACAGGGAGGGACTCGTCAGAATAGAGACATCAAATAGCCATTCTTGACTCCCGCCTGTTCTGAGACCAGTGGTAACTGTTTCCTTGGCCCCCTAACAAATGACCACACGCCGGTGGCTCACAACAACAGAAATTTACCCTCTCCCAGCTCTGGAGGCCAGAAGTCCTCCATCAAGGTGTGGACAGGGCTGTGCTCCCTCCAGAGGCCTCCCTCCTTCCTGCCTCTTCCAGCTTCCGGGGGCCCCAGGTGTTCCTTGGCTCGTGGCCCCTTCATTCTGGTCTTCACGTGACCTCTTCCTCATCTTGCTGTGTCTACTCTTTTGTTTCTTCTAAAGGATCTGTCCCTGGATTTAGGGCTCGCCTGGGTCAGCCAGTAGGACTGCATCTTGAGACCCTTAGTTACCTCTGCAAAAACTCTTTTTGCAAGCAAGGTCACATTCACAGGTTCTGGGGCTTAGGGCTTGGATGCATCATTTTGGGGCCACCGTTCAACCCACTACAGCACCTTAGGAGGAAGTCGCTCAGAGGTTTTTCTGCCCACCTCACCTCGTTCTCTGTCTACCCAGAGGGAGAGCAATGGAAGGTGGGAAACTGGGGGAGAAGCAGAGGAGGCTTCCTGGCTGCCCCCTGGTTTCACTGCTGCTGACGTGCTCACCTGGGCCTTTACGAGACTAATATTAACACCTGGCGCTATTCACATGACTCCTATCCATCCCTCCTAGCCTGAAGTTTTGTTTCTTGGCCAATCTTGCTCGTTTATTTTTTTCAAATAAAATTTGGAATTATTTTGTCAAATTCTCCCCAATATTTGATTAGACTGTTTATTGGAATGGCACCAAACATACCCATTAATTCCGGGGGGGATAGACATTTTCTCAACATTGAGCCCTCCTCTGCAGGAACCAACAAGTCTCCATTTAGTCACATGTTCTTCACGTGCCTCAATGCAGTTTGCCCGGATTTATAGGTTCTGCTTCAATTCTGTTAGACTCGCTCCTCGTTGTTTTGCTACTTTTCAGTAATAGAGACTTGTTTTAACTTTGCTAACTAATAGTTGCTAATATACAGGAATGCCCATGATTTTTTATTTTATTTTATTTATTTTTTATTGGGGTGTAGTTTTCTACAATGTTGTGTTAGTTTCTACTGTACAGTGAAGTGGAGTTCGCTGTGCTAACAGCAGGTTCTCATTAGTTATCTATTTTATGCATATTAGTGTATATATGTCAATCCCAGTCTCCCAATTCATCCCATCCCACCCCCTTCCCCCCTTGGTGTCCATACATTTATTCTCTACGTCTGTGTCTCTATTTCTGCCTCACAAACCAGTTCATCTGTACCATTTTTCTGTGTTCTACATATATGCGTTCATATACGATATTTGTTTTTCTCTTTCTGACTTACTTCACTCTGTATGACAGCCTCTAGATCCATCCACGTCTCTACAAATGGCCCAATTTTGTTCCTTTTCATGGCTAATATTCCATTGTATATATGTACCACATCTTCTTTATCCATTAGTCTATCGATGGGCATCTAGGTTGCTTCCATGACCTGAATGCCCATGATTTTGATGTTTTTTAGTTTCTTAGTTGGCATACTTACTGGTTTTGAGAATTTTTCAATTTACTATTTGGGATTTTTGGGGGGTTGATAATGATATCACCAGGTTCTTCTAGACAGTGATGTTGGATTTATTTCCAGCAGAGTCTTTGCCTCCTTGCTGAAGCATTGAATCCTCTGTAAGGAATTATTGGTAACGTTTGTGCATTGTGTAGCCATGTTTGTAGTAAATATTTAGACTTAGGCCCGTGGTCAGATGGTTTCAGTGCTTCCTAGCAGACCTTTTATTCAATAACTTTCCACACTCAAGTTTTAAATTGTGGTTGCGCTTTGAGTATGTTTGCATATGCCTCTGGAAAAGTCTATGTTTAGGAAGGATCCTTGGGTACATACTTGAAGAAATCTTGCATGTATGAGAATGCCCTTCTGTTGAATGAAAACGGCCCCTGAAGAATCCCGTAAAGGAGGCTCCACGATCGTGTCCTCACGTCCACGTTGTCTGTCCTGATGTCAGAGGCTCCTTTTTGTCCTTTGCATCTTCTGCCTTGCAGTTTCTCTTAACACAAGTCTTTTTTCCTCTTTATGTTCCCACTGTGAGGAACCCGTCTCTGCTGGCTTCGTCCCTGTGGCCACGTGTCTGGGAGGCCCGGCAGGCTGTCTTTCTGCCTCCTGCCTGTCCTGTGCCTCAGAGACGATCAGTGGGGCGATGCGGAGGCACCCTCCTTCTAACTCTGAACCACATTGCTCTTTCAGAGACTGGTTGGCTGTGGATCAGTCCCTTTTCTCTCACTGACACAGACATACCTCAGTCTTCCTAGCAGAGATTCCCAGAGCGCATGGCATTAGTTTCTGTGTGATGCAGGTATCCCCAGCCTCAAAATTATTTCTAGGGCTTCCCTGGTGGCGCAGTGGTTGGGAGTCCGCCTGCCGATGCAGGGGACGCAGGTTCGTGCCCTGGTCTGGGAAGATCCCACATGCTGTGGAGCGGCTGGGCCCGTGAGCCATGGACGCTGAGCCTGCACGTCCAGAGCCTGTGCTCTGCAACGGGAGAGGCCACAACAGTGAGAGGCCCATGTACAGCAAAAAAAAAAAAAAAAAATTATTTCCACTGACTCTCTGAGCTAAACACCTGCTCTCCCTACGCCATTTACGTAAAAGTCACCAAGGGAAGGGTTTCGTTTTGTTTTTAATAGATTTTGTTTTATTAGAGCGTTTTTAGGTTCACAGCAAAATTGTACAGAGAGTTAGTTCCCAAGTGTCTCCACCCTCCCCCCACAGCTTCCATTATTAACAACACGCATTAGTGCAGGACGTTTGTTACAACCGATGAACCAATGTTGATAGATTATTATTAACTACAGTTCCACGTCTACTTTGAGGTTCACTCTCTGTGCCGTAAAGTTCTGCGGTTTTGACAGAGGCAGGCTGTTGTACGTCCACCATTAGAGCATCATACAGACTAGCTGCTCCTTCCTGTGCCACCCGTTCTTCCTCTCCCCCTGCCCTGAGCCCTGGGGGCCACCGATCTTCTTCTGTCCCTGTAGTTTTGCCTTCTTTGTTTGTTTTGTTAGACGGGAGAATGTATTGTACGTATAGGATGAGGGGAGACAGCCATGAGAAGAGAGCCTGGAGATGTCAGGAGAGAGAGTGTGCTTGGAGGATGAGGCCCCTGGGAAGCCAGGAGAAGCGGGGCATGAAGCAGAGGCGAGGAGGAATCTGCGATGGAAGGGGGAGAGACTTCGTCTCGGAGACAGGGGCTCCGGGAAGGCGAAAGGCCCCGCCGCGGCCGTGTGGAGCATGGGGCTGTCTGCGGGGGGAAGGGAGGGGGCTCCGGGAAGGCATGGAAACGCCTGGCTGGGCAGCAAGAAACCGTGGCTCACAAGTGACTGAAACCCACTGAAATTCAGAGCTGTGTTGGCCAGGCTTACGTGACAGAAGGACAGAGGCAAGAGCGTCATGGATGCCGGTGGGCGATGGGGAGATGAGGCCTGTAAGGGGCTGGAAGGACCCACCTGGGAGCGTGGCCTCCACTTCTGAGGTCTCCAATGTCACTAATCCTGGTCACACCCGGACAGCGCAGGAGAATCAGGTGCCACTTCCACTTTGGGGAAAGTGGGATTTGCTCTATGCTTCTCTAAGCTGGAGATTTGAAAGAACCAGAACTAATGCGATGACTCCCCTCCAAGTGCTTTCAATCCCCTGAAATATGTGCTCAGGACAAATGTCTCTTTGCAAAACATCTCTTTCCAAAGAAGTCTTTAATTTTTTTTTGGTAACATTTTGTGTTTTCATGAAAGCCATATTCCATCCGTGATATTCTGTAGCACGCTTTCAGAGCCAGATCTATTTTTTAAAAAGCAGTTGGCACCCTGAAGTGTTACATGTGGCTTAGTGAAAACAGCAATATGCAGAGATTCAAAAGATGTCACTCCACGTTAGGTACAAAACGTGATCAGCCTTAGTTATCATCCAGCACAAACACGGAATTCAGACGTGATGCTGTGAGGAGGAGAGACCTCCTTCGCACATGGCCCTCAGGGCTTGAGTTCTCAGCACTTCTGAACTGCTCACCAACAGAAAGAGCGGGGGATGTAAGGCCCTCTCTTGGGCACGTCCTGAGGTAAGAATAGCCTCTCAGGGAAGACCAGTTGGGGTAGGGAGGATTCCCTGAATGCAGCCTTGCATCCGCCAGACCACACCGACCAGCCACGGCACGTCTGTTGCCTCGTAGATGGTGTTGCCTTGAAGTCAGGAGCCTTGGTGGCCTCCCTCCACCCGCCCCTCTGGCTAAGCCCTCAGACACTTGTCGCCTGGCTGAATCTCTGCAGCAGTCCCCACAGAGAGTCATGCGATTGCCACCATCTACAGATGAGTAAACTGGGTTCCAGGGCTGAGAGCTGAGCTGAGGTTTTCCTCCCAGAGTCCGTGTGTATGTTCAGCCACATGTGGCCACCACCCCCACAATAAGGAAAACGCTAACCATCATCGTGGCTGTCACCTGGCCCAGGTATGCACTAGACCAACGCATCTCTTAGGATTTCGGGTCAAGGTTACTCTCAGCTGTATCTGGGGGCTAGGTAGGCAGCCTATGACACTCTTGCAGGAAACCTGTGTGTGAATCGGAAGAGCCTGTCCATCTAGGGAAATACCACTGCTGCTCTGGCCACAGCGAAACATTAGCCATCAGGTCTGCATTGAAACTGAACCTAGTAGGTTAACAGCTTCCCGCCAGTACCCAGCGCTTCAGAAAGCCAGCCAATCAGTGACAGATTACCCTTCGGAAAACCAACCAATCAGTGACAGCATACCCTTCTGAAAGCCAACCAGTGACAGCTCACCCCTCTGAAAGCCATCCAATCAGTGACAGCTCACCATTCTGAAAGCCAGCCAATCAGTGACAGTCACACGGTTATAAGAGCCAGCCCATGAAAACAGTCTCACTTTGGTAACTGAGATGCCACAGCTGCAGGTCATCCTGAACCTACCCATTGTGTGTTGGGCTCTTCGCTGGCGGGGAGGCCGCCTACTCTTCCTTGCTTCATGCAGGTGTTTGTGCCATGCTGAGGCCCTACTGCAAAAAGCCTCCCCACCAGGCAGTGGCTCAGGCTGTGCAGGGGGGCCCAGCACTCAGATGGACCCGGCACTCAGGTGGGGACCAAGACAGGCCACAGGGAGCGCACCTGTGTCCTGGCGCCTCTGGCTTCCTGAGAGGGTGGGGGAGGATCTGTTTGAGCACCTCCCGTACAAGGAAATCCGCCAGGTCAGGCACTCTAACTTTATCAAGTAGGGCCAAGGGGGCAAGCACAGATGACGAGAGGACACTCCGTCAAAGCCCAACAACAGACGCGCCCTCCACCCTCTACGCACAAATACCCTGGAGCTTCCGGTTTGTAGAGTCTTCTCACAGCGGTTCTCTGCAGCGGCTCCAAGGGGTCCAGCAGCTCCAGAGAACTCAGCACAGCAAGCAGCCAGGGGGGTAACCCGAAGGATGACGCTCAGACTAAAGCGGGTGCTGTGGCCACCAGAGTCGCATTGTTTGGTCTGGGAAGCCACAGTGGTTGACTTGAGTCTCGCTAGGATGGAGGTCCAGGAAACTGCTGAACCTCCAGCATCCCAGCTGAGTCCCTGTGCAGCTGACCCACTCTCAAGGCCTTGGGTGCCCCCTGGACCGACCTCTATACTGGAGACCCCACACGTCTGCTGCGTTCCCCACGTCTGCGGTCTTGACCACTGACCTGTAGCCTCACCCCTCTGTCCTCAGCCGCCTGCTCCCAGTGCCCTCTTCCTGCAGGCCCATCATCCATCCCACGGGCTCACCACCACCTGCCCCACCTGCATCCCAAATCCATGGTGAGGGTCCACCAGGCGGAGAGTGCAGGGTCCTCTGCAGCTGACGATTAGCTGTACAGACATCCAGTGTCCCTGAGGCTGTGGCACTGACGTCCCCGCTGGGGACTGTGAGGGTGGCAGAGGGACGGAAAGGAAAGCAGGCCTGGAGAGCGGCCGGGTTTGTCCAAAGGCTGAGCGAGAAGGTGACAGAACCCTGCAGACTCAGCTGCTCCGGCCCAGCCACCTCCAGTTTCCCGGCTGGCGGTCCCTGTGCGACATAAATGTACGCGATGCGAGGGCCTTCAGGAATTACTTCGGTGGAAACCGCCCACCCGGCGCAGTGCAGGGCTCCACTGTCTCAGCGCATCACTGGTTCCTTATGGTTGATCCATACAAAGGAGAACTTAAGGGCGGCCTAAATGATTTAACTAAGCAGCGTTATTAGTGCAGTCAAGGCCGAGTTGGATCCTGTGTGTGTTTACGGAACACCTGTGATTCATGAGGCCCCACGCTGGGTTCTGAGAACAATCCGGATGTGATTACACAGTAGTTTAGAGCAAGGTTTGAAGAAATATAAACTCCTAGGTGTGACCGATACATCGCTCACTTGTGTGTTGCCGGCACCTCTGTGTCCACCTTGAAGGAACACTTGCGCTACATGGAGGGCGGGCCCGAGGGGGCTTTGAGGGTCGGGACCCAGTGGCTGCACCACGGGGAGCAGAAGGGTGGCCCATTCTGCTGACCACACGAAAGGGCAGTGTGAGGGAACCCAGGAGGGACAGGCCCCCAGGACCCTGTTTGAGCGGGAAGCAGGATGTGCCAGAGCCTTGGTTCCCTGGAAACGACACAGGGCTGTTCTTTTGTCTCCTCTGCAGCCCAAGGGCAAGGCTCAGTAGGTGTGCTGATGTTGGTGTGAAAGTTAATGACTCCTGCCCTTCATCTACCCCTACAGGCCATGTCTGGGACCCCCAGCTTGGGGTCTAAATGCAAGGATCCCTAGTCTCCAGGTCGAGAGGACTTAGGACCCAGAGGAAGGACGAGTAGCTTGGTGTGCCGTCTTGGTCTTTATTTCTACAGCACTGATCTAGTTACTCGGAATTTGGTGGGAATTGGTGCAAATAAAACCGGGACAAGCCATGGTTGGGTCTAGAGTCCCCAGCTCCACTGGATGCTCAGGGAACAGACACAGCAGCAAGCTTCAAGGAGACAGCCTGGGACGTAGTTATGCTGGCTCTCTCAACCCATTTTCCTTCCCTTGGGCACAGGTTGGGCGGGACTCAGCTTCCCTTTCTGAAGCATGAGGTTGGCGGGATTGAGACACGTAAGGTCTGTCCCAGCTGCAAAATTCTCCTTCCATGAGTCTTTGGCAAAACAGGACCGTGGACTGGCAGGACTCTGCTGGAAGCCAAAATCTGGACGATGATTCTGGAATGGCTCTGGAGCCAGGTGAGGCCAGCATCTCTCCAGAACGTTCCAGCATGGGGGATGGAAAGGGGGGCCAGGGCGGCTGCACTCGCCCCTGTGGTCCAGCAGGGCCTGGCCGCCTGCTTCACTTTCTCCCTCCTCCTTGGGTTTCAGTCTCTGACTTGCTAGCAGTTGGCTCTGGACCGGCCAGCTGCATATGACAAGGAGCTGGGTATGGCCCTGCGGAGATGGAGGGAGAATGACAGGCGGTGGGTACCCGCCAGGAAACTGGCCTTTTCAGCTTCGTCTTAATTTGCCAGAAAGCACTCCCCTTCTCACCCCAAGCATCTCACTAAGACGCTGAAAACCTGATGCCCTAATGTAGTGGATTGCAATTATTCTAAATTAGGCAAACTAGCACATTTCTGAGAGTTTTTCCCCATCTGTCTAACTTGAAGATTCTGCTGTTTGTAATGAGTCATTTCTTTAGCACAGAAGCCTGGACCAAGAAGAATTTTTACATGGAATCTTTGCTCTTCCATTGTCTGGAGGCTGAGACCTTTCCTGCCCCCTCCCAGGGCCAGGGCATTAGCTTTGAGGATGGATGCTGGCTGAGTGTGACCCAGGGCTCTTGGGCCGCGGGGTCCTGCTGGGTCTCCAAGGAGCTCTGCCTGGAATGTGGACCCTTTCTGGGCGAGTCCTGTGGTGGGGCAGCCTGGTGGAGGGAGGGAGGTGGGTGGGTTTAAGGCATGCTGTCACTACTCCTGACGTCCTCACGTCTCAGGTTTTAGGGACGTTCACAAGTGATATGGCAGTTCACGCCCGTCTTATCAGCCCCAAAGGACAACTCAGTGAGGTGCCCGCTCTTCTCTCCCGGGAGTCTGGGGCCATGTCACTTGCTCTGGGTCAGGGCTGGACGGTGGCGGGATGACCCTCAGGGAGCCCTGGACCCCATGATCAGGTTGACCCAAGAAGCCCACAGAAGGCCTTCTCTCCTGTTCTCTTCCCGAGGAGCTGGCTGTCCATCCTTTCAGTCTGCCAGTGTAGAGACAGCTCTCCTGGGATCCTCACAAGTCGCTTGGCCCAGAGACGGGAGGAAACCTGGGGGGCAGGCTTCTGCCAGGAGACACCAGGAGCTGGGTCACTTGCCCTTCCTGTGACTGACTCACCCAGAAAGTGGGTTCAAAGCACACACGAGATTCACCCTCATCGGCATCTATTGACGTCACCCTGATTTCCCACAGAGCCTTGGGGCACAGGTGGGGCCAGGGCAAGGACAGCTTTGGGAAGGGGAGAGGCAAAGTCTGACCGTGGTGATTCTTCTCCCTCTGTGTGGGAAGGATGTCCCCCTCCCCCAGAACTCAAGCTCCTGGGTGCAGGCGTGCATTCTGCTCTGCCCGTGGCTGCAGCCCTGGGCTGGAGCAGGGCCTGGGTGACTGGGTGAATGCATCCCCGGGGCGGGGGGTGGTCTCTGAAGTCGGCCCCATTCCATCCAAGCCAGGACTAGCCCAGACAGGTGATGTGGCAGCAGCATGCCAGCCCCTGCAGAGAGGAGGGGTGGGAGCCCAGCCATGGGAGGATGGTGGGGTCTGGGTGGGCAGATGGCCAGGCTGGGCTACTGTGGCCAGGAGCTCTGAGGGGGCACCAGGTGGGTGAAGGGACAGGTGTCCACTTTCTAGTGGGATGGCAGGAGCCGGGTTGGAGTACTGGCCAGACGGGTGCCAAGATGGACTCCCACCTCGGACCTCACTGGGTCTCACTGGTACCCATGCGGGAAGCCCTGGTGTGAGACTCAGGGCCATTGGTCAGCCAGCTGTGACCTTGAGGTACTGGACGCCTGTGTCAGTGAGTGTTCTCCAGAGAAACAGGACTGTACATATATATATATATATATATATACACACACACACACACACACACACGTTATTATATATATGTTATAATATATATTATATACATATATTACACACACATGTATAGGATACATGATATATAATATGTGATATTTATTATAAGGAATTGGCTCATGCAACAGTGGCGTCCCAGCCCCCAGATCAGCAGTCTGCAGGCTGAACACCCAGGAGAGCCAATGGTGTAAGTTCCAGTCCAAAGGCTGGAGGTTCAGGACCATGGAAAAGCTGATAGTTCAGTTCAAGTTCAAAGGCAGGAAAAATCTGATGTCCCAGCTGGAAGGCAGTCAGGTGGGAGTAATTCGCTCTTATTAAGGGAGGGTCAGCCCTTTCTGTTCAGGCCTTCAACTGATTGGACGAGTTCCACCACACTGGGTAGGGCAATCTGCTTTCCTCTGTCTACTGACTTAAATGTCAGTCTCACCCAAAACCCTCACAGAAACACCCAGAGTCATGTTTGGTCAACTCTCTGGGTGCCTGTGGCCTGGTTGAACTGACATGTACAGTTAACCCTTACACCCCCATCTGTGCCCACCCCTGCTGGTCCCCTGGCTGCACCCCACTCTGGCGTGGAGGGGGGCGGTCAGGAGTGGCAGACTCATGGCGTGTTGTGCCGGAACGGTCCCAGGTGTCCACAGATCTATCCCAGAGAGGCCCGCGTCCTGCCTGAGTCCACACAGCCAGTGACCAGGAGAGCTGGTGCCGCCTGAGAGACTCTGACTTCACTATGCCCCACTGCCCGCAGGGTCCCTCAGGCTGGATTTCTTTGCCAAAGAAAAGATCTGTTAAGATGCGAGGGTTTTCTGTGTCTCAGAAGCTTAGGCTTTTCGCTAGGCAAGGCTCTTTGAGTCCTCAGAGAGCAAAGTGAATCTGATTCACCCAGAAAATCCAATACAGCCTGAGCTTCAGCCCAGGTGATTCAGTTTTGTCCCAGCAGCTGCATCCCTCGGTCTGCCTTAGGAAGCAACTCCTGACAGCGTCTACAATGTGCTAACACGCAACGCTCAAGGGGTTATTGTTCAAAAACGAGACTTGCCACGTGGTAAGTACTTTGTGAGCAGCCTCACAGGCAGTTCGGCCTTGTAAGCAGGTTTAGTCTTTGCTGCTGCGCTGAATACCTATAAATGAAAACATAGATTTTACAACATTTCATACACGCACACGCACACTCGCCGCAGACCTGTCAGCTCGTTCTCAGAAGGTGTCTAATCTGTATTTTAAATATTTACCCCTCATCATGCAAACAATAGAATGAGTATAACAGGTGACACACTGGCCTTCTGTCTTAACTTTTTTTTGTTTAAACATCTTTATTGGAGTATAACTGCTTTACAATGGTGTGTTAGTTTCTGCTTTATAACAAAGTGAATCAGTTATATATATACATATGTTCTTATATCTCTCCCCTCTTGCGTCTCCCTCCCTCCCACCCTCCCTCTCCCACCCCTCTAGGTGGTCACAAAGCACCGAGCTGATCTCCCTGTGCTATGCAGCTGCTTCCCACTAGCTATCTATTTTACACTTGGTAGTGTCTATATGTCCATGCCACTCTCTCACTTTGTCCCAACGTACACTTCCCCCTCCCCATGTCCTCAGGTCCATTCTCTATGTCTGCATCCTTATTCCTGTCCTGTCCTTAGGTTCTTCAGAACCTTTTTTTTTTTTTTAGATTCCATATATATGTGTTAGCATATGGTATTTGTCTTTCTCTTTCTGACTTACTTCACTCTGTATGACAGACTCTAGGTCCATCCACCTCACTACAAATAACTCAATTTCGTTTCTTTTTATGGCTGAGTAGTATTCCATCGTGTGTATGTGCCACATCTTTATCCATTCGTCTCTCAATGGACACTTAGGTTGTTTCCATCTCCTGGCTATTGTAAATAGTGCTGCAATGAACATTTTGGTACATGACTCTTTATGAATTATGGTTTTCTCAGGGTATATGCCCAGTAGTGGGATTGCTGGGTCTTAACTTTTTAAGAGAAGATGTTATTGTCAAAAAGTGCTGTGGGTAGAAACCACACCCTGGCTGTCACTGGTGCTGAAGGAGGCAACCACGGGCAGGGAAGATTCTCCAGGAGCCCAGAAAGCTGCCACCGAGCTCAAGCACTCAGCACCTTAGGCCAGGACAACCGTCATGCTGAGGGCAGAGCTTACCAACTGTTTAAGAAAAGTGGAATGGTCTACCTCTGCAAGTCTGTTTTCCTGGGGTTTTTTTCCCCCCTGGAAACCCCCAGTTCTGCTCTTGCTTCTTGAGACAGCAAGAAGACCTTGCATCTGTTAACCTGGAAGACAGCTGTCCAGAAGGGACCGGATTATCCTGGGGGGGGCCCAAGCCTGTGATGTGCTGTTTCTGCCTCGTGCCAATTTCTGTGGGGTAAATACACCTCCTGTGTCTGCTTTCCAGCGGTCAATGGGAGGTCCTCACCATGGATGTGGGAAGACATCACGTACAACATGTTCTTGCTGGTGGTAGCGGCCAGCCCCAGCAAACCACTGCACCTCCAGCCCTGGGAAAGAAGTCCTTGCTTCTCCTAGGTGAAGCCTACCGTCCAGTTACCTGCGACCTGAGAGGGCTTGTGTGTGAGTGACACGCAGAGGGACAGAGAGAGGAAGGGAGTCTGCTCGTGAGGGGCTGGTCGTGCAGCCCTGGGGGGCAGGGGTGGGACTGTGTATTCACGACTCACCTGCACCACGGATGGCCCGTCCCTGGGGCACTGCAGTCTGCGCAGACCTGCTTACACAGGCTTGGGAGCACATCGTGGCCATGATTTCCCAGGGGATACTGCCCAAGGGCTGGGCCCAGATCCCTTAGCTAGGACGTGGGAAGAGCCTTCTGTGTTCTATTTGTCTGTCCAAGAGGAGACCACCCAGCTCCCCAGGCTCCCTGCGGGACAGTGAAGTGTCTACAAGCCGAGGAGTGCCAGGGGCTGCTGGCAGGTCCAGAAGCTAGGTAGGAGCACAGACGCGATTCTCTAGAAGGAACCAACCCTGACAACATCTTGATCTCGGGCTTCTGGCCTCGAGAACTGTGAGCCAATAAATCCCTGTTGTTGTAAGCCGCCCCATCTGTGGACTTTTGTTACGACAGCCTTAGGAAATTAACACAGGCTCCAACATAAACTCTGCCCCAGGCGGGCTCTGTGACCCCAGACACCCATTTCTGCCCCCCCCCCAAGTGGAGTAAGGACTCCGGAGATGTGATGGCAACGAGCTGTGACGTGGGCACAGGCCCTGGAGCGGCACCTGGCCTGGCCGTGTGTGTCCCACGTGTGCACAGGTGGAGGGGAGGCAGCACCAGCAGGCCCCAGAGCCCCAGAGCCCCAGGAGGGGCAGGAGACCCTGGCAGAGCCAGGCAGGTGGTTTGAAGGCCCAGAAGGAGCGTTAGCGGGGAGCAGAGAGACCCTCGACACCCAAAAGAGAAGATGGCTTCAGACGGCTGCAGCTTCTCGAGGGGCTCAGGGAATTCTGGGAAAGGTGCCCGTGTTGGTTACTTGTCTGCTGATCTCAGCCCTGCTTAGCCTGAGAAGTCAGGATGGGATGGTGAGGAAGGGGTGGGTAGGAGGCTGCTATCCTCCATGCCTCCGTCTCTGCAAGGAGGGAGGGGACCGGGCGACAGGCTGGGCCCACGGGCCTGTGACTGTGGGAAGAAAGGGGCCCCGGAGCCGCAGGGAGGCCTCACGTACACACAGGAGGGCAGACGCGCCTGACCTGACTGCTCACCTCCCTGCCCAGCTCCAGATCTCACAGGGAGGACTGTGCCAGCCTGCAGCCCAGGACCTGTGGCAGCCTGGCAGGGTCTGGCTTCATTTCTGTCCCTCAGCACACAGAGATGCTCTTCAGAACGTGTCTGATTGAAACTCATAGAGAGTGTCACAGTGACAGGGTGATCCTGGACCAGATCTGCCTGCACGGACAGCACGGATGTGCTACATGCCCTGCGGGTTCTCAGTCCCCAACGCCCACCGCACACTCTGCCGTTATAACTTCCACTTGCCACCGAGTGACATGATGACACTGGATGATCTGGGCATTTTCTCCAAGCCTCAAACCCCGCATCTTTTTTTGCGGTACTTGGGCCTCTCACTGCTGTGGCCTCTCCCACTGCGGAGCACAGGCCCCGGACGCGCAGGCTCAGTGGCCATGGCTCACGGGCCCAGCTGCTCCGCGGCATGTGGGATCTTCCCGGATCGGGGCACGAACCAGCGTCCCCTGCATTGGCAGGCGGACTCTCAACCACTGCGCCACCAGGGAAGCCCCCCCGCATCTTTCTTAGCAGGTACGAAATTGCCCCTCCAGCTGCTGAATGTAATTAGCATCACAACAGCTGTAATTTTTGAGGAAAAGAAAAACATTAATAACCCCTACGAAGCTGAAAAACAAAGCCAAACAGAAAACACAGCATCCCCCCAGTGCTGAATTTGCCAACAGGGGAGAAAACGGTCCCAGGGATCAGACAGGCTCGCAGACCCCTGGGGGGCGGGGAGGGTCTCACCCTCCCTGTATGGCGGTGACCTCCCGCCCACCCTGGGGAGAACCGGTGATCAGGGTGACCCCTTCCAGGTCGGACTGACCAGCACACCAGATGGGTCCAAGAAAGGGAAGCGGACAGAATAAGAGGAAACCACACAGGGTATGTGTCCTAATGCACTGGGGATGGAGTCGAGTCTAGGGCAGAGCACGAGCGATTCCGGCTGGTCACCCTTCCTGTCTACACCACAGGCATACTCATGCGTGCAGGCACATGTGTGCAACCCTGCAGACATGTGTACACAACACGCATACCCTCACACATGTGTGTGCCCTCAGGCACACACGTCCACGTGATACACACATATACACACAGGCATAGCCCTCATATATGTGCATGCACCATGCACCTCAGACACTCAGGTGCACACCCTCCATGCACACATACATGCATTCACATGAGGCACACAGACGCATATCCTCACATGTGTGTGCTTGGAACACACATAGGTTACCACCCTTAGACCCAGCCACCGGGGCCCCTGCCCTGGGCCCTGCACTATGGTGAGGACCCTTCATGACACACATGTACAGGCACGCTTACACACTCACACACAGGGTATGAAAGCACACTCAGCCACCCAGGCCCCAGGGGAACACCCTCCGTCCTGGAAACAGAAGGTGGTCGTGTCACGGCTGTGCGGTCTGTGCACTGAGGACGGTGTGGGTGGAGACGCTTACACAGTGAGGGGGATCCGGGGGCTGAGGCGCTTTAGTAAAATAAGGCGAACTAACGTGTCCAAGCTTCCTTCTCAGAGAGCGTGAGTGGAAGTGATTCTTGCACAACAAAATACCATTTCCAAGTAGTGATTTAATCGTCAGAAAATTAAATAATCATCAACTTTGTTGAAATAACTTTGATGTGAAATTTTAATATTTATTATAGGTTGCATTTGCCATTAATTTTAATAAACCATTTTAAATTTTAGATTATGTCTTTGAAAAATGCATATGGCTTTGTCTTTAATGTATATATTTGATTAAAATATTTGATAAAACACTTGCACGTGTGCATATGTCCACACGTGTGCCTTAACAGGGACATGGGCACACAGGACCTATGTGGACACACACACACACACACACACACATGCTCACAGGGCACGGGCACAAAGGCATGTGTGTGTGGACACGCATCTGTCTTTGCCAGCCCTGCGCTGGACGACTGGCCTGGGGAATCAGGAGTGGCTGAGCCTGGTAGGTGGGGGGCAGGGAGGGAAGAGACGCGGAACAGAAGCGGAACAGAGGCGGGGGCTAAGCTGGGGTTGGAGCTGGAGAGGGCAGGGCTCCACAGTGACTGCTCTGAGCAGTTGGGGTGTGGGATGATTGGGAAGCAAGGGCAGGGGGCCCAGGAGGGTTGCTGTGCTGTGGTGATACTCCTCCTTTCAAAACCCTTGGGAGGAGATGTGGTGCCACACCAGGGGGACCAGCCGCTTCCCGCCACCCTCCTGCAGAGCGGAAGCTGCCTGTCCTCCTTTTGGTTCCTTTCCTTGGATTTATCTGTGGACACAGCGCTGCAGGGTGAACCTCAGGGTCATCCCGGTCGCCTTCCTTGCTTCCTGCTCCTTTGGGAGAGGCAGACGTTCTCCAGGAATAAAACACACACTCCAGGCTTCGTTCGGAATCTCCCGATCATGTTATTTAGAAGAGCAATATCATGGTGGGGCTAAATTAGTCCCCTTCTAAATTTGCATTTTTCAGGAAAAAGAATTTTGCTTCGTGCCAACTTGCAGATTCCATAAGTTTCTGTTTGATTGTATACTAAATTTAAAAAGGATTTAATTAGCAAATCATTTCTTTATTTACATTGTGTTTCTCTTGAAATGATATTTGAAACGAATTCTATTTTTGTCCCAGGGCATGGTGTTAAGTATGATTCTGAGCAGTGATAATGGGGAAACTGTGCCATGTGGCACCTCTCTCCACGTGGACGTGTGTGTGTGAAACTGAGCTTTTCCTTTTATAAACGGAATCACAGAGGCCCCTCCACCCCTGCCCCGGCCAGCTGGCTCTCAGGGTGCAGGCCTCACCTGCACCTCTGCTTCTTTGTGCCCCCAGCTCTGCCCCGGCTCCTTCCTCATCTGCCCCCTCAGGGACATTTCCTGGTTCCCCGAGGGATGCTTACTGCAGTGCCCTTGGTCCATGCCTTGGCCTCTCCTTGGCTGAAAGTAGGTCGGCCTCTCTCTGGTCTCCCAGGCTGCAGGTAGGTATTTGTTGCCTCGGCCAACTAATCACCACTCTGGTCCATCTCACTCTCCGGCCATCTTCACTGTGAGGGCTCCTCTTAGTGGTCAGTGTGATATAGGGCTGTGAGCTTGTTAGCACCTCTGGGAGCCGGACACCTGGAACACAGACCCCCCTGACCTAACCTGGGGGTCTTCCACACCCCACGCAGGAGTGGATGAGTGCAGTGTGTGTATGTGTTCACAGGTACACGAGCATACGTGTGCAGGCACGTATGTTGCACATGTGGTTGCGTGTGTGTGCAGTGGGACTCCAGCTCTGAGAGCAGCTGGGTGGTGAGGCAGGCCAGCTGCAGTGACTTTTGACCACACCCTCCTTGCTTTGGCTGACCTGCCCCTTGTTGTACAAACATCCCTTTCCTCCTTGTCTTAATGCCCTCTGGGCTGGGGACCATCTTCCGCTCTGGTCAGGTTCCCAGGTGGGTGCAGAGGAGCAGAGTCTTGTCCTGGACGTGAGGCCAGAAGCCATCTCACGGCTATCTGATATGCTGTTCCTTTTTTTTTCCCAGTTTTTTTCTGTGTTTCATTTTGGAAAGTTCCTGTTGCTGTGTTTCAAGTTCACTAATCTTTTCCTTTGCAGTGTCTAATCTGCTGTTAATCGCATCCAGAGCATTTTCCACCTTAGTCATTGTAATCTTTTTATCTCTGAAGGTTCTCTGGTTATTTGTTTAGTTTTTGTATCTTTCATGTCTTTACTCAACATGCTCAATCTTTCCTCTAGCTTCTTGAGCAGTTATCATAGCTCTCTTGTTGTCCCCATCTAACTGTATCATTTGTGCTAGTTCTGGGCTGGTCTCGAATGATTTTTCTCCTCATTATGGGTCATATTTTCCTGATTCTTTGTATGTCTGGTAATTTTTGATTGGGTGCTAGACGGTGTAAATTTCACCTTCTGGGTGTTGGCTATTTTTGTATTCGTAGGAACATTCTTGGGCTTTGTGCTGGGAAACAGTAAAGTTATTGGAAGCACTTTGACCTTTTTGTGTCTTACTCATAAACTTGGTCAGGTGGGACCAGGGCAGCATTCAGCCTAGGGTACATTTTGCTTCACTACTGAGCACTGCACCTGATGCCCTATGAATGGTGAGGTTTTCTACTCTGGCCAGAGGGAATGGGAGCTACTCCTGGCCCTGAGTGAGTGTTGGGCACTCTTCCCCCTAATCTTTCAGGTGGTTCTTTCTCCAATTTGGGGCAGTTCCCTCACAAGTATGCACTTATTGGTCTTCACCTGAGTATCCAAGGGGCCTCTGACAATCTCCAGAGTTGCCTGCCTTTGTAGCTCCTTCATCTCCAGTACTCTGACGTGAGAACTGTAGCTGCCTTAGTCTGCCTGGACCCTCAGTGCCTAATCTGGGGGGTCCACCAGGCTTGGTCTGTATCTCCCCACCCCCCCACCCCACCCTGTACAGTGGCCTGGAGGCAACCACAGGACTCCCATCACTTGTTCCCATCTCAGAATCATAGTCCTTTGTTGCCTTATGTCCAGTGTCTTGAGAACTTGTGGTTTTTATCGTTTAACTGTTTTTTTTTCAGTTGCTTCAGGCCAGAAGCAGAAGTCCTATGTGTGACTTTATGGAGTCCAGATTGTCCTGAAGGTCACGAAGCCGCAGAGTGAGTGGCTCCATCCCTTAGCCCGAGGCTGTTGGCAGATGCACACAGGACAGTTTCTTTCTCCCGTGGTTTCGGGTGTTCCACCCACAGTGGGCAACTTCACGGCTGGGGTTCTATGGGGACCTTTACTTGTGGAGGGGTGTTAGGGTCCCAGCGCATGAATTTGGGGCGACCCAGACATTCAGTCTTGGACCTCTCATTTTCCCATGAGCTCTGAGGTGTTGGAGGGGCTGCTCCTGTGAGAAGGATGCTGAGACCCCTCGGATCTTCAGGAGAAGTTCCTGCAGGACACTGGAGGCAGGAGAGGAGGTGGCAGGAGCTCTGTGTTGAGCAGGGGGCCGCATGGCACCTCCGTCCTGGAGAACTTTGGTGCGTCTAGCGTGCCTGGTTGGTGACCATGGATTAGCGCGGCAGCCCCTCGAGGCTGTGTGCAGCTCGGGTTCCCAGTAGGCAGAGAGATAGAGTTTGGCTTCCCGAGTATGTACTGAAGGGCTGACATCCCAGGGGTCGGGGAGGGAGGCTGGGGTGGGTGAAGGCAGAAGCCGAGCTGTGATGGAGCTGGGACAGCCTTGGGAGCCTTCCAGGAGCTGCAAGGAAGAACGGCCCTACAGGCTTGGGCTGAGGTGCCAGGCCTTTACACCCCACCACTGCTGGGCACTGGATCTGGTGGTGCCGGAAAGGCCATGCCCTTGGGTGATGAGGCCACTCTGGAGGGGCCGGCGGGGGCCGGCGATGTGCCCAGCAGCCCTGCCTTGGAGTGTGACTGTGACGTGGGTGCGTGAGCGTTTGTCTCTGGGGGGCGGGCTGGGACTGACTTGGGAGAAGACCTCCCGGTGTGGGAGTGTCGCCACAAAATCCCCACGGAGAGGATTGGAGGTTCTGGAGGGGATGAGCTTTGTGGTCCAGGAAGACACGGCACATTCGTTCTGGGAGGGCAGTGGAACAAAGGCCGGCCCCGCTGCCCTGAGGACGCCCCTAGAGGGGCCAGCTTGCAGACCCCTCCCCTCCTGGGCACTAGGGGCTTATACAGACCCAGGCCCCTCCAGTAACAGCAGAAGCAGTGTGAGACTCTAGCTCTAGTGTCTGTACATATATTTCTTCATGTTTAAATCTTCTCCCAATAATCCTGCATCAAGGGGCTGTATCAGCCAAGGGCTCTGCAGAAAAACAGAACCAGCAGGACACACACACGCACACACACATACACACACACACGCACACACACACACACACTCACACACACACACACACACGCCCGTCTGAAATCTGCATGCATGTTGTTGCTGTGGCCTTAAGGCAGAATTTCTCCTTCTCTTGAGAACCTCAGTCTTTTCTGTTTGACCAAACATCCGGGCACCATGGCCTGGCCAAGCCAACACGTGGGATCAGCCATCACAGGGGTGAATGGGGTTTGGACAATGACCCTGCCTGACCCCCTGCCGCATAGCTGTGCCCTTGGTGCCTGGGGGGCAAACCTCCGGCTTCCTGACTGGCTGGATCCTGGGGGCCTCCCCAGTGGGCAGGCTGCCTCCTCACCTTCCCACGCCCAGGAACCCGAGCCCAGATGCATGGGCAGGACAAAGGGGCGCCAGGGCTTGGGACCAGGCAGCACCGGGGCTGATCACTGAGATGGGCAGAGAAGGAAGCTGCCGATTCCAGAAACTTCCTTGGACTCTTCTTCGTGGCCTGGTGCCGTGGGGCCCTCCCTCCATCCTCCTGTTCTGTTGAGTCTGGGCTCGGGGGTGGAGATAACCAGGGCACCAGCACCGTCACCCTAACCCCGAGAACCTTGTAAAGCCCAGGATTCCTGATGCACATTTAGGGCAGCAGGTGGATGCCTTGAAATTTGAGAAACTGTTACTTCAGCTCTTAAAATGGCTGTGGATTAACAAAAATTTCCCCTCCATGCCTCCACCTTTGGAACGAGACTCTTTGCACTGGACTGATTTGCCTGCTTCATGGCGACCAGCTGGTTCTGGTGCCGAGGCCCCTGAGGGCCCAGTGTGAGCAGCCACGCCCTCAGCGGGGATGCAGCCACACGAGCCACCTGTCCCTGGATCTCAACCCTGGAACTCCGTCCTCATCTCAGGGTTTGGGAATTTAAAGCTGTTTGCAATGTGCAACTAGGGTGCAGAATACAATTCCAGGTGGATGCCCAAAGCCATCAGAGCAGTCTCTGTGCAGGAGCCCTACTGCTGCTCCTGGAGCCTGGGGCCCAAGGGGCTGGAGCCTTCTTGCTGGGTACCACGCTCGCCAGTTCACGCTGAGCCTAGAGCTGCAGCCACAGGGCGCTATCGAGAAGTTGGGTGACGGACCTACCAGCGGGCATGTTCCTCGCCACCCCGCGAGGCACGCTGGCCTGGGAGCAGACTCTCTTCCCAGCAAGAGGCAGAGGGACATGTCTCTCGGGATGTGGGGGCGTGTCTGGAGGATGCCCCACTGCCCCCAGGCTGAGGAGCTGACTCTTCCCAGCCGCTGCTCCCGCAGTGACCACTGGGAAAGCCGGGGAGACGTATACAGCCATGCAGAGGAAGTGTTCCTTTCACATTCGGCTTCAGGTGCCACTCGGGGGGCGGGTGCTGTGAGCCCTGGGACCCCACTTCAGTTGCTGTTCCTCACATCCATTCGCAGGCGCCCAGGTTACGTGTTGGGTGAATGTCTGGCGTGTCCTCAGTTCATCCTCGAGTCAGCCTTTGCTGGTGCGCGGACTTGAGCGGCATCGCCTACTTCTACAGCCCGAGACAAAGGGAGGTGGGCTCTGGGCAGGTGCAGGATGGGGCTGGCTCCGGGGTGGCATGCCTCCCCGTCACAGGGCAGTGGAGACCCGACACAGAAGGTGAAAACCAGAAAGAGCCAAGAATGGGCTCACGCTGCCCCCGTAACCACGGGCTCTATTGTTTGCCTCCTGCCTTCTATTTGTAATCACCCCAGAAGACCATGTCGGAGGTTTACGTCTTATTGCTCAGTATCTCACATCTTTTAAAGGAATAATCAGGACCCATCTGAGGGGGAGGAGGGGTCGATTCTGCTCTGCCCCACGCCGCCTGTCTTGTTGTCAAGAGGAAGGATCCACGATCGTTTTATTTAAGATGCTGCTTCCCTGTAGCACCCGGAGATGGGCTCTCCTCTGTGTTATGCTAAATCTCTAATAGCTTTTGACTGTAATATAGGCCAGGAGGATTCTTATCAGGCTGGGCCCAGGTGCTTCGTTCTCCTCTTAGTGGAGAAAACAGAGGGTGGATGCAGCTGCTTCACGAACGATTCGTAAAGTTGGCCTTGCTCGTGCTGGAGGTGGAGCAGAGGATCCTGGTGAGGATGCAGCTCAGAGATGAAGTCTTCTTTCTTTGCAAAGACACTGAGCTCTCTCGCGGGTGCACGCAGACGCAAGAGTTTGGACGTGAAACGAGGTTCGGGCTCCAGACCCCAGACCCACTGCCGAGAGGTGGGCTAGCCACCTGGAAACGGCCCAAGGTGCTGCTAGGGCTGCAGGAAGGTTCTGGGTCCACCTGGAATGATCCAGAAAGAAGTGAGACCTTCTACACAGCGAGGGGACAAGGAAAAAGAGTCATGGACTTCTGGACCAGAGACCACACCCTGATGTCCAGATTCCTTTCCCATCAGCCCCTGATGATGCACCTTGACCCACATGGTTTCTGAAAATAGTGCAAAGGCCCAGGAGAGCCAGAAGGAAGCTTTGAGACCATCTAGTCCCACAGCCCGACTTCTGGGGAGAGAACTGAGGCTTGGAGGGTCCCATCTCTGCTTCTGGGGGTGGGGAGCAGCCCTGTGGGCTCCCCCCGGCAAGCTGGGCACTCACACCTGAGGCTTGAAGCCCTGCCCTCCTTCCTGCGAGAGGCACACCGGGAGTCCCTGGTCCCCGGGGTCCACCAGGGCCAGGTCTTCCCTCCTTCACTGCCACTGCCTGCTCACGAACCCTCCATCTGAACCCTCCCGCTCTCTGCCCCACGGTGGTCACTATGCCCTCTGCAAGTTCAGAGTCGTGTGAGGGAGACACTTTGTCCTGTGTCACGAGTGGAACAGAAGCCCCCAATTCCAGGGCTAGATTCCCTGCGGACAAGTGTGGAGGCCGAGGGATCAGGGACCCAGGGAGGAAATGGAAGGAGGGGGGCTCCGTCCAGCCGGCCGCCCCTGTGCAGGCGCTGCCTCGGACGTGGCCTCAGACTGTACCTAGGGGCTGCAGGTGGGGTGGGCGCTGTGAGGGAGAGAGCGTCCCCGAGTCTCTGTGTCCCTGGGGTCTCTGCCCCCGGCCACTACCAGCCCTGGCTGGAGCTCGGCGGTGCAGGGTGGTCCTTCAGCACGTTTCCCTCCTCTCCTCCTAAAGCCCCCAGACCCCGTGCTGCCTGTTGTGCCCCCTCCGGCCTCTTCCGTGGACCACACACTGCTCCTTCATCAGCTTCAGGGGCCCTGCATCCCACCCTCCTCAGCACCCCCCTCACGTCCTCTTTCTCCAAGACCGGAGGGGCTGCACGGCGACCCTCCCACGACCTCCTCACTGGATGACCCTGTCCTCTTCCCCTCAGCCGTGCCGTCCTGTGGCCACCTCTCGACCTCGCCATCAACCATCCAGCACCTTCCTGTCGGCGTCTGGCTCTCGGGCCTGCACTCCCCTTCCCCAGCTCCTGACTCCCAAGACTTCCCTTCCCCCACTGCATAGGCCCCGCCTCTTCCATCATACTGGCCGCAAAACCCCACCCACTCAGCCCCACTAGCCTCCGACTTCATGCCGGCACCCAGGCAGCTGAATATTTCTGCAGGAAATCTGCTTCCTGGTTGTAGTTTTTAAAAACAGCTTTATTAACGTGTGTAATCTGATAAGTTTTTACCCACGCGTGTGTCTGTGAAACCATCACTACAGCCAAGATGGTGACCGTTTACACCACTCCCCAAGCTTTCCTCACACCTCTTTGTCATCCTTCCTGCTTGCCTGGACCCCAAACGTGTGCCCAATTTGCTTTGGTGGCTGTGAAATTCAGATTAAATTCAGTTCCGTCTCGTTCAGAACTAACCACGCCAGACACTTCCACGGGCGTCGTTTAAGCCACCCGACTGCAGCTACTCGCGTTTCCCCTTCAGGGAGGTTTGGTCTATTTTTAAAAATAAAAATTGTATATATTGAAGGTGTACTCCACTGTACTTTGATTTGTCCGCACACTGTGAAATGACCGCCCTGGTCATGCTAAGGAGCAGATCCACCTCCTCGTATAGTTACCTTTCGTGTGCGGTGAAAGCAGCTGAGATCCAGTCTCAGGAAATTTCCAGCACACAGTGCAGTGTTATAAGTACGCTGCACGCTAGATCTCTAGGACTTATTCATACGCATCACAGAAGCTTGGTGTCTTTGACCAAGACACTGTTGGTGGGAAAGTAAAATAGTGCAGCCACTATGGAAGATAGTATGGAGAGCTCTCAAAAAAGTAAAAATAGAAAAACCACCATGTGACCCAGCAATCCCAGAACCACCATGTGACCCAGCAGTCCCAGAACCACCATGTGACCCAGCAGTCCCAGAACCGCCATGTGACCCAGCAGTCCCAGAACCGCCATGTGACCCAGCAGTCCCAGAACCGCCATGTGACCCAGCAGTCCCAGAACCGCCATGTGACCCAGCAATCCCAGAACCACCATGTGACCCAGCAGTCCCAGAACCACCATGTGATCCAGCAATCCCAGAACCACCATGTGGTCCAGCAGTCCCAGAAACACCATGTGACCCAGCAGTCCCAGAACCACCATGTGACCCAGCAGTCCCAGAACCACCATGTGATCCAGCAGTCCCAGAACCACCATGTGACCCAGCAGTCCCAGAACCACCATGTGACCCAGCAGTCCCAGAACCACCATGTGACCCAGCAGTCCCAGTTTTGGATATTTATCTGAGAGAAATGAAATCTTTTCTTGAATCTCTCTTGAAGACATGTCTTCACCCTATACTCATTGTATTGGTTTGGCCAAAAAGTGCCTTCCGTTATTAAGTAAAAATAAAAGACACATTTTTCATTTTCACCAAGAACTTTATTGAACAACACATTAACACTTTTGTTTCACCAACTTCTGTCATTTTTCAGGCAACTTCATAATTCCATCTTCCCAAAACTTTTTATGTTTTTGAGCAAAGAACTGTTCCAGGTGCCTCTTACAGTCTTCCAGGGAATTGAAATTTTTTCCATTAAAAGAATTTTCTAAAGACTGAAATAAATGGAAATCTGAAGGTGCAATGTCCGGTGAATACGGTGGATGAATCAGAACTTCCCAGCCAAGATGTAACAGATTTTGCCTGGTCATCAAAGAAACATGCCGTTTTGCGTTATCCTGCTGGAAGATTATGTGTTTTCTCTTGACTAATTCTGGACACTTTTCGTCGAGTGCTGCTTTCAGTTGGTGTAATTGGGAGCAGTACTTGTTGGAATTAATCGTTTGGTTTTCCAGAAGGAGCTCATAATAGAGGACTCCTTTCCAGTCCCACCATATACACAACATCACCTTCTTTGGATGAAGACCAGCCTCTGGTGTGGTTGGTGGTGGTTCATTTCACTTGCTTCACGATCTCTTCCGTTCCACATTATTGTAAGGTATCCACTTTTTATCGCCCATCACAATTTGTTTTAAAAGTGGAACGTTTTCATTACGTTTAAGTAGAGAGTCGCATGTGGAAATACGGTCAAGAAGGTTTTTTTCACTTAACTTATGCGGAACCCAAACGTCAAAGCGATGAACACAACCAAGCTGGTGCAGGTGATTTTCAACACATGATTTGTATATTTCGAGTGTGTCGGCTGTCTCCCGCGTGGTATAACGGTGATTATTCTCAATTAATGTCTCGATTTGATCGCTATCAACTTCAACTGGTCTACCTGACCGTGGAGCAGCGTCTAGCGAGAAATCACCAGCATGAAACTTCGCAAACCGCTTCTGACACGTTCGATCAGTCACAGCACCTTCTCCATACACTGCACAAATCTTTTTTTGCGTTTCAGTTGCATTTTTACCTTTCTTAAAATAATAAAGCATGATATGCCGAAAATGTTGCTTTTTTCTTCCACCTTTGATATTAAAATGGCTACATAAAAATTTACGAATTTTGATAAGTCTTTTTTTAAGTACACGCTGATATGACAGCTGTCACATACAAGCCAGGACGGGCCACCTCACAACATCCCCTGAGTGGAGCAACACAAGCCATAATGGGGACTTGAACGGACTTTTTTCCTGCCCAGTGAGGCTTTTAGAGAAAAACACTCTGGCTTCCAATTCTTAGGGACCCAGAATTCCAGTCTGCCAGCCAGAGCATTCCCAGCCTTGAGAGTAAAGATGCCACCTCTCCAGAGTCTCAGAAAGGGTGGTTATGAATAGATGTGAGGTCCCCTGAATCACCTCATGGCCTGATGGTAATGACCCCTGCCCCTCATGTACATGGCCAGGGCTCTGAGGAGGCCCCCAGGGAGCACGTATGAGCGTGCAAGGCGGCCTTTTAACAAGGGTGGTGTGCTGTTTCTTCACTGCAGGACTTCTCAGTGCCTTTGAGAAGCTCATGTGCCCTGGGATTCTCCCAGAGGGGGTGGAGCTTGTAGGTTTCATGAAGCAATTTCTCCAAGGAAACTTTTGTCAAGAAAAATAAGGTCATGAAGAACCTAGGGGTAAGACGGGAATAAAGACACAGACCTACTAGAGAATGGACTTGAGGATATGGGGAGGGGGAAGGGTAAGCTGAGACGAAGTTGAGAGAGTGGCATGGACATATATACACTACCAGGTAAGGTAGATAGCTAGTGGGAAGCAGCCGCATAGCACAGGGAGATCAGCTCGGTGCTTTATGACCACCTAGAGGGGTGGGAGAGGGAGGGTGGGAGGGAGGGAGATGCAAGAGGGAAGAGATATGGGAACATATGTATATGTATAATTGATTCACTTTGTTATAAAGCAGAAACTAACACACCACTGTAAAGCAATTATACTCCTATAAAGATGTTAAAAAAAAAAAAAAGAAGCAGTTTGTGGCGTGTGCTCTGTGGAACCCAGTTTGGGAAAGGCTGCTCTACTGACCAGTCTGCAAATAGCTGCTGAGACAGAGCCAGGGGTCCAAGTAGGACCAAGGGCATAAGAAGGAGCAAGGCTTCCAGCTGCCCTGGGCTGTGGGTCTGGCCCCCTGTCCTGCTTGTACCCACTCTTCACTCCTTAAGGCTCTCCCTGCCTCGAGCTTGCGTTTACCCTCTCCCCCTCCTTCCCCTGTGACCTCGAGTCACCCTAATATCATCACCTTCCACCTCCTTCCCTGATGGACACCCCAGAGGAGGCCGGTGCTCCCAATGCACTGCTCTGGGTGTCCTGCACGTCTGTCACTTTGTAGTCGTGGCGTTATGTGTGTGTCTGTTCTGTGTCTGCCCCTCCTGCTGGCCTGTCAGCAGGGACCTTCAGGGTCGCTGACCACTGACCCAGGCACCTGAAGTGAGCAGGTGCTTAGCTGGGCAGAGCACAGAACTGCACCCGGTGCTGCCCATGTGTCAGGCCCAGGGCCCCGATCCGGACACCCTCCAGGGCTCTGCGGGCCAGGAAGGTTGGAGGTGAGCGGCGGGGACCCTCAGATGACACCAAAGAGGCGGGGCAGCAGGAGACTGTGTCCCTTGCCATCGTCATGCCAGCCTGGGGCCACAGGCGGAGCCAGGCCCGTGGAGCTCAGAAAGGCCATGCCGCCCCCAGTCCTGGGCCTGGCACCCTCGTGGCTCATCCCAGCGTGGGTGACCGGACGTGGGTGCAGCTGTGGCAGTCCCGCGGTGGGAGGGATGGGGTCCCGGGAAAGGCCAAAAGCTCCCTCTCTGCTGGTGGCTGCTCTTGCTGGCCTTTGCACTGCTGCCATAGAGATGGTCCAGATAATAAATAGTCTTGTTTTGATGATTTAAATTGTGCACGAGCAGGATGGAAAACTCAGGTGTGGTGAGTTTGGCCTGGAGGGTCTCCTCAGAACTGAGCCAGACCCTGCAGGGAAGGTGGTTGAGGTCGTGGGAGACACCTGGGGTGCGGCAGCCAGGGCGATGCACGTCCACCTCCACTCACACCTGAGGGCCCCAGAAAGCAGCCGCTTCGCCCCTTGACACGGCCGCATGGGGACAGAGTCTCGGCCCCGTCCTGGTTGCTGCTCACTTGGGACCCTGCCTCGGCCTGTCCGTGCCTCCCCATTCCTGGGCTCGGGACAGTGGGCGTGAGCTGTGCGGTGCTGGTCATCCCCATGTCCCCCAGGCCTGAAGCAGGAGCCGTGGCCCAGGGCCTGGGATCGGGCCGCTGGGGTGTCTTCCTTCCTCTGTCTCACTGTTCTCACCTCAGGGGCTTGATTCCAAGGTAGACTGCAGGGAAGCAAGGGCCAGGCCGGTGCTGCCACGCCACCTCTCCCCTGTCCCTCCAGGTCATTGCGCCCCGAGGATGTAGGTGCCACCTGGCAGCAGGGAGCACACGTATGCTGGGAGCATGGGCTTCGGTCTCAGCTCCTCTGTCGCTGCCTTTGCGACCTTGGGGAAGTGGCTCAATGTCTTTGGGTCTGTCTCTTCACCCCTCAGCTGGGGCAGCCAGCAGGGGTGCTCTGAGCAGAGTAAGTGGCACAAGCCTGGCAGACAGTAGGTGCTCATGAAATTTCCTTCCTATGAAAGCAGGTCAAGAGAACCCAGAACCCAGGACGCCCTCCCATGGCCACGCTGGAGCCCCTCCCCCCTGCTGTTTAGAATGTCCTGTGCACCCCGCAGGTGACCCAGGACACCCTCCCACGGCCACACTGGAGCCCCTCCCCCCTACTGTTTAGAATGTCCTGTGCACCCCGCAGGTGACACAGGGACCGGCCAGCCCTCTAGTGTGGTGAGCACAAGGGTGGGTGAAAACAGCCCAAGTCTTGTTTCTAAATGACACTGGATGGTGGCTCAGGTGTGGTCTGTCCTAATCCCTGAGAGCACCTGGGGGTGGACAAGACGCAGATCCACCCTGCAGAGAATGGAGAGAGATGGAGGGGGTGCTGCTGAGCGCAAAACCCATGGGCAGCACGTTGGGACGTGGAGACCCCTGCAAATAGCCAGGGACCCTTCCCACATGACCCCAGGGACCTGCCCCAACAGGCAGCCCACCTGTGTCACCTGCAGGGAGGCATCCCCAGGGTCCTCCTCCCTCCCATCTTCCTAAATCCATCAGAGCTGTCACTTCCCGGAAACCACTCGAGAAAGAACTAGAGAGGGTGGCGCAGGGGATGGGGTAGTCCCCCACACTGAGGTCCACCTGGAACCTCAGGCATGACCTTACTTGCAAATAGGTTCTTTGTAAACATAATCAGTTAAGGATCTCAGATGAAATCATCTTAGGTTTAGGTGGGTCTTAAAGCCAATGACTGACGTCCCTCTAGGAGGAGGAGGGGACACAGACAGAGGGGAGGGGGCCATGAGAAGATGGAGGCAGAGATGGGAGGGACATGGCCATGGGCCAAGGACTCCAGGAGCCCCCAGCAGCTGGAAGAGGCAGGGAGGGTCCTCCCCTACAGCCTTAGGAGAGGGCATGAATGCTGGACTTCCAAACTCCAGAACTGTGAGAGAATAGCTTCCTGTTGTTTTAAGGCACCCAGTTGGTGGTAATTTGTCACCGTGGCCCCAGGAA
This sequence comes from Delphinapterus leucas, assembly GCF_059928025.1. Lineage (NCBI taxonomy): Eukaryota > Metazoa > Chordata > Mammalia > Artiodactyla > Monodontidae > Delphinapterus > Delphinapterus leucas. Next base: position 1,939,503 of record NC_143136.1, on the reverse strand, counting down.
ACTCATACAGGGGGAAGCCATATAGACGGTGAGGGGAGCAGATAGAGAGAAGCCTGGGGCAGGGTGGGCAGGACTGTGCAGTTGTAAATGTGGATCCCATTCAGCAGGTGTGCCCACTGATATGGGCAGAGAGGAGGTCCCCTCTGCAGAGCCGAAAAGCTCATGGGTGGAATCCTGCTGGGAGTGCAAACTACACTGGGAAATAAATACAAGAGAGGAATAGAAGACAACATCAGAGCTAAAAAGGAGAATCAAGAGAGTGGAAAATCCACCAAGAGGGTACGCTCAGAAGTGTAAGCAAAGATTGAAGTGGAGGAAGAGAAGGCACCAGTTCTGGGGGCAGAGAGGGAGGGGCCAGCAAGGAACTCATCCCTGCTCATCAAGACACAGCCACATAGCATCCTGGCTGAGAGGGTGGGATGACTGGATTCTGTTCTATCACGGCTGGCTTTGTGACCTCAGGCAACTTACTTGACTTCTCTGTGTCTCTAGGGTCTCATCTGTAAAGGGATAATGATAGCTGTCCTTCAGGCTTGTTGTGAGGAGTAAATAAAATACACACGTAAGGAGCTTAGAATAACTCCTGGCAGATGGACACAATCAATGTCAGCTGTTTATGAGAATAGGAGAAACAGAAGTCAAAGATATAATAGAAGAAAATTCCCCAGGCTGCAGAGAGGCCATGCATGAAGATTTGAAATGCACATCCCTGGTGGAAGAGAAACACACTGAAGCATGTGTTTGAATTACAAAGAATAAAAACGAATTTGGGTATGTCTACATTATGCTACACCACAGAGCTGTACATACTGACTTGGGAGAGACCTACAAAATATGCTGTTAATGGAATAAACAAGCTGCAGAGAAAATGCAGCAGAGCGAGCCCATTTATAAAACTCCTTGTCCTCGTGTCTCCTGCTGGACAGGCACTGAGGGCCTCCTGAGAGGTGACGCATGTGAAGGCATAGAGCTGGGAGCAGGGAGGAAAGGGCCTCGTTCCTGCAGCATTCTGTGGCCCAGAATCACCTCATTTGATATTTGACAGCCACCTGGGAGGGCGAGCGTGGCAATTTACAGCCCCTCTGTAAATGAGCAATTACCAACCTCTCATTTACAGAGGGGCTACGTAAGCTCCCAAACTCTCAGCGCTGGCTGGAAGCTGCCCTGGGTCCCTTCTCTGCCCCTTGCACACCGTACCAACCCACCCGGGAGGCAGAGTTCCCTGGGGTCCAGCACTGGGCAGGTGGGGGCATCCAGGGGCCAGAGCTGACTTTGTAGCCAGACACCAATGACTTCTAAGCTGGTTGATGACCCAGAAAAAAAATCAAATGCCCCATCAGATCCCATCTCTGCATCTTTGACAGGAAACATCTTTGGTTGCTAGGCAACAGCTGGGTGCCCACACAGAAGGCAGAGCTGGCCGGGCTCCCTCCCTGGACACTGGCTTTCCATATACCCTCCACCCCGCCCGAGTTGCTGACCTGGGTGACGGAGCATGGCCGTGCCCCTGGACCTCTGCCAAATGTGCAGAGGCTGCAGGCAGGGTTAATGTCTCCTGTGCTGTGAAAGTCCAACTCCGCTCTCATCACAGCTCCTCCATCAGCTGTCCCTGGGGGAGGCATGCCATGAATTATGTATTTCTTATTGACCTTCCCAAACCACTTTTGCCTTTCTTTGCATTTCATGTCATGCCGTCACTTGCTGACTGGAAGGTGGCCTCCAGTGAAGGAGCAGGGGTCAGAGGGGCGCTGGGGAGTGACCGGCCCAACGCCTGTCACCAATGGGGTTTTCTCTTTTCTTAACACCAGAACTTCCTGTGTGTGCTCGTGTGTGTATGTGTATGTACTGTATGTGTGTATGTGTGTGCGTGCGTGGAGACTTGATATATAAAGCAGACCTGGGAGGAGCTGGGTTGGCTGAGCCTGGGGAGGGGCTCGTGGCCGTCCACCGGCCCCCAGGTCGCCCCCTGGCCTCGGAGGATCCCCAGGGAGACCGTTAGGGATTCTTTGCTCTTGTCCCGTCATCTCATTTCACGGATGGGGAAACTGGGCCCAGACAGGGAGGTTAACTGTCCTAACGCTCATCCGGGCAGGGGTGTGCGGGGGTCCAGGTGTCCGGTGTGTCCTGCAGGGAGTTGGGGGTGTACAGCATTATTCCTGGGGAGCAAGAGCCACCCTGAAATGAGGACTCTTTCCAACAGCAGGCCAGGCCCCTTCTGGGAAGAGCGTTGTGCATGATTGAATCTGGAGAAAAAGAGGCTCCCTTATCTCTTTCACAGCTGGCATGAAGGGACAGCAGGACAGTGGTCTGGTATGACGTGGGGATCAGGAACAGTGAGATCAAGCCGACTCAGCAGCCTTTGACTATGGAAGAGTAAGAAGTTTCCTTCACTGTTTCTCCATCCCAGGGTTAGGAAGAGCTCTGGTCTGAGTGGCTGGTCACCCGGAAACTTGGTGCTGTGTCCTGGCAACATGCCCCAGTACCTTTGCACGTGCTGTGCCCCTGGCCTTGGAGTACCCTTCTCCTGTCCCTCCTGGGTAACTCACTCAGGTCCCCCAGGACCCGACTCCATTCTTCTCCCGTATCTTTCTCAGCTTCCCTGGGCAGCACCAGGTCTCCATGTGGCATCCCTCTGTCCCCCCAGCACTTCTTGAACTAGCGACTGCTCTCTGTTATTAATTTTTTTCATACGTATACAGTTGCTTGAAGAGTCTGGGCTACAGAAGATTGCTTATTGCTTCTACATACTATAGATAACATTTTCAAACGCTGGACCATGTGTCCTGAAAATAGTTTTCTTGGAGAGCTGGGCGGGCATAGGGAAGGCGTGGAGGGCGGGTATACAATCTTTAGCAGCTTCAAGGTGCCAACAAGTTCATGCCTCCTGCCTGCAAACGGTCTTGCTGAGGCTCTGCGGGTGAGCTCAGAGGAGCCCTGTGTGTGAGGGCGGGGAGGGGGGGGGACTCTAGCATGCTTGCTCCGGCCCCTCTTCCCCTGTGCACTCTGCCCTCCGGCTGCAGGGAGGTGATTTCAGGTCCCCGAATGCGCCACGTGCCCTTTCTGCCCTCCTTAGCACGTGGCTTCCCTCTGTCTGGAACACACCTCTCCCTCCACTCCAATCCCACCAAATTCCACTCATCTTTCACCTCCCCGCTGAGCTGCCCCTTCTTCCAGGGGGCCTTTCCCGAGCCCCTCTGGGTGCACCGGTCCCATCCTGTCTGTGGCTCCCCAGCACTGTGGCCAAGCCCCGAGTCCACACGGTAGAGTGGAAAGCAGTGCCTGGAGGTTGAGAAGTTCTTGTTAGTACTTCCCGCAGGATAGACCAGCACGCCTCAATGATGCTTTTCTCCTGTCTGGGGGTTACGTGACTGTCCATCTTCCTGCCCAAGGCCACTCGTCCGTTTTCTGGACATGCCTCTTCATTGCACTCGGGGTGGATGGGTCCCCTGGGTGAAGCTCATCCTGGTCTCTCTCACGTTTATGGCCGTGACTGAAGGAGTTAAGCTTGATTGCTTTCTCATCCGTCCACTTGCCTGTGTGGCCAGTCAGTTACCCGGCTTGAGCTCCATGTACAAGGATGGAGAAGAGGCAGGGGGTGTGGCAAGTGTGACCCTGGACCCCGACGGCCTGAGTTCTACCCCCGCGTCTGCTACCCATCGGCCCCGTGACAAGTGACTCCATGTCTTAACCTCAGTTTCGCAAGTGTGAAATGCGATTGCCTCTTAGGGCTGTCGTGAGGATCACACGTGTTCATCTACGTGCCTAGAACCCAGCTATGTGCAGAGTAAACACGGACATGTTAGCTATCATTAATTTGATTGTTTTAAAAAATAATTTCAAAGTGTGATACAAAGAAGTTAATTGTTTTGCCCAGAGTCATAATCAAAAGATCCTTTTTTTATCCATGTGCTGCTTTTGAAACATGGTCTCAAAATTCTCAGATACTTTCTCCATGGAGAGGTGGGGTCTAAATTCCTTCCTCTTGAAGCTGGCTTTGTGACAACTTGACCAATTAAAATAGGGTGGATGCCGTGACATTTCAGCAGCTGTCACTTCCTGTCTCTTGGGACAATCTCTGCAGAACCCACCTGCCATGTTGTAAGGGAGCTCAAGCTGCCCGTGGAGAGGCTCCTGGAGAGGAGGCCGGGCCCAGCGCCCAGCCCCCAGCTCCCTCTGAAGCAGCTCCCACCCGCCTGCCGGCCCTGTGATGGAGCTGTTTTGAAGGGGGAGTCCTCCAGCCCCAGTCAAGCTGCGACACTGTGAAGCAGAGGTGAGTTGTCCCCATGGAGGCCCTCCCACACTGGACATTTGTAAAGAGATGATGTGGCTCTTTGAAGCCGCCATGTTGGGGGTGGTTTTCACGCAGCGACGGTAAGTAGAACCCAACCACACGTCCTGTGAGAATCACTGAAGGGCCCAAACAGATGCGTCCAGCCTGAGCCCCCTCCCTCCCTCTTAACTGCCGGCCACTCCCACCTCCAGCCCCTGGAGGAAATGCCGCTTCAGGAGACCATTGTCCCTCTAAAATGCTAAAGGCCACCACCCGCTCTGCCAGGCGGCCGGTGCTTGAGCCACACTGTCCAGTCCGTCTGATGTTGGCCGAGCCCCGGTCAGCGTCCCAGGCCAGCGCCTGCTGGAATCCTGAGCCACGACCACAGCCTGCCCAGCACATGCTCTCCCCGGGGTGATCACGGCACCTGGAGATGCCGCTCTCCCTGCCCAGATGGAGTCCTTCAGGTCACCGGCCTTTTCACCTGCTGCATGTCTCTTCCCTAAACCATCCTTCCTCTGCAGACTGAGGCAAGGATGATTCGGTCCTCCACATCACAGCCCAGCTGACCTCGGGCTCACGCACCATGAGATGCTCCATTTTCTATCTCATGTCCTAGACGCACATGGGGCGCATCAATGCAGTAGGTCAGTGGGAGGGCCCTGGAGGCTGAGCTGACGTCAGGACCAGCCCCTCCACTGACAGCAGTGAGCAGACTGGTTTTTCCTCTGGAACCCCCATAATCCAACGTGAAACCTGGGAAACAGTAGGTGCTCAATAAATGCACGTAGCCTGATGGACTGACCGGCTGAGTGAATGGCAATCTGGGGCCCAGCGGCATCTGCACATGGGTCTTGTTCCTCTGGGTGCCCCCTCCTGCCCTCCCTGAAATGAACCACACGAGCCCTTGACCCCGAGCTGTGACCTCAGATCAGGTCAGAAGAAAGGGAAGTGGGGGTCCCTGGGGGCCTGTGGAGGAGGCCAGAGTGGGGCACCTTCTCCCCTGCCTCACTCTGGTGTGACCCATCCATGCCATCCCACCCTGTTGGGTCCGAAGCTCCCTCCCCTGCACCCCCATCAACTCAGTCCTGCCTGTTGAAATGCAGATGCCCAGGCTCTGCTTTGGGGCTTCTGCGGTCTGGCTGGGACACCTGGGGCTGTGATGTAGGTGGGGGGAAGGCACTGCCCTGGGCAGAGTAATTGCCCTGCCCCGTCCTGGCCCCCAGGTCCCTCCGGCACGCACGTCATGGTGTTGTGGCTCCAATACCTGCTGCTCCGGGAACCGTGTCCTATGTATCCCTTGGACCAGAGCACCTGTGCATCCCAGGTGGGTGCCCAGCGTGCGTTGGCTGAGTGGACGCAGGATGCATGAGGTTAAAGAGATTTTAAGCCGCAGGGACAGCTTTGATGACACTGACGTGATTTCCATTTCTCACGGCAAGGCTACCTCAGGCTCTTCCTTTATCAAAGAGTCCTCAAAGTAGGTGCACTGACATCTTCCGAACACCTCCGTTCTGCCCTGGGCACAAAGCACGCGAGTGCTGTCAGACCCCACGCTCCCACCCAGCTCCTGAGTCAGCATCCTACACCCACTCTTGATGCTAAGCTCTGACTTTCAGGGCAGTCTTGGGGGGCACCCCGAGCTAAACTTGAGGTGCAGAGCGGAATCCCCTGGAAAGGTTTCTATGGGGAGGAAACACGTGAGCCAGGAGGGTTCAACTGATCTGCAGAAAGCTGGATGGGCACACAGCCTCTCCTTGCAAGTCCTGGCTGGTTAGCGGGCGGCCTGCAGGCTGGGCTGGGACAGGCTGACATCTGGCCAGGCCTGCAGACCAAAGGAAAGGTCTGCGCCCATGCCTTCTCGTGTTTTCTGACCCTGACTTAGCTGATCCGGCCCCTTTTCTGCTTTGAATGAGGTGTTCTTAAGAGTGGGACATCAGACAGCGGGTGAGGACAAACAAGGGGTAGGCGTTGGGAGAACTGGAAGAGTATTGTTTGGGCCACAGCCCCAAATGATGACGTCATGGTCCTCGTTGCTGTGGCTGTCACCTGGGTGCACACTAGGTGCTTGTGCAAGCTCGCCTTTATCCCAGAACAGCTAATGGGGTAGGCCGTTATCACCCCCATTTCACAGGTGTGGACACTGAGACTCAGACAGGCTGAGTAACGTGCCCAGGGCCGCACAGTTACTAAGAGGCAGAGTCAGAGCTTGAGTCCAAGCAGGCCGATTCTCAAGCCTGTTACCTGCCATGCAAATGCCAGGGGTGGTGTTTCCAAACTAAGAAGGAATTTGGCGCAATGAGGAACGCGGGGACCCTGGGAAGAGAACTGCTGAGCAGGACAAAGCAACTCACAACCGGGAAAGCATTACGGTCACCTCCCTCTTTTCAGTTAAATTGAAGAAGGGACTTGTGCTGGGTCCTGAGCTCCGCGAGGCCCCGACCCAGCAAGATCCCAGCTCCCCAGCCGAGGCTGCTTGGGTCTGTTTGCTCACGAAAACTGCAGCATAAGCAGCCACTGAGTTGTAATTAACTTTTCCTGGAGTAATTAAAACGTGAACTATCCCAAAGGGTTGTAGTTGCCTCGTTGGGGGTTTACGTTCAGTGTGGCGAGCCAGTCCAGGGAGGATTTATTGGCAAATGCCTGCAAGGAGCAGGTCCGTTCGCCCAGGCCAGAGCCATGTGTGCTTCTGCTTAAGGTCGTCAGAGGAATCCCCCATCCCAAACCAGATTGCTCTCAGTGTCCTGCTTTTGTACACTTGGCAATGAGAGCCTAGGGGCATTTCAGGAGATCTGGCCACAGGGGCCATTCAGCCAAAGGAGAGCCCAGGCCCCCGCAGCCCACCAACTGCTAGCCTTTCCTTGAGAACTTCACAATGAGCACGTGGGGACGTGGTGGGTTGGGTGTGGGGCAGGATCCTTTCTAAGGTCGCACAGATTTCTTTGCATTATTGGCGTCCCACCCTCCCTGGGGTCCTCAAAAACAAGGGCGCAGATGGCTTCATCCATGCAGTGTGTGGAACAGTAGCTCCCCCCAAAAGACATGCCCACATCCTAATCCCTGGAACCTGTAAACGTTATCTTATCTGCAAAAAGATCCTTTGCAGAAGTAATTAAAGATCTTGAGATGAGATCATCCTGAATTATCCAGCTGAGTCCTCAATCCAATGGCAAGCGTCCTTGTAAGAGAAAGCAGAGGAGATTTTGGACAGAAGAGGGAAGACAGAGGGAAGAGGAGGAGGCCCTGGGCCATGGGGCAGAGATCAAAGCCATGTGGCTACAGAGTCTCCCCTCGACGCCTGAACACAGTGTGGCCTTCCTAGATTTCTGGTATCTGCCCTCCAGAACGGTGAGATGATAAATTTCTGTTGTTTTAAGCCACTAAGTTTGTGATAATTTGTTACAGCAGCTGCAAGAAACTAATACAGTCCACATACTGGATGTCTGTAAATATTGCTTTAGGCACGTCTCTGCTACTGAAGTTATGTCATACTTAGTTTCCTTTTAAAAACTATTTTATTTTGAGATAATTGTAGATTCACATGCAGTTGTAAGAAACAGTACAGAGAGACCCCCACACCCTCCACCCACTTTCCCCCAAAGGTAACATCTTGGGTGACTAGAGTATAATATCATAACCACGAAATTGACATCAATACAAAACACCCAGGGATGCAGATTTGCCAGTTTCACATGCCCACCTGCCCAATGAGGGTATTTAGTTCTGTGAATTTAATTGCACGTGTAGGTTCCGGAATCCACCAGCACAGGCTCCTTCGGGCTCCTTCTACAGCCTCACCACCTCCCTCCTGCTCCCTGAGCCCCGTCACCACTAGCTGCTCTCCCGTCTCTGTAATCTCATCATTGCAAGCGGGTTACACACTGTGTACCCTTCTGAGACTGGCTTCTTCCAGTCAGCATAACTTCCTTTGATCCATTCCTGTTGTTGAGTGTATCAGTAATTTGTTCCTTTTTATTGTTGAACAGTGTTCCATGGTGGGGATGGACCACTGCTTGCTGTGTGTGTGTGTGTGTGTGTGTGTGTGAGAGAGAGAGATATTTGTGGCGATTAGATTTTTTATTTTATGGGCCACTGCTTGTTTATCCACTCACCTGTTGAAGGACATCTGGGTTATTTCCAGTTTTGGGCTATTGTGAACGAAGCTGCTGTGAATATGTACAGGATTTCATGTGAATGTACGTCTTCATTTCTCCGGGATAAATGCCCAGGAGTATAATTGTTGGGCCACCTGGTGACGGTAAGAAACCGCCACCCTCTTTCGGAGCAGCCGCACATTGTGTGTCCCCACCAGCAACGTACGAGGTTTCTCTGCCTCATGGCCGGTATTTGGTGTTGTCACTAATTTCACTTTAGCCATTCTGATAGGTAGCTGGGTAGTGAAATCTCACTGTAGTTTTATTATAATTAGTTTTTAAACAATTCCTCTTCCCTATTAGGCTGCCGATCTTCTTGAGGGAGGAACCGTGGCTAATTCATTGTTCTGGCCGTGGTATCCAGCTTCATGGCAGTTCATTCAATGTTTGCGTTTCATGTCAATGTTCAATGGTTCAGCAGGGCCACTCTGCAGGAGCCCTTGGGTCCCTTGAGGCTCATCTGTAAGATCTCCGGTTCTGAGAATGTGCTCCGAGACTTTGCCCATGCAGCTGCGAAAGAGGTGACACCAACAGGTAGGGCTGTGAGCACCTGGGGGACAGACAGGTACCAGGCGCTTTAGGAACCGTCTTGATTTATCCTCACAGGTGAGAAAAATGAGGCACAAAGAGATTAAATAAGCCATGGTCCGTAACCTTGCCTTGCTTTCAGTCAAGTTAAGGAGTGAATAGGCAGCATCAGATGTTAAAACACGCAGCAATCACGGTGCAGGGACTGGAACACAGGTCAGAGCTGGCTGGACCCCCACAGCGGGTGCACAGAAGCTGTGCCCTTGCTTTGGTCTTCATCCTGGGAATTCTGCTAGTTCACCTTCAAGCACAGATCTTTAGCCCACTAATTGTTAGCCCTTCCTCTTACTATACAAATTTTAGGGCCATACATTTTCTTAAAAATTTAAGTACATCAGTAAGCTTTGATATGTAGCCTTTTCATAATTTTTCAGTTCTAAGAATTTTTCAATATATTTTTTTTTTTTTGCGGTACGTGGGCCTCTCACTGTTGTGGCCTCTCCCGTTGAGGAGCACAGGCTCCAGACGCGCAGGCTTAGCGGCCATGGCTCATGGGCCCAGCCGCTCCGCGGCATGTGGGATCTTCCTGGACCGGGGCACGAACCCGTGTCCCCTGCATCGGCAGGTGGACTCTCAACCACTGCGCTACCAGGGAAGCCCTAAAAATTATTTTTTAAAGTTTAATCCAGGAGTACTGAAGTAATTATTTAGAAATGTGCTTTTAAATTTCCAAAATAAAGTATATTGCTTTTATGCTAGGTTTCTAATGCAAGCGAATTATGGTCAGAGAAAGCATTCTTTTTGAAACTGATATTTAAGAAGTGTTTGAAACTTGACCTCGCACACGGTCAAGTCTCAGAAATGCTGCATATGTACGTGAGAAGAGTATATATTTTCCAGTTGTTGGGTGTAGAGTTCTATATATTTTCATCAGACTCAGCTTATGGTATTATTGAAAATCTCCATATTTGTGTTTGATTTTTCCATTACTGAGAGAGACGTGTTAAAAGTTCTTACTATGATGGTAGATTTATTATTTTCTTCAAGGGACATCTCTTAGTTTCTGCCGTATATCTTAAGGTCATGTTATTAGGTGCATTTTGTTTAGAATTTTCCTGTCTTCCTGGTGAACTGAACTTTTACGATTATTCGCCAGTAACTCTGTCTAGTCTCATCATATTTTAGCGTTCAAATCTATTTTTCCATATGTGTGGCTAATATTTGTCTGATATCTCTCTTTTACAGCTTATTTATATAAGTTTTAAATATCTTTAGACAAAATCGAACTGAATTAGATGTCTAATCCGGCCACTTTTAGCTGTTGGATTTTGTCCATTTGCTTATTTATTTTTTGTGGCTGCTGATAGATGTTGCATTGTTTTGCGATTTCTCTTTGTTCCACGTTTCTCACGTCCCTTCCAGCCTTCTTTTGAATTGATTACATATTTAAAATCCACGTTCCCTTTACTGTGTTTTTGACCTCTACAAAACTACAATCTTTTTTATCCCTCTGGTGGTTACCTTTAGAATTTTAACATACAAACCTAACTCAGAACCTAGTCTCAATGGAAACATCTTCCCTCCTTCTGAACAATCCAAAAAACTTAGACTATTTTAAATTTAATTGTATTGCCAACAGCATTATTGAGGTTCATATTTTATTCTATCTTCTACTCAATTAGGATTTATTACCATGATTTTAATGTCAGTGTTTATTTAGATTTGCCTACATTTTAGTCCTTCCTCACCCCTTCTCCTTGCCACCCAGGACCTTTACCCTGGCACATTTTCCTTGACAGCTTCTCCAGGGATTTGTCTGTGGATGGTAGACTCTTGCAGTTTCTGGCTGTTCTGAGATTCTGGAGCTCAGGACGTGACCTGGTGTCATGAGCCTCGGACAAGCCGTGTAGACGAATGTTGTCCCTCCCAAATGACTGTCGCCCCGAGGATGCCCTAAGTATTCAAGGCACCACGAACATGTGAAAGAAGGGCGGGGGTGGTCCCCTTCCCTTGAATTCTCCGTGTGGCTTGATCGGCCAACAGAGGACCACTGGGTACCAGTCTCTGCCACCCTCCTGTAAGTGGACGGGGCTGGCCACAGGAAGGAAGCCTGTGACCTGGCTGTCCCATGGAGTGGAGCCCTCTCCACCCCCTGTGAGCTCGGTGGATTTGTCTCTCGAGGTCTCCACCCTGGGGCTGGCCCCTTCCACCCAGTCTTCCCTGTGGGTCCGGCCTCTGAGTTTGTCAGTTTCTCCAGCAGGAAGGAGCAGACGGGTCCAACGCTCATCCGGAGGGGCCTTTGGGCACCAGCATGGGATGGGAGGAAATGGGCTTGTGGTGCAGGCCGGACCCCCTACCACCTGCGGGCCCACACTGCTATCTCCTCTCTCACCCTCATCTCTTCCCACTCCTGGTGGCAAAGCCCTGCAGGCTGGACCTGCGATCCCATCATGTTTGCTCTCTTGAAGACTGCGGCAAATACGATGCCGACACCAAAGCCAAGAGCTGCTTGCGTTGTTTGAGATCCGGATAAACTAATTGTCTTCCCCAGAAGCAGACTGTCACTTTCTCTTACTTAAAGAGGGTTGAGTGATGGAATATAAATTAGAAAAGAAGTTTATCTCTGATGAATGAGGTTTGGCTGGTGTGAATAATTGCCGCATAGGAAAAGGATTTCAACCTCCTTTGTGTCTCCTGGCAAATCCTGCTGATTTAAGAGGATGAAGGAGAATTTAGAGATAATTGGGTGCGTGGAAAATGGACTTGGTCAGCACAACAGGCCGGAAGTCAAGAACTGAGGTGTATTCTTGGCCTCACCACGGACTCTCTGGGGTCATGAGTTCGTAATTTCTATTACCGCTCTGAGGCTCTCATGAGCCACAAGAAATGCCTCTCTCAAAATAGCTCTGTGGGTAGTGAGAACCCAACCATAGCTACCTGGGCCCTTGGTCCAACTTTAGGCAAGAGGCTTTCGCTCTGGTGCAGAAGGACTCTGAATGTGCCCTTAGAAACCTGGATTTGAGACCCAGGACTGCTCCAGCTCCAGGGACACAGTGAAGCCACTCACAGTCTGAATACATTTGAAAAACACCCCTTTGTAATAGAAACACTTTCATTTTATGATACATTACAATTTCTTGTTTGGAGTAAACTGAGAAGGATAAATTGTGAAATGGATAAAGGAATACGCTCTCTGCAGGACAACTTAATGGACACAGTACTTGGTGATCTTTAGAGTAGATACTTCTAATTGGAGTATAATGGAAAAGTGCTCAAATGCCGGTATCAGATCAATGTGTAATCACACAATGGACATCTCTACGTAGCCACAACCTACATGGAGAAATAGGTCATTGCCAGGGCCCAGAGTCTTCATCCCCCTTCCCAGGTCCTTCCCACGCACCCCCTCAAAGGTAACCGCTGTCTTGCCTTTGAACGTTTTTACTGACTGTACAATTAACATCACACACTATGTGTGTATAATTGATATCACACACTATGTATTCTCTTGACTTTGGTGCTTTGTAAGTAGCATTTTGTTGGTGAGATGTACTTGTGCTGTGTGGAGCAGTGCTTTGCCCACTCTGCATTTTTCTGTAAAATGGACACAGTAACATTCATAGGTGGGTTCCAGGGAGGATGGGACAAGGTGGGCCACAGAGGCCCTGAGAGGAGGGTGCATGGGGACCGTTCCTTCGGCACAGCATCCATGGAGTCTCCACCTTAAATCACACGGACCCTGGGACTAAAGGTTCAGTATTTAGGATTCTAAAACTCAACCCACTCCTTGTGCTCCAACTGGCTTGGCAGTAAATCCAGAGCCAACTTTGCCAGCGTCCCCAGAAGCCTCTGGGGAAACGGTCAGGACCCCTCGACCAGCAGAGCTTTCAGAGCCTCTGTCAGGCTGCTCTTTCCCGACTGCTGCTTGCCCACAAGGGTCAACGCCTCTCCATGAGCTCCATGCACACTTCATTCCTCCTTCCCTCCCAGAGCCCTTGGGAAAGAGAGCGCAGAGAGGAATCCCTGTGGGCTCAGCCAACCCCGAGCCCCAGCAGGACATGAACCAATGACTTTGAATGTGGTGCTAAGCCTGGTGGGGACCGACCACGTCTCACCCCAAATTCCAAAGGAGAACCGGAGGGAGGCTGGGTCTGTCTGCAGCCTGAGGTGCTCGGCCGCTACCTCCGCTGTAGAGGATGAAGCAGAAGACTTCGCTGCTTTTCAAGTGGGCAGATTTGGAGCGTCTGGCAGGGCCATACATTTCCACCCCCTTCCCATCACAGCAGGCCTGCTCTGTTATGTGTCCAGTGGGAATTCTTTCCATTATCTTCCCTCTCAACTTAATTAATCCACATTCCATAATGAACCTTGAAATTTCTATTAAACACATCATTACCAATCAGTGCAGAGCTGGTGGCGGCTTCTTACGGCCGTCAGGGTGTTTGGCGGTGCCGGGCTGCCTTGCCTGACTTGGGGCCTGGGCGCCGGCCCCCAGGCCAGCTGGGGCTCAGGAGCAGTCCTGGGACCCCACCTCTTCTCGGGAAGGTCAAGAGTGACCCATGTGGTGGTTCCCGTGGGGTTGTCACCACCCTGGGCGTGATGCTCACTGGCCCTTCCTATGGGGCTGGCAGCTCCATCTCACCGAGGCCTCGTGCTGGGCTCCGGGGTAGGGGGGAGTCAAGAGCAACCCACGGACCTCGCCCTCCGTCTCAGGAAGATGCTGTCACGTCATGGCTGTGCTGGATGACTTGACAAATAGCGAAGGTGTGTCCCCACAGCGACCCCTCTGAGGCTCAATTTCTTTGAGTAACAGAGCAAATCTGCATTTACGCCTCTCCTCGCTCTTTCCCACGAGGGCTCCCATTGACACCATGTGACTCCCCCAGACAGGACTTCCTAAGCTGTCTCCTCGCTCTTTCCCACGAGGGCTCCCATTGACACCATGTGACCCCCCCAGACAGGACTTCCTAAGCCCTCTCCCTGCTCTTTCCCACGAGGGCTCCCATTGACACCATGTGACTCCCCCAGACAGGACTTCCTAATCCCAGGTCTTGTACCACGTGGATGGGACAGGTAGGTGCCACGTAAGCATCGTCCATGCAACTCAGGCTGTGCCTGGCCCCGCTCAGCCCTGCACGGCTTCCTGCCTGGGCCCCATTGCCCCAGCTGTGACCTGCAGCCCCGCGAACAGCTGCTCAAGGCCCTTCCTCTCCTCCCCTCTTCTCCTGATCACGCCTCCTGATGAAACCTGACCCGAGAGAGGCCAGCTCCTCCCCTTTTCCTGGTGTAGTTGAAACTACAGTAGCGACGACCATAACCCTCAGAGGGCACCCTGTCCGGGCCCTGCTCATCCTTGCCCTGTGGGTGCCTGTGTTGTTCTCTCTCTTCCCTCCTCCCACTTCACTCCCTCAGTTTCCTCTGACAGAGGAAGTGAAAGCTTCCAGAGGCTCCTTCACGCTCCTCCCCCTGACCTGGAACCCGCCTGCCCACCTTCCCTCTCATGGAGCCTCCGCTGTCCCTGGAACCTGTGCCTCTCATGTCCCCAAGGGCATGGCCCATCGCCCATCTTACGGGGTCATCCCCACCCTGGCACACGCCACCCTGCTCTCTGCTGGGAAACCGCTCTCATCCCATCTCGTCTTCTGTCTCCTTGCCTCCCCTTCTGTGTCCAGCCCTCCTCTGTCCCACCCGCACAGATAGTGGCTAGGCCCTGAGATGCCCCTGACCTGCACGGATGAAAGCCAGCACCTTCCTGCCCACGACTTGGCCTCTCCAGCTCATCCCTGTGTCCCTGGCCTCAGTCGTCCTACTCGCTGACCCCTCCTGAGCTGCCCCAGCAGTTTGGGCAGAGCCGGCCCCCCTCCCAGCCAGAGCAGGGACCCCATCCACCCTCTGCCTGGACACATCGTGGCACAGCCTCCAGCTCCGAGGAAGCCGTCACTGATGCTGTGGTCCCCACAGGGTACCTTCCCAGAATACGGCAGAGAGCGGGGCGCCGGCTGGGTTCTTGGTCAGACTTCCGGCCCCTCCGGTGGAAGACAGACTTGCTCTGTCGTTGTTCTCCTGGAGCGTCACTTGCTGCGAAGGCTAAGCTGTCAAAGGACACAGTCTTGCTCTGCCTCGTCCGCACGTCTGTCTTCCAGGCCCCCCGTCAGTGCTCCCACTTTCAGTTTAAGCTTCAAGATGTGTGTGTGACTCGTCTGATGGTGAAAAGCTTCTAAGGAGACAAATGGGAGGAGGCTGGTGGAGAGTCTGGGGCAGGGCCTGATGCAGGTGGATGCCGGCTCCCTGGAGGGCAGCTGGAGTGACCACAGGCCCTGGCCTCCTTCCTCACAGAGGAAAGCAGGGCAGCTCCTTGCAGCCAATCGCTGGCAACCTGTGTCTTCCTGCAGTCAGCAGTTAAGTGCCTCTTAAAGAACCGAGTCTCACTGGGCTAGAATCCAGGTGTCGGTGGGGCTGCCTTCATTCTGGAGGCTCCAGGGGAGAAGCCTTTTCCTCGCCTCCTCCAGCTTTTAGGAGCTGCCTGCCATCCTTGGCTTGTGGACCCTTCCTCCTTCTCCAGTCAGCAGAGTTCCCTCCTCAAATCACTCTCTCTCACCTCTGCTTCCACGGTCACACCTCTTTCTCTGACCCTCCTACCCGCATCTCCCCCTGTAAGGATGCTTGTGATGACATTGGACCCACCAGGACACATGCCGGGTAACCCCCCATCTCAGACACTTCAGCTCAACCGCCTCTGCACAGCCCCTTTGCTTTGTAAGGCCCCGTGTTCCCAGGCTCCAGAGATCAGAATGCGGACCTCTTCGGGGGACCATCACTCCGCCGACAGTACGCAGTGGGCAGGAGACACAGTCCCACCTGTGTTCAGTGCAGGAAGCCAGGTGTGAGAAGCACATCAGAGGTGGGGCACAGACAAGGTTCCTGTCTGGGTGGGTCCCGCACTTCCTGCATCTGACTGATGAGCTGAAAATATACCTCTTCCTCTCTCCACGTCTCAACTCTCCTTCGTCAGCGATCACACGCTCAGGCCCTCGATGAGGCGGTGGCAGCTGGCAGCTGGGACTGTAAGCTTCTCTCCTAAAGTTCAGAGGAGCCCCTGACCCTTGCCAGACACTTGGCCCCATCAACACGCGATAGCAGCACCCCATCCACTTGGAGACTGGAGCAGTTACTGCTTCCCTTCTGCACGTCTTCGCAAAATGGTGGGATGTTCTGGTCAGAATGCACCTGTCACTCCAAGCTCTCACCGTCTTCTCTCTCTGATCGTCTCAAGACATGGGCTGGACTCTGTTGGTCTCTAGTTGACCAGTCGGGAAGGGGTCTTTCCTCCCCGAGAGGTTAAAACACCCCTCCTGTGGCCACAGAGAACAGAGGCTGATCAGTCCGGGGACCAGCCTCTGCAGAAGGAGGTCCACTGGCCTCCTTCTGAATCAGACAGCCACCATTTTACAAGATGACACTGAACACAAACGGTGATTTTATAAAAGTCTCTGAGTAAAGACCGGGAGCTGGTGAGCAGGCTAAACCGTCTCCCAAAGGTAGAAAATTTGTTACAAACTAAAAAGTTTCCAAAGAGTCTTGCAGATGACTCAGCCTACCCTTTGCACTTTCTTCAAAAACGTGGATGAGAGGACCCCAGGAGAGAGCAGGACCCTGGTGCAGTCCTGTGCAAACAGGCCAGTTCATTTAACCTACTAAATGCTGTGGCTTGATCCCCGTCTCAGTACACACACACACACACACACACACACACACGCGCGCGCACGCACACACACACACACACACACACGCACGCATGGAGGCTGTTTGCCATCAACCAGGAAATGCTTTCATAGATCATGAGACTGATAAACTCTTAAGGTGCAAAGCCCAGTGTTCTGAATTAAACCCGGACAATGTGTCCACGGGCTCACCTGAGAGCTGTAGCCAAGGGCGCATCTCCCTCTTCGGAAGGATATTCAGGCCTCTGCCCACCCCGGACACTGCATCCCTTTGTGTCTCAGGCAGTCGTCACAGGCTCAAGAGGAAAACAAAGTACGAGGGTTGTTGACTGAGGACGTGCATACGGTCAAGGATGCCTCTTCAATGGATGGGTCACCTCTGTTGTTTCTTTAGAGAACATGAAAGATATGGGTTGTTTTTTTTTTTCCCACGATGAAGTACGTCACCACTGGTTTGCTTCTGTGACTGTGAAGATGCACGAAGGGAGCACGGGCCTCACAGCCTGTGATCTGTTCCATGTTTGTCCTGTCAGACAGCTGAGCGCCGACTTCAGCACCCTGTCCGTGAACATGTGGGCCGTGCACCTAGGATCACAGAACCACCGACCCTCGCAGCATCGGGGATGGGACCCAGCTTGTCTTTACTTTCTAATAAAGAAGCACACAGCTGTCACTCGGGGTGAAAATCTCCTCCTGTGTTTTATATTGAAATTTTATGTCAGCTAATATATTTATTTTAGCAAACTACCACAATAATTAATATGTTTGGGGGAGCTGTTAATTTTATGTCCATTATCCAGAACTTTAAGATGTTAAATGAATAGAAAACTAGATCGACTGCTATTATGAGCATGTCGGTAGAGAGTGCGTTGTCTAGATAACTTTGGAAAAAAACACCAGGACTTTTCCAAATGAACATTTCAATTATAATACCAGGCAGAAAAATGGGCAGTAGATACCATTATAATTCTAGTCCTTGTAGGTTTTTTTGGGGGATGCTATCTTTTACAAAACTAAATCACCTTTAAAAACTGTATCTAGGGCTTCCCTGGTGGCGCAGTGGTTGAGAGTCCGCCTGCCGATGCAGGGGAACGGGTTCATGCCCCGGTCCAGGAGGATCCCACATGCCGCGGAGCAGCTGCGCCCATGAGCCATGGCCGCTGAGCCTGCATGTCTGGAGCTCCGCAACAGGAGAGGCCGCAACAGTGAGAGGCCCGCGTACCACAAAAAAAAAAAAAAAAAAAACTGTATCTACTTTTCAGTCTTTTAAGCAAAGCTCATCGGTATTCTTTGCATTTTACGAGGCTGAATTAAAAACAAAATGTCAGTTTTGCCTCCTCATATCTTGAGGAAGAAAACCCAAAATCATCTCTGTCAATATCAGTGATGAATCATCTTTGGTCCGGATGCCACAGAGATTATGAGGGGCTGGGAGGAGAGGGTCTCAGAGAAGGAGACGCCCAGAGATGAGCTGCACGCATTTCTAAGTGGGACAGGAGTGTGGTATCGCAGCATGTGGGTTGGGACCACAGCTGCGATTTAGCTGTAAATGGTGCTTAGAAAGGTTCGTATCTGCCCCAAAGTCAGCTCTTCAGGGCTGGTTCCTGTTGGTTCACCAAAGTACTGAAGCATCCGAAGCAGCGCCATGTACCTGACGGGCTTCCACCGATTATTTGTTGCATGGGTGGAAACCATTTTTGCGCCACAATGGCAAGCTTTGGGAATATTCCGTTATAGTATATTGAATATCTAACAATAATAATTGCTGCTACTACTGCCCAAACCACTTCTGAGAAGTTCCCGAGTCAGCCTGCGTCCCGGAGGTTCCTCTGGCTCAGCATGGGTTCAAGTCCTGGCCATCAGACCCAGGCCCACGTGGGTGCTCCAGGCACCTCTGGGTTTTAGGATCCTGCCTCTAGCTGTTAAGAGAGCCATCTGTACGGCTTTGAGTTTCTCGGGCCACTTTCCCCTTCTAGGACTCCGCTTCCTTGTCTGACACCTGAGCAGCTGATCTAGATGTTTCTGGGGCCCCTGTATGGGAGTTCAGGATCTCTGAGTGCAAAGGTCTGGACTTCCCTCCTACCAAAGCCACACTGTGTTGAGGCTTTGGTCTGAGTTCCTCAGACTTGGCCGCATTTTGTAACTAATGCCATCTCTTACTCCCTAGAGCAATAGAGGGACCGCTTCCTCCCTTCCCCCCTCCCTCCCTCCCTCTTCCTTTTCTTCCAACCAGGTTCCATGGGAGCCTACTCTGTCCCAGGCCCCGTGATCAGGGCTGGGAACACAGCATCACACGTGAGCTCCATGTGGACCCTTGCCCACGTGGAATCCCAGTCAGAAGGGGAGAGCTGCAATGCAGACACGGGATTTCAGGATAGTGCAGTGAGAGCTTCCTGGGGCCTGGGGATGAGCTGGGAGTCTCCCTTCTGTGCAGGATTATGGGGGGAGCTGACAAGTGCTCTGGGCCTGGAAGCAGAGAAGGGCAGGGAGGTTTGGGCGGGGGAGCAGCATTAGGAAGGTGTAGCACGGGGGATGCTTGCTGTGTCTGGGGACGGGGGTGAGCTGGTGAGGGGTGATTAAGGCACAGAGAGGGACACGTGTGCCAGCCCGCAGCCCAGCAAGAGAGGGGACCGAACCGAACCTTATTTCCTCCATCTTCTTTTGGTTTCTTTCTCAGACTGGACGGGCAAAGTCGTTGGGAGTTTGTGTGAGCAGATTTCCAGGTCATAAGTACTGCCCCACCTATGACCCAGCTGACGCAAAGGCTCTGGGACCAGGGCTGTGCTTCTCCTCTCCTTTGGAACTTTACAGCCCTAACCTGCACTCGGCAGACACCTGACCACA
The DNA here is from genome assembly GCF_059928025.1 of Delphinapterus leucas. NCBI lineage: Eukaryota > Metazoa > Chordata > Mammalia > Artiodactyla > Monodontidae > Delphinapterus > Delphinapterus leucas. The sequence continues at coordinate 1,919,986 of NC_143136.1, read as the reverse complement.
TGCTGGGTCCCAATGACCGGCCATCCCAGAATGCGGACACTGCAAGCCTGGCAGCATTCTGCTTTGAAGCTTCACATGGAAACGCTGGTCACGGAGGGACGTCCTGCAGTGTCCCAGAACACTTGGAAGCAGCCCCATATCTTTGGCAACCCTAGGGACCGCCGAGCCTTTTCAGCAGATGGTTCACTATTTCAGTGTTGCATGGGGCAGGGTCAAGCCCGGCCTTCGATGCATCCTTGTGTCTTAATGGGCTCCAGACTTTCTTTGTCATCCTTCCTGAGCTGAGGCAGGTTTAGAACATTTTTCAAATGACTGTGTTGTGTGACTCCTGGCTGATAAAGCAGCCATCAGCATTGGCCGGGAGAACAACTGGGCACTTCCCTCCACCCCTATGGATGGCGGTGACCTGAGGCTACCTTGTGATGGTCAGGCTCCAACGTCCATCCAGCTATTTACAAGAGCTGGGTCACACACTCCTTGGCATTTGCCAGGTGGGGACATTTGCCATATTGTGTAACTGGTTGTGCCCCAAGGGTGCCCACACCCTGTACTTCTTTCTCATGGAAATGGTGTGAGGTCCTTCGAAAGACACCCTGAAAAAATAAATAACTTCTTTTAAATGAAGTCAAGCATAACAGCGAAATGCAATATGAGATCCTGGAGCAGAAAAGGGACATTTGTGGAAAACAGATGAAGCCCAAAAAATGTTTGTGATTTAGCTAATCCTATGGTACTAATGTTAATTTCTCAGTTTTGCTCACTGTGCCCTGGGTGATGGAAGGTGCCGACATTAGGGTGAGCTGGGTGAAAGGTAGGCAGCAGCTCTCTGTGCTAGTTTTTGCAGCTTTTTCATACGTTTAAAATTATTTAAAACTAGAAAGTTTTTTTTAAAGTCTTGTTACTGATATTTACGACACAAGGAACCTTCTCATTTGATCCTCATGCAGCCCCGTGAGGTGGCCACGGTTCCCATTTTTGTCACCGAGGAAATGTGCCTGCAGTGACCAGGCAGGTTAGTGATGGGATGGGGACACAGGTCCATGAGAGTCCAAAGCTGGCCACTGGCAACTCCATCTGTCCCGGGAGGTGTTGGGGGCTCATCCCCAGTGGGGGCTTGGCTCAGAGCTGAGACCTGGGTCCTCCAGGGAGAGCCTCCACGGGCGGCAGGCCTGTGGGTGCCCCCAGCTCCCTTTCGTCTGTTTTAAATGAACCCTCAGCCACTTCCTCCAACTCCTTACCTTGCCACTGCAATGCTATTATTATTTATTACGATTATTTAAAATTTCCGTCTGGTCCACGTCTCACAAATTATCTCTGAGAGCAAGCGGCGCGCACGCAGAGAACGGCTCCCAAGGATCCCCCGCTGTCTCGGACAGGGGACCTCCCTGAAGGCCCAGCCCGGGTCTCACACCCTCTGCGATGCTCCCCCAGGCCCAGAGCAGGGGCGGGGAAATTGCTCCCCTTGTGGGTTTCTTTCATTCCCACTGTGGTTATTTTGGGTTCTGCTCCACGGTGGGAGCCACCACACAGACCAGAGAAAGGTGAACATCCCCTGGGTCTGCCCTTAGGCGGCAACACCCCTGCAGGAGCCTCGGGGTCCTGCTCTTGGTGGAACAACGGCCCTTCCGGAGCCCAGAAGCCCCCCCACTAGGCATCTCTCGATCCTCATGAATCTCTGCAGGGGGCGTGTGAGGGAGGAGCATCCCTATAGCCTGGAGGAGAGGCATCACCCCAGGCTTGGACCTCCTTCCAAGACCCGGCCGAGGGCCTGGCCGGCCGTGGGATCTCCCATCGTGGGTGGGTGGTCCTGGGCCGGGTCCTGAGACTCGCAGGTGCCATCAGGCAGCGGGGGCATATCAAAGGATTGACTCAGGGAGTACGTCCGGGGCTGAGTCCCAGGGGCACGGATGGGTGAAGGGAGGCTGTAAAAATATTAAGAATAAAACAGCAGGAGCCACGTGCGTGGTTGTCATAGCAGAACAAAGGTTAACTTAAAAGGCAGGGTCGTGGGCCTTCTCTGTCGGGGCTGGATCAACCAGCTACAGGATTGAAACCCTGGGGAGTGGCCCAGGGATAGACTGACAGGCGGATCCATCAACTAACTGGGAAGCCCAGAAACAAAACCAGGATCCTTAAGAATTTTCTCAATTATTAAGGTGATATTTCAGGTTGTGGCACAACGATTGATTTGTCAATAAGTGGAAGTGGGACTTCTACCTGAGCCTTTGGGAAAAGATGAAGTTAGATTCTCTACAGCTTATACCCTATACGTTCCAGGTGCGTTAAAGCGCTAAGTCTAAATATTTAACGTTCACATAATCTTGGGAACGCAGGAAAACCTTCAAAGGAGTCAACAGAGGCAAAACCCGTGACACAGACTAACAGCTTTGACGACACAGTGCTGGTCAGGGTGGGCGCCCGGGTGCAGCATCTGGCGTGGAGATGAGCTGACAGGATGTTTACTCGGGGGCCTCTGGGGACCACAGTGGGGAGGGACGGGGAGGGCAGGCCTGGGCAGAGGGAGAAGGTGGATCCCGCCATAGGATCCGCGGAGGCCCTTTCAAGCCCAGAGAGAGGTCTGAGCAGGTGGCTTTTCCACGATGCCCTGAATTGGGCTGGGGGCTGGGCCTCATGTCCCTACACCCACTGGTCATTGGAAGAGCCAAGAAGGGGGCACCACAGCAGGGCACCACCACCCACACTGCACTCAGGAGACAGTGGAAATTCTGGGACAATAGGTTCAAAATGCACCAGAGAAAGAAATAAATCTTTAGTAAGTAGAGAGTTTACAAAATACGTGACAAATCACTGAGAGAAGCTGTGATCAGCCCAACAGAAGGATGGGCAACAGACAAGAACAGGAAGCGCATTAAAGAAGCAGGACAAATGTACAATAAAGAGATGAAAACATGCCCCGCCTCACACGAAAAAGTTGTGATTTGTTATTTGTCAAGGTAGGAAAAATTTTAAAACTGACATTATGTGGTGACGATTAGCAATTTAGCAGGTTGTAAGTTTGCACAGCTTTTCCCGAAGGCCATGTGCTCAAATGCACACAATATTTTAAATGTCTGCCTAGAAGTGGGCTCTGCCCCATTTATGAAAGAAAAACGCTTTCCCTCCCACATTGACTGTGTGTGTGTGTGTGTGTGTGTGTGTGTGTGTGTCTATTGCTGGACCCTACTCTGTGCACTGGGCCTGTCTGTCCTTGGCCAGTATCACACTTTCTCAATTACTACAGCATAAGCTTTGTTTCTTTTTCAAGATTACCTGGGACTAATCCGAGTTTTTGAGTCAGCTTATGAATTTCTGCAAGTTATCTGCTGGGATTTCCGTTGGGCTACATTGAATTTATAGATTGATTTGGGGAGAAATGTCCTCACCAAGGCAAGGCTTTCCATTTACTTAGGACATTAGAATTTTCTCTCAATACCATTTTGCAGATTTCTGTGAAGAGCTTCTGTACATCTTTTGTTAGAACTTCTTCAATTTCTCTCAATAATGTTTTGTAGATGTCTGCTAAAGGTTCTGTGCCTCTTTTGTTAGATTTATTCCAGGATAAATACTGTCTTCTGTAAATTTCTTTTTCTGTCTCTGTGCTACTCACATGGAAATACAGTTGGTTTCTGCACACTGATTTTACAACGGGCAAGTTTACCAAATTCACTTATTAATTCTAATAGTTTGTCATTAAATTCTTTTAGATATATAAGTATGGGAGTATTTAAAATTTTTATAAGGCTAAATTATTTAATACTTTTCTTAATGGTTTCTGGCTTTGGCATTAGGGTCAGAAAATCCTCCCTTATTCCAACATTTTAAAAAAGGCCTACTCGGGGCTTCCCTGGTGGCACAGTGGTTGAGGGTCTGCCTGCCGATGCAGGGGACGCAGGTTCATGACCCGGTCCGGGAAGATCCCACATGCCGCGGAGCGGCTGGGCCTGTGAGCCACGGCCACTGAGCCTGCGCGTCCGGAGCCTGTGCTCCGCGATGGGAGAGGCCACAACAGTGAGAGGCCCGCGTACAGGAAAAAAAATAAATAAATAAATAAAAAAGGCCTACTCTTTCTGACAGCACTTTTTATGGCTTTAAGGTTTCATCAAACTTGTCCTCTTTCTCAAATGCTTCTTGGCAATTTTAATGTGCTTTTTTAAATCTGCCTAAATTCTAGAATTATTTTGACAGTGTGAAAAAAGTCCCTTCGGAATTTTTTGTTGGGATGGCCACCGATCTCATTTAAAAATTGTTGCCATTTTTATAACGTTCACATTGACTATCTGGTATGTTTGCATAATATGTTTGCGTGGCTTCAGGTGCTCAGTTCATTTACCTCACTCTACTGTGGTTTTGAGAAGAGTGAACAGTAAGATACAGGAAGCAGTGCAAGACGCTGATACACATCGATGCTGGCTGACAGGCTCCCGGGAACTCATCAAGCCGACTTCTCTGCTCTGGTGTGCCTTTGAAAATATCCTTGGAAATTAAAAAAGGAAAAAAATCTATCTATCTACCTACTGACCCAGTCGTTTGCTTCATCGGTTCTGCAGCTCTCTCTTATATTTTTTTTCTTTTTCTCTTTTTCTTCTTCTTTTCTTCTGCAGCTCTCTTTTAAAAGCCACTCTTTATTTATTGCAACTGGGACAGCTGTCCTTGTGTATTTGACGTTGTTGGTTTCCACCATCTTTATAAACCTTGAGCAGCAAAGCAAAGGTTGAACGTAGCTCTCTGTTCATTGATTCGTATAAATGGAACACAGTTCCCGAGGGCTTTTCAATAATTCATGGTTTTATAAATATGGAAATTCATTTCAGTGTGTCCAGGAGGACGCTGCTCTCGAATGGACGGCAACGCCTGGGAACCAAGGTGTGCTCTGCTTCCTGGGTTGGGCTCCTCTCCTCCTCCCCTCCATGCGTCCCCAGATCGTGCCTTCTGGGGAGGCCTTGGAGCTGTTTCTTGTGGGAACCTTGTTTAGACACTGAGGTGCGCTGACCGAAGCCTGGATAGGGAGGCTCATCTCCCGGGGTGGCTGAGGGGCGTCCGACAAGGTGCTGCTGGCTTTGCACCTTCAGCAGGGCCAGTCGTGAAGCCCCATGGGGTCCAGGTGCACCTGAGCATCCCTGGAACTGTGTGCATCCCAAAGGTTAGTGTCCCCAGAGCAACAGAGCGGCAGGCCACCGGATTCTGTAACTCTTAGCTGTGCTTGGGTCTTCCCCTTGCTCTGTGGTCTCAGGCAAGAATATTAAATTTCAGAACCCCTGGGTTTTTAGATATAAAATATCTATTATAATATCTGCCATTAGAGCATTTGTGAGATGATACATACACAATAGATTTGTAGAGAATTTGTGCAGAGAATTCAAAGGGGAACATTTCATATTCATTTAGTTTTGTTATTTAGTGTTACAGACACACCACTGGCCATGAGGGGCTCAGGAGAATGATGACCAGGTAACACAGATGACCTCCTTGCCCTGAAAATAGAGGTGCTGAAGCCCTCTGGGCAATCCCAGTATCTCTTCTTCTCCATCAATTAGGCGTAAGGTTATAGGGAAAGATGCCTTTCTTAATAAAAACACCACTTTTCTTAATAAAAATAGCACCCAGATGCTCTGAGGTTGGGAGAGTTTCCAGGGCTGGGAGTAGCATAACTGCTCCTCCAGGTGGGAACTTCTCCTCAGATCCACTGCCGAGGGTCACCTTCTCCATCACAAGGCCATGTTTTACACCCAGGGAACCACCACCCAGGCCAAGATTTAGAACATTTGCAGTGATCCAGAAAATTTTCCCAACACACTTCTAAATTTTTCTTAATGATGTATAAAACTTTCTTGTCAATCTTTAGATATTTATGCCTTCATTAGGAATTCAGAATCAAAAGTTTCAGTTATAAAACCTTCTTAGGATACGAATTGGGTTTAAAAGATATTGACCCCTTGCCTGTTATAATCATTACATGTTTCTTGTGGTCTGTCATTTTAACTTTTACACTTTGGAAATTTAAAAGATGCCTGAGGCCAAATCTGCCAATATTTTCTCTTAAGAATTTTGAGTTTCACATCCTGATTCTGAAGACCTTCCTTACCCCAGGGTTGTAAACATTTGATTTCCCTATATTTTCTTCTGCTAATAGCTAAAAGTATTTAGATATTTTATTTGTCAGGAATTAATTTTTGTATTTTTGAATTTATTTTTGAATATGATGTGAATAGGAATAAGAATCTGTTTTTCTAATGGGAAACCTATTTTTCCAATTCTATTTTTTTTAAGTTTTAACTGGTTCAGCCTTTTTTTTTAAATTGAAGTGTAGTTGATTTACAATGTTGTGTCCAATTCTATTTTAATGAATAATTTCCATACTGAATTGCCACCTATGTTATAAATATATTAAGATAAAATAAGTGGCCACTGTGGAATACCTTTTGAACTGTTGATCCATCTGTGTACCTCTGTGCCAGCCTCTAACTGTTTTGATTAGTATTGCTCTGTAATTTGGTTTGCTGGCAACAGGGAAAGTCTCCCATGATAGTCTCAATTTTCATAAATTTCTTGGCAATATTTATATATTTATTCTTCCAGTAGAATTTTATTATTGATTGATTGATTGATTGATTGATTTTTTTTGGCCACACCACCCAGCTTGTGGAATCTAGTTCCCTGACCAGGGATTGAACCCGCACCCCCTGCAGTGGAAGTGCAGAGCCCTAACCACTGGACCGCCAGGGAAGCCCCAATTCTTCCAGCAGAATTTTAGAAACAACTTTTCAAGTAAAAAATATTCTCATGATGTTAATGGGAGTTGGGTTGAATATCACATTTAGTCTGGGACACTCCACATCTTTACCTAGCACATTTTCACATCCAGAAACAAGATGTGTCTTTCTTTATTTAAACAAGCCTCTCAGTATATACTCCAAGAAAAGTTTTATAATTTTCTTTATAAGATCATGTAAGTGTCTTGTTAAATGTGTTGCCAGATATTTCACAATTTCTCCTCTGTAACATTTTACATTGGTCAGTGGGGAGCTTCAGCCTTTCGTACCTTCTGGCGCCCTTGCTCACAGGTGCAGCTGGCCTGCACAGTGTGGAAGGCACTGGCCCTGGAGGAGACAGGCCCACACTGGGGAGAGGGGAGGGCAGTGGGGTGTGGGTTCATCTCCATTTGCCACCCCGCAGGGCTCTCTGCACCCCTAGACATGCTGGCCCTGACTCATCACACTTGGTGATGTTCTCTATATTAGTCTGCCAGGGCTGCTGTGTAACAAATACCACACACTGGGCAGTTTAAGCAACAGACACTTGTTGTCTCACTGTCCTGGAGGCTGGAAGTCTGCAATCAAGGTGTCAGCAGGGCTGGTTCCCCTGAGGCTTCTCTTCTGGGCATGTGGACGGCTGTCTTCTCCCTGTGTGCTCATGTGGTCGTCCCTCTGTGTGTGTCTCTGTCTTGATTTCCTCTTCTTACAAGGACACCTGTTGTATGGGATTACAGCTCACCTCTCTACAGGTTTAATCCAAATGCAATCTGAAGTACTGGGTTACAATGTTCGCATATGAATTTGGGAGAACAATACAGAATACAGCCCATAACGGGCTCAGAAGGCTTCTCAGTGACTCCTTTGAATTGTCTGTGTCTAAATAATATCATCTTAAAATACAGTCATTTTATTTCCTCTTCTCTAACATTCTGCTAAGAAAAAAGTATTTTTAGAAACCTTGTAAATAAAGTATAAGGGTGGCTGCCCTCCTTTCAGCGTCGTACTGGGCATTGTCCCACAGGCCTATGGAAGGTTGTTTAACTCTTTAAAGGAATAAACTCGTTATTGACACATGATTTACCTAGCAGTGCCAAGACTTGGTGAAATTTCACTTGAACTTGAAGACTTTTGCACAGTAGGGATGCAAATGATTACTGATGCTTCTAGAAAACTCCAAAACTTACGGTGCAGCAGCCCTGTAGGACATGAACCAGTTTTACATCTAACCTAGCAATCTCTCTCAGCATCCTTGCTCCTTTGCTTGTAAACACTCAATTCCCACAATGCTCTTTTACCAGCTTGGCCACCTATGGGTTCTGTCATTAATGACTTGAATAAACCTTTGACATGTGCTCACTGTTTATTGGCAAGAGAGACTTTCTTTAAATCATACTCTGACAGGTTATACACGCATACTGCATTTGAGGCTGACCAGAGAAGTGTTGATTTGCCTCTGAAATTATAGCTCTGTTTGTCTCTGGAGTAATTCCTGTGAAGCATCACATCAATCCATTCTGCACACTTGTGACCCGTGCTCCTACGTGTGTGCTCTCCTGTATGTCAGCCAGCGAGGGTAGCACGCTCTTCCCAGTGAGCGCCTGTTTGCTCTCACGTGGTAAGGTAACCGCTCAGCCAGTGAGTTGCTGCATATGTTTTTGACATGCGCTGTCTGGCGAGGGGTATGCAATGGATGGTGCTGACCCAGTGCAGAGAAACACAGAGCAGTGAGCTGCAGGCTAGGGTGTAAATGTCATGGCAACTCTGCAGCATTTAAGGATATGAAAGGGGACCAGTGGGTCATAAGGAAGGGGGTGAGCAGAAGGCCTCATAATGATCATAATCATCAATGAGCAAGCGCTTCTTCCACACCGTTCAGTCCCCAGGCTGGTCCACACCTGAGGATGGAAGAGCTCAGATCTACCACGATGTGACCATCTGACCTTCTGCAGGAGGTGGTCCCGCCCCCTCTCCACTCCATCCTCCTGCTTTCTGCTCCTCCTTCCACCCTCTGGAGAGAGCTGAGCACCCACAGATGGTCTCTCCTTGGTCACCCCTCACCACCCTGAAGAGGTGAGACTTTTTCCAGGGCACTTCTGAAGGCATGATGGGACTCCTCGGGGTGGGGGTGCTGAGCCAGCAAGGAGTGGCTTGACCCTGAGGAACTGACAGAAACTCATGACCCATTTCCGTGGAAACTTGCTCCACATTCCCTCTCCTGCTTCTGACCACACATGTAAACAAAATGGTAAATGTAATATCATTAATTGTGATAGGTTCCCTGAAAGCAGTGAACATGGTGCCAGGATGGAAAGCCACAGACGTGATGGTCAGGGGAGGCCTGACTGAGGAAGGGACTGTGACATTTAAGATATGGAGCAGGCAATTAGGCAAGAGAAAGAAATAAAAGGCAGCCAGATTGTAAAGGAAGAAGTAAAACTCTCTCTGTTTGCAGATGACAGAATCTTACATGTAGAAAACCATAAGATTCATCAAAGCAACTGTTAGAACTAATAAATCAATTCAATAAAGTTTCAGGATACAAAATCAACATTAAAAAATCTTGTGTTTTGATACACTAGTAATGAACCATCTGAAAAGGAAATTAAGAAACAATCCCATATACAACAACAACAAAAAGAATAAGGGCTTCCCTGGTGGTGCAGTGGTTGAGAATCTGCCTGCCAATGCAGGGGACACAGGTTCGAGCCCTGCTCTGGGAAGATCCCACATGCTGCAGAGCAACTAGGCCCGTGAGCCACAACTGCTGAGCCTGTGCGTCTGGAGCCTGTGCTCCGCAACAAGAGAGGTCGCGACAGTAAGAGGCCCATGCATCACGATGAAGAGTGGCCCCCGCTCGCCGCAACAAGAGAAAGCCCACGCACAGAAACGAAGACCCAACACAGCCAAAAATAAATAAATTAATTAATTAATTTAAAAAAATTTTTTTAAAAATAATAAAATACTTAGGAATAAACTTGAGCAAGGAGGTAAAAGACTTGTACACTGAAATTTATAAAATATTGGTGAAATAAATTAAACGAAGGCACAAATAAATAGAAACATATCCTATGTTCATGGATTGGATGACTTAATATTGTTAAAATGTCCCCACTACCCAAAGTAATCTACAGATTCACTATCAAAATCCCAATGACATTTTTTACAGAAATAGAAAAACCCATCCTAAAATTCATATGGAACCATAAAGGACCACAAATAGCCAAAACAATCTTGAGAAAGGTTACCAAAGCTAAAGGCATCACACTTCCTGATTTCCAAATATATTACAAACTTACAGTAATTCAAACAGTACAGTATGACATAAAAACAGACATGTAAGCCAGTGGAACAGAATAGAGAGTCTAGAAATAAATCCATGCATATATGGTCATTTGATCTTTGACAGGATGCCAAGAATACACTATGGGGAAAGCATTATCTCTTCAACAAATGGTGCTGGGAACAACTGGATTTCCACATGCAAAGGAATTAATTTGGACCCCTACCTTACATCATACACAAAAATTAACTCAAAATGAATCAAACATGTAAACATAACACCTGAAACTGTAAAAAAAAATCCTAGAAGAAGACACAGATTTATTTATGCTTTATTAGAAAAGCTTCCTGACATTGGTCTTGGCAATGATTTCTTGGATTTTACACAAAAAGTACAAGCAACAAAAGCAAAAATAGACAAGTGGGACTACATCAAAATAAAAGGCATCTGTGTCACAAAAGAAACAACCAACAGGGCAAAAAGACAACCTATTGAATGGGAAAAATATTTGCAAACCATATATCTGATAGGGGTTTAATATCCAAAATATATAAGGAACTCATACAACTCAATAATGAAAAAAAAAGAAACCAAATAACTAGATTTAAAAATGGGCAAAGGACTTGAATAGACACGTCTCCAAAGAAGACATACAAATGGCCAACAGGTATGCAAATAGATGCTCAACATCACTAATTATCATGGAAATGCAAATCAAAACCACTTTGAGATATCACCTCATTCCTGTCAGGATGCCCATTATCAAAAAAAACAAAAAAAAAAAGAGAGAGAGGGGGGAAAGAAAGAAAAAGGACAACAAGTGTTGGCAAGGATGTAAAGAAATTAGAATACTTGTGCACCGTTGGTAGGAATGTAAAATGTAAATTGGTGCAGCTTCTATGGAAAACAGTATGGAGGTTCCTCAAAAAATTAAAAATAGAACCACCATATGATCCAGCAATCCCACTTCTGGGTACCAGTATCCTGAAGAGACATCTGATCTCCCATGTTCATTGCAGCATCATTCACAAAGTCAAGGTGCAGAGAAACCTAAATGTCCATTGAGCGATAAATGGATGAAGAAAGTGTGGTTTATACGCATAATGGAATAGTATTCAGCTATGAGAAATAAGGAAACCCAGCCACGTGTGACAACATGGATGAACCTTGAGGACATTAGGCTAAGTGAGACAAGCCAGTCACAGAGGGATAAATACTGTATGATTCCACTTATATGGGGTTTCTAAAATAGTCAAACTCCTAGAAGCTGAGGGCAGAGTGGTGGTTGCCAGGGCCTGGGAGGAGGGGGATGGGGAGATGTTGTTCAACGGTGTGAAGGTTCAGTTACACAAGAGGAATTGGGTCTAGAGTTCGGCTCCCCAGCACTGCTTATAGCCGACCATGATGAATTGTACACTTCAGTTTTGTTAAGAGGATAGATCGCATGTGAAGTGTTCCTGTCACACATACTCCAAAGTCTCCCTAAAGGATGAGTGCGACCAGCCTCTTCCTTCCGGGATGAGGGGATGGTTTGTGGAAGTTCTCAGGCTGCCAGAGCTGGGTGTTCAGGAGTGTGAGAGGGGTCCGCAGCCTTGGGACCCTGTGGAGGATGGAGCCAGGGGTCACGTGGGAGCCTCAAAGGCCATGGAGTGTGGAGTGTTGATGTTTCTCTGAGTGTAGGTGAGAATCCACTGGACGATGTTGAGCAACAGAGAAACCTGATCCAGTTTTCCTTCTTCAGTGGCTGCGGACAGAGAAGCAATTGATGCAGACAAAGACATGGTACGTGGTGCTGGGAGTGTGTGATAAATGGTGAGTTTGACCTGGTCAAGGCAGCTGGAAATCTTTGCAGGGAAACCTGGACGAATAGAGTGCATTAGGCGAAGGAGGAGGACCAGGTCCTGCTGGTGGGGCTGGTGCAAAGCATGTGGAAGTGTGTAGAAGGCAGGTAAGGGAAGGGCTGCAGGTATGGGATGGGGGCTGGGGGCACAGTGCAGGAGGAGGCGGCAGACCCCGCAGGGGCTGCTGGATAGGTCAAGGGGGGCCTTTCCCGTTACCTGAAGAGCTTTGGGAAGGGTTTGCAAGGAAAGAAGCTGACATCATCGACTTGGCTTTTTGAGATCAGCTGGGCTGCAGTGTGGAGGACAGAAGGCAGAGGGTGGATCATTTTAGAGGCGATCGTAGATGTCAAGGTGAGAGAAGGTGGGGTTAATTGTATTAAGAGGTCATCAGTGGAGATGAAGAGAAATAGGTGAATCTGAGAAGAACTCAGTAGCTAAAGTGAACATCATTTGGTGTTAGATTAGATATGTGGAGAGAGAGAGAGAGAGAGAGTGTGTGTGTGTGTGTGTGTGTGTGTGTGTGTGTGAAGGATGACATCTGAGACGCTGGTTTGTGAACTGGATAGATGGTGGAGCCTCACCTCCAGGTGGGGACCCCACAGGAGGACCCACATCAGGGAGGTACATTGTGGTGATGTTGGGAGTTCAGTCTGAGGTGCCTTTGCAACATTCACAGGCAGGTGCCAAGCAGGCTGTCGGGTAGCTGGGTCTGGTACTCATAGGAGGAGTTTGGACTAAACATGAATGTATGAGCCACTCCTGTCCAGGTGGTGATGGAGGCCCCAGTATGGATGAGCACGCTTGGGGACAGAGCAGAGTGAGGGAGGAGATGGTGCAGGGCGGGTCCTGGCAGAGTTACTCAGGGGCCACTACGTGGTGGAGGGGAAGGGAACTTGGTTTGGGTGCGGCCCTGGAGGAGCGTGCAGGAGGGTGTTTCCAGACGGGCAGCATGGATCCAGTGTTGAAGATGAGGACGAAGAGTGTCTTTGGACTTGGCTGACATCTGAGCCGACCCTGAGAAGCAGAGGCTGAGGGGTGGGTTAAGGGAGGAGAAAGCTGGGGGAACAAACCAGGCCTCCTCCTTGTAGAAGTTTGACCGTGAAGGAGAAGAGAGAGCTTGGGTGGTGCCTAGTGGGGAGCACGGGGGCGAAAGGAGGCTTTCATTTAAAATCCAGGGGCAAGAGCCAGTAGAAAGAAGGTTTTGGATTTAGAAGGTGAGAGGAATAATTTAGAACGATAGAATCACAGGGCCCACCACCCCCTGAGGCGGTCCATCTACTTTTGGACACTTCAGCTTCTAGATTTCCTTATACCAAGTGAATAAACCACCCTTCTGTCATTTCCACCTGCCGGGCCTGGTTCTCCACAGTGGAGTCACCCTGAGGAAAAGCCACCCCTTCCTCTAGGATTTTCACGGAAGTTCTCCCAGCCATTCTCTGTTTGGCGCTGGGTTTTCTCGTTTGCTCATTTGTTTTAGCATTTTCAATTTTCAGGCCATTTCTTTTTTCCTGATGGAGCTTTATTTAGGTTTTCCATGTTCCTCCTTCAACCAGAATTTCCAACAACGATTCTCCCGTGGGGGTCTATGCACACATGATATTTGACTTATTGGTCCCAGTTACCCTGGTTCTGAGTAGATAGTTGACCTTTGACATACTCAAGCACGAGTAATTGAAGGTCAGCACAAATGGCAAATTTCGGTAGCAATTAATTCCATCGCCAAAGCCCTTTCCTGATAAAAATTCACATTGTGTTTACTTGTGCGCCCAAAGCAAAACCTGGAAGAACTGGGTGAACGGGTCAGACCCATTTGGCTGAACAAGAGGGCACCAGGGACTTGTTAAAGCTCCAACTCTGTGTGGTGGAGTCTTAGCCACCACTGACACGTCCCAGGGTGTTGGCGAGATTGGAGATAATCTGGGCTAACATGCATTTAACACGTGAAAGGAAGTACCGGCTCAGGCTAACTGTCCACGCCTGAGCTGGAAGCTGCTGGAGGCTGAAGTGGACGCTGGGCCTCTTCTAACAAAAGCAGAGTCCAAGGACCAGTGACACATCCCAGGGTGTTGATGAGATTGGAGATAATCTGGGCTAACATGCATTAACACGTGAAAGGAAGCACCGGCTCAGGCTAACTGTCCATGCCTGAGCCAGAGGCTGGGCTGGAGGCTGAAGTGGAGGCTGGCCCTCTTCTAACAAAAGCAGAGTCCAAGGACAAAAGTGCTGAGGCTTCTGACCCTGGAAGGTGAACTCTAGGGAAGCAGGGTCCCCACTGCTGTATTCCATGGGCCGTGTGTGTGGCAGGCTCTAACCACTCCTTGAAATTGTTGGATGAATGATGAAATAAAGTTGGGGTGGCTGATGCCTGCTCAATCCTATTTTCCCTACATAAGTGGACTGTATTTCTAGAACCATCTGCTTAGGACAAATGGAGCTTCCAATGACCCATAACCAGCGTGCCGAGAATTTCTTGGATATCCCCAGATCTGATAACTGGGACAAGAGCAAACGAACACCACACAAGACAATCCTAAATGCCCTTGTTGCTTTCTAGTACCATATCAAGGTCACTGATTCATTTAAAGAATCCCAAAGGGTCTTTGACCTCAATTTTTATAATTTCCTCACTGAAATTCAAGAGAAACTTTCTAGCTGTTCCCTATTATTCCTTTGTTGCTCAGAAAAGTTGAAGTTTAAATGGCAATTCTCTTTAGAATTTAATATCTGTTCCCAAACATTCTCAGTTTAATTGCTAGCTGATCCTTTAGAAAATTGAGTCACTATATTACATTGTTTTCCTGCACCAATGGCCTGGGAAGAGTTGGCAGAAGTCCCACAAAAGTTAACAGCGTCTGGGTACCAAGCTGTGAGTGCTTTATTAGAAAAGCTTCTAGTCGAGGTTTTCCTTCTTTTAAATTTTTGTTCCTTTTTATGTTTATGTCCAAAAGCCCTGCATTGGGTCAATATATGTTAAAACCAGGATTTGAGTACCTAAACTTCTCTTCAGCTGCCTTTCTAGTTGTTACCACTTATCTTTTCAGATACATAAAGGAGCTTGCCAGGAAATTTGGGCAAAACTATCTTGGTTGAAAGAGCAGTGAGGTAGTGGCTCACAGATCCAGCTTCAGTCCGGTTCTCCCCTGGGGATGCCCAGCCTTGGGGAAGTCACCTCTCTCCTTGGAATCCATGTCCTGTCTGTAAGGTAAGGGGTTGCACCTGAGGACTCCTGCAATTACAGTCCAGGCTTCCACCTGGATGAACCACTGCTTCCAGGAAAAATGCCTGCTGACGATGGGCCGCTAGACAAAACCAGACCAGGCCTGTCACTTAGATACACAGCAGATGCTGGTCGACGGGCTAATTCTTTTCCTCCAGACAAATCTGAGGTCATCACTTTCCAATAAAAACCTCGAAGGCTGTCCAGTGTCTGTAGCTGCTGTGCTCTGCAGTGCGGTATATGGAAAAGATGGTGTGATTCTCCACCTCTCCTTGCAATGAACTTGGGGCTCCTGCCATTGTGGGGGGCGGTCAGCGTCCACCCCTGACTCTGGGCTGACCCGCGGCTGACCCTGTGGCTTGCCCCAGCTGCAGAACACATGGGAAGGGAGGTGTGCTCGAGGGCCTCTCCGTAGACTTCTGCCTCTACTGTGAGAACCAGCCAGGGTGAGCCTTCTGGAGGATAAGGTGCCTGGAGAGGGGTGAGACCCCCCACACACAGCCCAGACCCGGCAGTGCTCAGCAAGAGCCTGGGGCAGACGAGAGGACTCTGCTCAGGTCAGCCGTGCTGTCTGGTCTACTGCAGACATGTGCTACATGGTGAAGAGCTGTCATGTGAGCCAGTAGGCTTGGGCTGTTTCTTACCAGGCAATAGCTAGCTGATACACTTCGTAGGACACACCAGGCACTACAAATCTGGCTCTGCTTCCAGTTTCTTCTCAGGCCAAACCTTTCCCCACTCTACACTCTGACATGTGATATGCCTAACAGTGCCCCCATCCTCTGTCCTTTGTCACCAGTCTGTTCTGAGCTGCCCACAGTCTCTGAAGCGCCCCTTCCTAGGTCTGCTTTGCAAATACCTTTCATCCTAAGAGTCTCCTTGGGTGTCATCTCCTCTTTGAGGGCCTCCCTTCCTCTCCAGGAAAAATTGGCTAATACCTTGAGTTGTTCTTTCCTCCACCAAACAAATACTAAACATCTTTAGACCTTTTCCACTCTTCTTGATTTTCATGCTTAACTGTCTTTTCCAGACTGGGAGCCTCTCATACTCACATCTGGATTCCAGTGCCTGTGTGAGGCATACAGAGATGCTCAGTGCTTGTGGGGCTGTCAGGGCTCCTGGTGCTGGTGGTGTCAGTGCCCAGTGCTTCTACAGCTTTGATTTTTACTGGCCCCCTCAGGGCCCCTGAGTCTGTCACTTTGAGTCACTGGTGGCTGATGTAGTGGCAACACTGCCCTGTGAATGGCCAGCCGGGCTCTCCTGGTTTCTCTGTTTTCTCTGCCTTTTAACTTCACTTCTCTGGGCCTGAATGTCCTCACCCACTGGACGGAGCACCTGCACCCAGCTTTATGTGTTCTCCATACACCTTCTTACTTCAGCCGTTGCTGGCAGCCACCAGTGCGCAGGTGTGACCCAGCAGTACCTCACCTCTGCTGCCCCTCCTGGCTCCCTGCTGCAGGGGCTTCTCTGCTGCTGGGCGCCCCCCTCAGCCATCCTCTTCACGCCCAGCCTGAGGGACCTGATGCCCATGGGCCCCTCTTGTCCAGCAGGGTCCTGGGGCTGGTGGACTAACATCTCACAGTGCTGGCCAGCTCCATTGCACCCTGGATCTGCCCCCTTCTTCCATTTCCATCACCTTAGGGCCCCTCCAGTCCCCTGGGATTGCTCCTCAAATAGACTACCTACTCCCAAGTCCGTGACTCAACACTGTCTCTGGGGGTCCCCAGGGTAAGATGTCCAAGATGGCTGCGAATGGCCCAGAGTTCAGGGGGTGGGTGTAGCCGCCCTCTGCAGAAAACGACAGGGGGATGTACACCCTGGCTCAGCCGCTCTAGGTGGTCCCTTGACCTCCTGAGCTCCTGCTTCCTCCTCGATAAGGTAGGGGCAGGGCCCTGGCTGACGCGACACTATTCGATGCCTCCAGGTGCCACTACTGCGTGGCTCTGGGGACCCCAGGGAGAATCCGCCTTGTTCCCCGAAGGTCTCTCGCTCCAGCGCAGTGTCGGGCACGGAACGGCCCTACGTCGGCTGTGGCAGGAGTAGGGCTGGTGCTGCAGCCCTGGAGAGAAGCCCCCGGAGCCCCCGACCCACCCCAGGGTTGGAGTGTGGCCACATGGGGACCGCGCTGTCCCAGCTCCAAGCTCCTGAGGCCTGGTGTGAAGGATGAGGTCTCAGTGTGTGGGTGGAAGTGTTGTCTCCACCGGGACTCAACTTGTAATGACTTTCCCACGTCCCCTTTTCCCAGCAAATTGAGTTTTAATACCTGTATTAGAACCTGTGGCCCTGTTTGTCTTAGTGGCGGCTCCCTGTGAACAAGGGTTGGAGGTGGTGGAGGTGAAATATGCCTTCTCCTCCTGCCCCCAACCCCACCCCAGAAGCTCTAACCTTCTAGAAAATTGAAAAAGGGGAAACCACCTTTCTTAAAATCTAACTCACTCTGTGGCTGGTGACTGACTTAATTAAAGGGGAAGCTCCTAGGATGGGATGGAGGTGGAGCCAGCACATATGAGCCTATTATGGGGAGGAAGGAGGGAAGGAAGGAAGGAGGGAAGGAAGGAAGGAAGGAGGGAAGGAGGGAAGGAAGGAAGGAAGGGAGGGGGCCCACCATCTCATCAACACCCTGCAGATGGGATGGCCAGGGCCCAGCACTGGGCTGTTATTCAGGTCTGTGGCCATGTCTTAAAGGGCTCCCATCTGTCTTTTTACAAGTTGGGGAAGAAACTTACGCATCGTTGCTGCCACGTCCAGGGTGGACTTGTGTGCTGCAACTCACGCCAGATCCCAAGTGCTCTACGAATGGTTTTTCTGTTTAAAGAGGGTGCTTTTCATCAAATATGCTGTTTAAAAAGTATTTATTTATTTACTAAAAATATTATTGAGGCTTCCCTGGTGGCGCAGTGGTTAAGAATCTGCCTGCTAATGCAGGGGACACGGGTTCGAGCCCTGGTCTGGGAGGATCCCACCTGCCGCGGAGCAACTAGGCCCGTGAGCCACAACTACTGAGCCTGCGTGTCTGGAGCCTGTGCCCCACAACAAGAGAGGCCGCGACAGTGAGAGGCCCGCGACTGTGATGAAGAGCGGCCCCCGCTCGCTGCAACTAGAGAAAGCCCTCGCACAGACACGAAGCCCCAACACAGCCGAAACTAAATAAATAAATAAATAAAATTTAAAATCTTTAAAAATATATCTATATTATTGAAATCTAGCTGATTTACCATGTTGTGTTAGTTCCAGCACAGCACAGTAATTCAGTTACACACACACACATATATACCCTTTTCCCTTACAGGTTATTACCAAATGTTGAGTAGAGCTCCCTGTGCCATACGGCAGGTCCTTGTTGATTACCTATTTTATATGTAGTAGTGTGTATCTGTTAATCCCAGCCTCCTAATTTATCCCCCCTGTAAATCGTTTTCTATGTCCGTGGGTCTACTTCTGTTTTGTAAATAACTTCATTTGTATCTTTTTAAAATAGATTTTTTCGATTTAAGAAATGCTGTGGCAAAATGTTCATAACTTAAAATTTACCATTTTAACTGTTTTCCGGTGTCCAGTTCAGTGGTAGTAAGTACACTTACATTACCGTGTAACCATCCCAACATCTGTCTCCAGAACTGAAACTCCGTCCCCGTTAAACACTCCCCATCCCCCCTCCCCCTGCCCCTGGCACCCAGCCTTCTATTTTCTCTGTGACTTTGGGAACCTCACGTAAGTGATATCACACAGTACGTGTCCTTCTGTTTCTGGCTTATTCACTAAGTGTAATATCTTTAAGGTCCATCCCTATTGTAACATGTGTTAGAATTTCCTTCCTTTTCAGGGCTGAATAATGTTCCCTTGTATGGATGGACCACATTTTCTTATCCACTCAGCCATCAACAGAAACTTGGGTTGTTTCCACATTTTAGCTATTATGAATAACACTGCTCTGAACACTGATGTGCAAATATCTGTTTGAATCTCTGCCTTCAGTTCTTCTGGATATATACCCAGAAGTGGAAAGGCTGGATCACCTGGAAGTTCTATGTTTATTTTTTTAAGAAATTGTCGTACTGTTTTTCACAGCTTGAATATGCTTTTTTGAATTGGAAAGAAGGAGCTCTGATGGTGTGTCGTTTGGGGAATTTTGATCAACACGTGCTTAGAGCATATGCATTCCGGCGTGTTTTTAAGGTGGGAAACAATGCCATCTTTTTCTTTCAGCTACTGAAGAGCAAGCCCTGATGCTTCAAGGTTATGATGTTTGCCATTTGATATTACAAAGGAAGTTTGTGGGAATAATTTTGAATTCTTCCTTTCAGGTAAGAGGAGCCCATGAAAAGGAATCAGATTGGAGAATGGATGATAGAAACATGACCATCGTTTTATTTACATAAGGCTTATCCTTTAAAAATCAAATTGACTTTAATAAGTAATAATTCACCTGGAACAAAATTCAAAAGGTATAAAAGGGGACACAATGGAAAGAAGCATCTTTCTCTCAGCCCTGTGCTCATCCACCAAGAAGATTACCTTTCCGAGGCACCCAGAGTTCTCAGCTTCTTATGTCCTGGGTACCTTTATGCACATACAATCAAGAATGTACACATTATTTCTTCATTTTTTAAATAATGCAAATGATACCCTATTATATACCTGACTCTATACCCTAACAGTGCACTTTGAAGACTTGTTTATATCAGTTCAAAAAGAGCTGTCATATTCTTTGTAATAGTTGTACAGCACTCCATTATTTATAAATCATTTTAAAGGGAAATTATTTTTTAAATATTGTGTTTCTGATTTAAATGAGGACTGAGGTTCTAGCTACCTGAAGCCTCGGGGCAGGAGTGGAATAGCTAAGAAGCAGCTGGGAGGAAGGCCTTTCTAGGGAAAATTGCCTTGAAATGTAGTTTTGTTTTTAAAACGTTTTATTGAAATCTAATTTAATGCAGAAAAGCGAACATATCATAGGTGTACAGCTCCCGAGCTTTTATGAAGTGAACACACCATGAAAGCAGCATTCATGTAAAAAGTGGAATATGATTAGCACCCAAAGTGAGGTTATTTTTAGGCAGGGGTATTTCTCTGCTCTATGTCTGAAAAAACTGAAACTTCAATTCTGAGGCAGGCTTGTTTAGAACCACATGTTGGTCAGATCTAGGTCTCCCTGCTGGATGTGATAACCCACCAGGGTTCCTGGCTTCCTCAATCAATAGAAATTGACCAGAGGCCAGACAAGAAATTCAGGCCAGGCTTTACTGGGGCTCCTGCTGCAGCAGAGGGGGAGGGAGAATAAGTAACAGGTTCCCTTGCTGCTCCCTGAGGGGGCACGAGCTGGTTCCTTATACGGGGTGAGCATAGGGGTGTGTCCAGGCAAGGGTCCGGCCGGAGGGGTGGCTTAGGCAGTTGGCACATCCTTGGGTTGTGTCACATGCAGGGGCATGCCCAGTACCCTGATTTTCCTCGGCTGGGAAGTGGCAGTTGGGTTTTTGGTCTTTTTGTATCTTCTTGTCCATAATTTGCTCCAAAATAGCATATGCCCAGCAGCTAGTTTTAGTCCCTTATAGTTTCTTTGTACTTTGTTTACTGGACACATTTGTCCAGGTGCAAGCACAGCAGCAAAGGGTCCCAGGTCCCAGCCTGTCTCAGACGGACTCTCCCCCCAAGACCATAGCAACACTGCCCAGGGACCAGGACTGGGTGCCAGCTGCAGGGAGGACAGAGGCCCCAGGGTCTGTGACCCCACGTTGCACCCCACCCCACCCCCTGCCAAGAACTGCGTCTCCCCACGATGGAGACCTCGGGCCCAGCCTCTGCAGCGTGCTGGCTGTGTGGTCTCAAGAACGCTGCTTAACCGTTCTGGGCCTCCGTTTTCTCACCTATAAAATGGGGTAACCATGGGTGGCCAGGTGACAGAGGTGAGATGCAGAGCTGGGGACACAGTGGCGTCTACCTGAGGGAAGAGATTACATTGCCCTGTACGTCAGTCAGACTTGCCAGTCATTGCTGCCACTTGATGGCTCAAACCTCATCCCCTACTTGCTGGTGGCTCAGGGCGACGAGAAAGGGGGTCGTTCTGGGAAGACAGAGAATCATCGGAAGGTGTGTCTGTTGTGCAGCGGGGGAGCTGGGCCTGCTCGGCTGACGGCAGGGAACAGGGGCGCTGGAGTCCGCGTGTGTAGCATCCCAAGATCCCAGAGAGCCTTCTGACGCAGCCTCGTCAGGACGATCCTGACCAAGCCCAGAGTGGGAGGAACGGACCCCCAGGAAGCTCTGGGATCTGTACCTGTGTCCTCCCAACCCCCCATCTCCCCCTGCAGGGCTGTACGAGGAGGAACAGGTGGGGGCTTTGCGGTCGGGGCTGCCCCAGGGCATGTCGCATCCTTGGTAGCCGCTGTCCTCCAGTCCCTGCTGCGGAGCAGCCAGCCCGGCCAGGGGCCTCAGGCCCCTCACTGAGCCCAGACTTTCCATCTGTTCATCCCGCATCCTCTGTGTCTCTAAGCTGCTGCCCGGTCATCAGTTTGCCCCTGGGCTGCCCGTCATCTCTCCCTTTTCTCTCCAAGCCCAGGAAAGTCTCTTTAGCTCTTTCCCCCTGGGGTGCGTGCAGTGGGGGGAGGGCTGCGTGCAGCGGGGGGAGGGCTGCGTGCAGCGGGGGGAGGGCTGCGGGTTCCCCAGAGATTAGTAAAGAAACATCAAGGCGCACTCTGGGCTCTGCTCGACATCTGGCCATGCAGCCGGCAGCCAGGACTTGCACAGCACACTGGGGGCTGGGCTTGAACGTGCGGTGGTTCTGTGGGGCTGCCAGGTCTGTGCTGTGCTCTGGAGCAGAGCCCGTCTCGGAGTTGGGGCAGTCCCGGCGGGGTGAGGTCCCGCGCACCCTCGTGCCCAGCTCCTGGTGCTGGGCGTGGGGCCTGTCTGCCTTCCAGGACTTAGGTGTGGTGGGAGTGCGGACCCCAGCCAGAGACCCTCCGGCAAACGGCGGGAGGGGTGCGGGCAGACCTCAGCCTCAGAGCTGGAGGTGGGAGGGACCCCAGGCTGTGCTGGGCAGGACAGACATCTGGTGGACCCGGCCCTCTTGGGAGCCCTTCCCAAGCTCCTCATGGGGGCGGGGGGACAGGAGGCTGCACTCTGTCCAGTGCTGTAGCCATGCCTGCAAATGTGAGGGGCAAGGAGTGTGGCCGGTCACACCGGGAGGGTCTGCAGGAGAAGGTGACCCCCGGCTGGACTGCGGGGTGGACCAGGAGGTGGAGGTGTTAGGCAGAGGGAACGGCGTGGGGTGGCCCGGTGAGGGGTGGCCCGGCGTGGGGTGGCACGGTGTGGGGTGGCCTGGTGTGGGGAAGGGCTTTGCTGGGGCATGAACGCCGTGGAGGACAGTTACTCCGGTAACTTTGGTCACTCCCCATCGTCTGTGTGGAGTCTTGGGAATTCCAGGTGGGAAGGAAGGACGCTCATGCTGTGTATTCACTGTTGTCCTCTTTTTGATCGTTTATTGTCGGAGCCATAATAGATGCACCCACTGTTTAGGTCCAGGAGAGTAAAAACTGAAGCCCTTCACCTCTTGTCATGACTTCTGATGCTGACAGCAGGATCTTTTCACAGTTGCTTCACCACTGAATCCTTGATATGATAAAGTTACATACCCAGACATCTGTCTTTCCATAAACCATATTATCCTGCTTATAAATCTAGTAAATGTTACATTAAATGCAATTGTGTTTAAAAAGTTAACTATTGTTATTAATTCAAGTTAAATTAAATTCTCGGTTTTATTTACAAACTTAGCTAGTTAAATTCCCTGTACGATTAAAGTTGCATTTCTAAGCTAAATAACTTGACTTTCTCTTTAAGAGCTTCAGACACCCAATAGGGCAAGTGCAGAAACCTAACAAGGAAAAATTTCCTGAGTTATTGCAAATTGAAAAACTAGGTAACAGTCTTAGGTCTCACAAACATCCGAATCCAATTTCTCTGAAATATCAAAGGGCGCACGGATGACGCTGCCCTCGGGAGCACTCACTGCTGGACGCGAAGTCACTGGGTTTGGCCTCCTTCCCGTCCTCATCCACGCCCGCAACCCCATCGCCATCTGATGCAGCCCTCTGGGGCCAAGTGATGCCTCAGAGAGCAGTTGTGTCCTCTTACTGGGATCTGGTCCGGGGGATCACGCTGGTACCACAGAAGGACACACACAACCCTTTACACGGTTGCCCTGGAAACCAGGGACCCCACGTCCACACGTTGGAGGGTTAGCTCCAGTGAGACCCCCAGACGTCCTTCTACGACTGATGTGTGGGTCTGGAGCTCAGGGGAGAAGGCGGGTGTTGATACCGATTTCTGAGTCATAGGAGGAGATGCCATTTACACCCCAAGAGGGTAGAGCTTGCCCAGGGCAGAGCGGGGTCAGGTGGTGAAGGTGGACAAGGCCTCTGGTCACAGCAGGTTTAGGATCAGGCAGGGAGAAAGAGCCAGTAAAGAAAGCCCTAGAAATGTCAGCCTGGGGGAGGGGGGGAGGGGCAGGCCAGAAGGTCTCCTGCCCCGGGGTCTCCCGGGATGAGCTGGGGGCCGGAAGCACGTGGAGCCCGGACCCTGGGACTCAGGATGTGGGGTGACCTTCTAGAATCTGCACTTTGAACCGCCTCCCTGCGGACCCCAGGACCACACGGGGAGGAGCTCCTCTCTCCTCCGCCGGCTGCCTTTTCCGGAACTTTCTCTGCTGGTCCCAACAGCCGTCTATCTGCCCAACGCCCCTGCCTTTACCTCTGCCTAATTTCCTCTCGTTTTTTTTTCTTTCCTTTTGACCCACCCACTGCTTTCTGGTAAGGTTTTGTTTCTTTTTATAAGAAGAAAACTGACATTCATTTAGCTCTTTCATAACATTTAAGGGAACTGAGCCCAGCTGCTCGACGTCCTATAATTAGGCCTCTGGGCAGTTTTAGAAAAGAAATAACCACATGTTCCCAAGCCCCTTACAGAATTTCCTGGGAAAATGTGACCGTGTTTCCTTGGGAAGCCAGAGCACCCCCACGTGAGAGTCAGTGAGCGGGCGGGGCCTTCCTACGTCCCTTCTCCTTGGCCTGTGCTGTGACAGGGAAGTCCCGGCCTGCAAGCCCTCCCCGCAGCCCGCAGGGCCGCAGGGGATGTTCTCAGGGTCAGGTCTTGACCATGGGCGGGGTCAGAGCTGACGTGGAGCCCCCGCTCTAGGCGAGGTGACGGGAAGCCCAGGATGAGCGTCGTTTCCCTTTCTTGCCCCGTGTGACCCCGTTTCCACATCCCGCCCCCTCTCCCCAGGTTGGAGCACATTGACCATAGAGGTGGGACCCCCGTCCTGGTGGTCTGACTGCTCTGTTGCCCTGCCCACCCTGGGAACAGCCAGCTGGCCAGCCAGCCAGGAGGAGACCCCTCGGTCTCCAGGTCAACCTGGCAGCGACCACGTGCCGCCCAGCTCGGGGCGGAGACAGTCGTGCGAGTCTCCATCGG
Organism: Delphinapterus leucas; assembly: GCF_059928025.1. Taxonomy (NCBI): domain Eukaryota; kingdom Metazoa; phylum Chordata; class Mammalia; order Artiodactyla; family Monodontidae; genus Delphinapterus; species Delphinapterus leucas. The sequence goes on along the minus strand of NC_143136.1, from coordinate 1,895,434 downwards.
AGGGGCCGGGGCTGCCGCACCCTGCACCCCTGGCCCTACCGCGCATCCCAGAGCACCTGACCGTCCCCCGGCCATCGGGCTCCCCTGCCATTAGGACCCACCCAGCACTTCAACCGTGGTAAATGAGTGTGTGTCCTGTGTCCTGCCACCTGGGCCGTCCTGGAAACCAGGGCGCTTGTGGGACTGGGCCAGAGTTTGGGCCCGGCAAGCCCTGGGTTGGCCTCCTGGCTGGGTGCGGGCCTTTCTCCTCCAGCCTGAGCCTTCTCACGGAGACTCTCAGGCTCCACCCGGCTGGGCCTCCCAAAGCCCCGTCTTACAGAACCACCTCTGGCCCAACTGGTGCCACATGGGGGCTTCTGGCTGCCGCTGGCCCTCCTTACCTCCAGGGGAGACTGGCCATGTCTTGTTGCAGGGGTGACCCGAGCGCCCCAGAGCCTGTGCTGGGGGCTCCATATGCCTCTGGAAAGAAAGAATTTCACACAGTGGGGTCCTCCGGGCTGTTCCATGACGGGGATGTGTAGCTGCCTGTCCTTGTGTTTCCCTGGGGAGGCACAGGCTCAGAGGGGGCCTGCAGGACACCCACTGGGTCAGCCCAGAGCCAGCGGGGCACACGCTCGGCCACCAGCTGCAGAGAACGTGGCTCCCGCGGCATGGACAGGTGGGGCTGCTTCTCACTGGCCAAGTCCTGATGGCACGTGGCCGGCGCGGTTCAAGGTTCTCGGTGGAGGGAGGAGACAGGAGGGACGGCGTCAGCCGGGTGTGACCCTCACGAGGAGAGCGGCAGCTGGCCAGTCTTCCACGGCCAGCTCATCGGCCAGAACCTTGCCAGGATGCTGGTCCCAGCTTTGGGGGCGGTGGTGGCTGGGAAACGAGCATCTGGCGGGCACGCTGCTGCCACAACAGAACCAGGTTCCACTGGCTGGGAGGAGGGCGGGCGTGGGTGCCGCACGGGGGCTGGCCGTGGCTCCATGTGTGAGCCGCTCAAGGCGCTCATAGTGCCTTGTGTCGTGTGGTCCAGGTGGCGGCCATGGTGGCACAGGATGGCTGCATTTATGGCAACGAAGGAGACTGTGACTCAGAGAAGTTAAGCTCCTGGCCCAAGGCCACCCCGAGGAGGGCTGGGACTTGGGTTGGACTCTTGTGTCCTTCCAAGCACCCCGAGTTCTCAGCTCCAGTGCTCATGCTCCAGACACACATGTGCTCACATACATACACAAACACGCGCACACACACACATGCACAGGTGAGCACACACATCAGTACACACAGGCACGCACGCACACATATATGCATATGTATGTAAACACAAGTACATGCACACACGCATACGCACGCTTGCACACCCATACAAAACCACATATGCACATACACACGCATGCATGCACGAATACTCATCCATGCGTGTGCACCCCTCATGAGAGCCAGGCTCCTTCCAGCGCCCCCCACCTTTTGACAGGTGGTACCCTCTGCTCTGGAGCCCTGACCTCGCCACCCCCACCACACCTGGACACCCAGGGAGGTCCTCCATTCGGGTTATTTCTGCATGTTTTATTCATAGCACTCATCACAGAGTGATTCTCTGATTGTCGATGGACGTATCTGTTTATTCCTGCCCGTGCCACCCCAAAGCAAGGACCACGCAGTGACACGGGAAGAGACATCGGTCACAGGGAAGTTGCTGAGGCCAGGCCGGATGGTCTGGATGGACTGTGGGCCCTGCAGCTGGACTTTTGGCATTTCCACCACTTGCTCACTGCAATGGACTGAATGCGTCCACCCAGATTCATATGTTGTGTCCTACCCCCAAAGTGGTGGTATTAGGAGGTGGGGCTCTGCTTTGCGACTAGTGTCCCCACAGAGCTCCTCGCCCCACACCCTGTGAGAACACAGCGAGAGGACAGCAGCCTATGACCCACGACGGGGGTCTCCACCAGATAACGAATCTGCTGGCCCTTTGACCTTGGACGTCCAGCCTCTAGAACTGGGAGAAATACATGTCGGTTGTTGAAGGCCCCCTGGTCTGTGGTACTTTGTTATCGTGGCCTGAAGGGACTCAGACACTCACTGTGTGACCTTGGACAATCACCCCACCCTTTTTCCTGCCTCTCTTTCTTCATCTGAAAAACCAAAATTCATTTCTTCCTTCAACAGCTATTTATGGCGCATCTACTCTGTACTCGACACTGAGTGCGGGACGGACATAACCCTGAACCACTTGAGGTGCGGTTTTCAGGGACCACTTCTTCTGGAGGCAGGAGAGAGGTGTGCCAGGCGCCATCGCTCCCTGGACGAGAGCTTGGCAGGACCATGGTGGGGGCGGTGCAGACAGCTGTCAGGGACGATCTCACTGGGCAGGTGCTGCCTCCTCTGAGGTCCAAGGCCATGAGGGGCCAGCCACAGGTACTTGGGTGAAACCCGTTCCAGGCAGAGAGAGCAGTAAGTGCAAAGGCCCTGAGGCAGGAGCCCTGCTACAGCTGGGAGGCCAGTGCGGCTGGCAAAGTCACAGGCCATAGGTCATACTGGTTTTGTGGGCCGTGGTAAGGGTTTTGGATTTTGCTCTGAGTGAGGTGAGAAATTGGAGACAGTCTTGAGTGGAGGGGTCACATGATCTGTCTGATGGTTAAAGAGGTTCCCTCTGGCCAGACGGAGGGTTGACTTAGAGGGACAAGTGGGAGAGGGAGGTCGGGAGGTCGGGATACCCTGTGGATGTGACCTGTGAGAGGCCTCAGGGCCTGGTGTGTTTGGAGGAAGACCCGTCTGGACGGGCTGACGGACTGACTGACAGGGTGAGAGGAGAAGGGGACGGAGCAGCTCCAAGGTTCTTGGCCGGAAGAGCCCAGCTCTATTTCCTGAGATGAGAAGCCGGTGGGAGCAGAGGCCAGGCAGGTGCGGGTCCATGTAAGTGTGGAGCACACAGCATGCCGTGGCTGCTAGGGGCCTCCTGCCAGGGACAGGAGGTCGGCTGGGGGCTCTGGAAGGCGGGGCCTTGGGAGAGGTGTTTGGAGAGAGGGGTGAGGGAGTTGTCAGGGTGAGGATGGTGTTTCTCGTCATGGCGACGGTGAGCTGACCCAGGGATGGATCAAAACACCCTGTCCTGAGGTGGTCGTGAGAATGAGACGGGCTGATCCAGGGATGCCTGGCACGTAAGACACACTCAGGAACGTCAGCTCAGAAAACGAACGGAAGCATCGCAGAGTCCTGGAGGAATGTTCGCTCTCTGGAGCAGGTACAGCCCTTGGCAGCTGGCTGGGAAGGGGCTTCTAACCTAGATCAGGGCCAGGGCCTGGTGGACCAGAGTGCAGGACACGCCGTCCCAGCCCTCTGCCCAGGAGCGGCCCCGAGGCGGTCAGGCCTCCCTCGAGGAGCGTGGAGGAGCCCCGCGGTCACATCCATCCCCTGCACAACCGTCAGCTGTGAGCGCAGCCACGGGTGGGGGGCAGCCCATCGGTCTATCAGCACGGCCAACCTGTGGCCCCGGGTGAGCGCGAGGGCCGAGGGCAGGTGTGCACACAGGTGGTGGTTCCGCGAGCTCGGCCTGGGTCTGGGCAGCGGCGGGGGTCTGGGCCACGGAAGGCTCTCTGAGGGGTGGCCCGAGACAGGTCGGGGTAGTCGGACTCAACTGGGCGAGTGGAGGCTCCCCGACGTGATGGGGAAGGGGCTGTGCGGCAAGAAGCGGGCGGAGCAGGTGCCCGGCCCTGGTGGGTCCAGTGTGGCCAGGGAGGAGTGAGTTGGCTGTCCTGGGCGATGGGCAGGCTGCTGGGCCTGTGTGGCGGAGACAGGTCGGGGTCATCAGTGGTCTCCCCGGCCGCACAGCGGGAGGGAGAGAACGGACGTGGGGGCGAGCCAGGATGTCCCTGCAGAAGCCCCGGAAGGACGGGAGCCACTGGGGCCGTGGTGGTGGTGGTAGTGGGTGGACTTGGGGGCCATCAGCAAGAGAAGTGGCAGCACCTGGCGCTGGGCCCGGCATGGGCTGAGCTCCGGATCGCAGGGCTGGCCCCTCTGTGCGTCCAGGAAGCCCGCGCTTGGTGCAGGGGCGGCAGGAGAGCCGGCCGCACCTCTGGCCTCACGTGCTGAGAGCGCCTGTCGGCAACGTGTGCACAGAGCCAAGGTGGCCTCTGCCACGTCGGGGCACCGTGGCCCGGACCGGATGGCCTCGTGGCTTCGCAGGTGCGCCTGTGTCCTTTCTGCACACGCCTCCCAGCCCACCCGCCTGCTCTGACCTCCCGCAGGAGCTCGAAGCTGCCCCTTGACCGCACGTCAGCACAGCAGGCACTGTGGCCAGGGCGGGGGGCAGGGGGGCACAGCAGGGTCCCCGCCCACCTCACTCATGAACACGGTTCTCAGCCTCTGCCGCCAATTCTGCTCAAGTTCCGGTGGCTAATAAACAACAACAGAACTGGGAGCGGATCTCAGGGGACGCCGAGACCCCTGGAGGCACCCCTGGCTGCCCACAGCGTGACGTGGACCCCGAGATTGAAAAGTGTGGTGTGGGACCACGTGTGTATGAGCTGGGCTGTGGGCTCCCTCCTCTTGCCCTGGGTTCTAGCCAGAATGAATGGCTTGGTGTTCACACAAGTGCGTTTCTTTGTGTTAAATTTGACTCTGCTACAACCAGGACTGCCCCCAGGCTCCACGGAGCTGAGGAAACGTGGGCTCTTCAATGAGCCGGTCTGAGCTAGACTGCGGGCTCAACAGGTACTTAGGAGGGACTCAGGAGGTTAGTCGATGGGCCGTGAGAGTCTGGAGCACAAGGCCCCTCCTGCTGACCCTGTGACGCTGGGGGAGATGGCGGGGGCGGCCGGGAAGGATGAGGCCACGCGGACAAGCTCTGCCGTCTCCAGGCCTGGGGGCCTGCTTCTCCCCATCGCACCTCCCAGTGGAAGCTGCTCAGACCCCACAAGCCTGTCTCTTCTCTGATCATTATCCTGGAACCTAAAAGTCCCCAGGGGTCTGGGGAGGGTCCTCAGCCTGGAACCCAGACGCTTTGCAGCCACCCTGGCTGGCCCGCAGCTGATATCCAGTCTATCTCAGGACTTCGGGGGGCTTGGCCGAGACTGGTCGATATCGTCCCCGATGCGCTGGCTCCTCTTTCCCTCCCGTAGAAAAAGGACCCGCGTTAAGGGACAGCTTGGCCAGCCGCTTGGCCACAGACACCTGCCGGGATCCCCCTGCATCTTGTCAAGGGCTCACACCGAGTGGGCCTCCAAGGCTTTGCACACGTGCTTCTCTCTGTTTCAAATACCCCTCTCCCTTCACACTCCCCCCTCCAGGCCTGGTTCTGATGTCTCTTCCCCGAGGTGGGCGGGCTTCTGGAGCCACTTCTCCACAGCACGTGTATTGCAGGGACCCACGTTCACTGGAATTGGTCTTTCCCCAAGAGGATGCAGGGAAGTCTCACCAGCTCTGCGTGCCCTGCGCCGATGCTCACTCGGTCACTCACTCACTCATCCGTGGACAGGAGGGCTGCACCAGAAAGTCCTGACTGCTCCCTCCCAGCATCGGAGACTGTGTCCTCCACCCTCCGCTGGACCCCGGGGTCCTGAAGCTTGGGACGCAGACCAGCATCCACGCTCACCCCTTTACCCCTGCGACTTGGGGAAGGCTGACTTTCTCAAGAAGTGTGAAATCTCTGTCTTGGAGACACGCTCATGTGGTGTCTGGGGGTGATGAGGATGTCGTGGGAGCCCTGGTCCCTCCCTCCTGGTTCCCGGAGGGCACGGTCTGGCAGAGACGCTCTGCATGTGGCCACATGATTCTCAGCAGGGCTGGAAACCAGTTGACAAAATGCACACCTCTCCCGGGAAGTACATATTTCCTCAACCTGGGGCTTCTGTTGCCGAGTTTCACTGGAAAGCGCCTGCAGTGTTACTGCCTGGTGCAAGATTTAAAAGGCAGGCTCTGTGGGGCTGCAAGACAAGGAGTGTTTGTGGCTGGTGGTACCCCCGGGGTGAGGGCTGGGAACATCCCTGCAGGTGAACCACGTGTGCAGGGGCCCCTCTGGGCGGCAGCATGGCTTGAGGGCTGCTGCGTGGCGGTCAGTAGAGGGAGAGGGGTGCTGGCATCCCAGCTCAGGCTCCCGGCTCCGCTGTCCTGCCGCTGAAAGCGGTTAATTCGTGCAGGAAGGTGCAGTGTGGGAGGGGGTGGGTGGGCATGGAGACGCTCCCAGAGGACGAGTGGATGCCTCTTGGAGAGGTCCTTGTTGTTGGTCCCGTCAGCTTAGCAAATGGGAAGAGTGGGCCCCGGACGCCCTCCCCACTCCTGGATGCGGAAGGAAGTTAGGGACATGGTGAGGTCATTTGCCTGCAGGTTCGTGGGTATCTGCCTAGACAGAGCAAAGGGAGGTTGAGCATTTTCTGGGCTGTGGTTTTCTCTCCCTTCTTCACATGAATGTGGTGGGGAAATGAGGTGTGGCCCCCAGGCAAGGCTGGGAAAGAGGCCCTCATGAGTGGGGCACGGGAACCTCAGAAGAGCCAGCAAAGGGTCAGGAGGACACGGCAGGGACCAAGCTGGCCTGTCCTGGTCCCACTGTTCCCGCACCGCATCTCCTGGGCGGGGGGCGGTGGGGGGGCAGCAGTGGGAAACCTCTTCCCTTTCAGAGCCTTTCTGATCCCCTGTGGTCCCCCCACTGCCCTCCAGGGCCCCCCGAGCAGAGGAGGAGCAAAGGGCGGGGGGCCAGCCAGGCCGAGGGCCACGCTGCCTCAGGCCGCAGCCTCTGACCCCTTCCCTGCTGGGGCACAGGGACCTTGGCCCTGGGGCAGAGTCCCCGTGGCCTGCTGGCTGCAAAGCCTTTCCCTGAACCTCAAATTGGATTTCTTTTAAAGGTGCGTGTGGATTTCTGTATTCACCATAATCTCTCTGTTTTAATGTAAAATATGTTTTTTCAAAATTTTAATTTTTAAACAAACATGACCTCCGCACCCCCAGGTAACCAAGCCCCAGGTCTCCTGGCCTTTGTCCTCACCCCTGGGGTCTCTGGTCACCCCACATCGACACAGGCCCAGTAGCTCCTGGTGCTGGGCACGGCTGGTGAAGGCCAGCCTGCCACCCCCCAGCAGGTCAAGAAGCTTTGCGAACGTGTCAGGTGCCGTCCAGGGCAGGCAGTGTAATTGGGGTGGTGACCCCTGGAAGCAGAGCTGGACGAGGGGAAAGGACGTGGGGAAGGGGAGAGGCCAACAGGTGATGTGTCACCAGGAGGTCACTGCTGTGGACCCCGGGTCCCTCTCAGGGCCCTGGGGACCACAACACAGACTTACCTCTCGAGGATGGAGAATTTGTAAATGTGAACCATGGAGGGTGGCAGAGAGACAGTGATTACTTACAAAAAAATACGTGTTTGGGGGAATTTACTTACCTAATCTCTTTGAAATTGACCTTCGAATTCTGCAACATAAGATTTATGCCCGTCATTTATTTGGAATACAATAAAATCCGCTCAGCATAAACTACCATATATTTGAGTCTCTATTTTCTTATTTATATTTAATCAAAAATTTTAAAGTGTTCAGAAGTGTAGCGATGCCTGGGCTGTGGTTGGGAGCTCTGAGAAACCATGGAGAAATATTAATTATGCATTAAGGGAGATGATAAATTTGCCATGAAACTGAGACGAAGCTCCACCACCCTGAAGATGGTACCAGCAAGGAGGAAAAGCTGTGGGTATTCTCGGGACCAGCCGAGCAGAGACTGGCATTGCTTGCGGCATTCAAGGTGGGAAAGCAGGGCTGGGGACCAGCCACCGTGTGAGCCCCTGGCACCACATCCCTGGCATGTACAGGATTTGGCCTTTGGGGGGATCTTCTCTGATGCCACTCTCGGGACCAGGAGTCCATGCAGAGCCCACACGAGAAGGTGGATGAGGAACCTGCAGCCCTGCACGTGGGTGCCATTGCCACCCTGCCAGGGACTGTCTGCACAGCCTTCTCACAGCTGCCGTTCAAATCCAACCTGCTACTCGTTTGTTACTAACCCTCGAGACTCTGCTGGGGCATGAAATGCTGAGCTGGTTATCAGTAATCAATGTGGTGTCCAGTAGTTATGGCTGACAATGAGTAAAATGGGGCACATGTGAAAGGAACAGGAAATCAATCTCTAGAGATGGTGAGGTTCCTGAGGGCTGGCCACCTGTGCTGTCCTGAATCATTCCCTGGGTCCAGTGCAGAGCTGGGATGTGGTAGGAGGCTGGTCAGAAACCTGGTGAGGGAGGGACGAAGGAAGGGAGGAAAGAGGGAAGAAAGGAGGGAAGGAAGGAGGGAGGGAGGGAGGAAGGAGGAGGGAGGGGAGGAAGGAAGGGGGGGGGAGGGAGGGAGGAGGGAGGAAGAAGGAAAGGAGCTAAGAGGGAGCAAGGCAGAGCGGGGATGTAGCTGGGCTCTGCGGCCCCGCTCCCTGCAGGGACTTCCCTCGTGTGTCCTGTGGCGGATCTGCATTGAGAATGGTGGCAACTGAAATAGGAACCATCCACTTGGGCCTCGGCTTAGCCCAAAGCTCCCCCTTTCACTTGGACCTGAACCAGATGACGGGCAGTGGCGTCTGTGTGCTGTGGCCACAGGGAGCCGCACACAGGTGCAGGGGTGGGCAGCAGATATGCCTGGGGCTCGGGTTCCCTGGAAAGAGGCTCAGATTTCCTTTGTCCCTTGACAGCCCGTCTGCTGGCCAGCATGGCAGCTCGGCCTCTTTGCTTGGTGTCAGGGTAGCTTAGTTTGGTGTCTCCTGTACATATGATGTCTTCTCACCTCATTCACATCTAAGCCCAGGAAACAGCAGATGTGGCCAGGAAGTTCTCTGAGAAAGCTGTTGGCATCAATTACATTCTTTGTAATCATAGCTCTGCCTGGTCTTTAGACACTTATGTAAATCAATGGGACCTGGATTGAGATTTCTAATGAATAATGTAAATGTCTAATAAATTTTAAGATGCGAACTGCGATCCCAGTGGGACTGATTGATTCTCATTTAGAAGTACCGTACACAAGAGGACATCCCAAACTCAAAACAGTCTGTGCTTCGGTGAGACGGGATGGATCAGGGCCATGAAGAGCCAGAGATCCTAGCTTAGCTGAGACTTGCAAGCTGGGGTGAGGGGTAGAGCCCCAAATACAAGAGATGTCATTGTGCTCAGGCTGTGCTGGCCTGAGACTGAGAGAGGGAGAGAGGGGGGGCTCAGAATAGGTTGCCCACGTGGATAGAGGGGGCAAGTCCATGTCCCAGGAACCCTGGAAGGAATGAGAAGGGCCAGCAGGGAGGAGGGTGGGGTGACGGTGCCCTTTTCCCCCATCTATTTCATCAGGTCCTCCTAAAACCCTAGCAAGGTGGGATGAGCAACACGAGGCTTGAGGATTTCAAATGACTTTGTCGAGTTCAGAAGATAAGGCTGTGGACAGGGGTCAATTGACCCTGAAGCCCCACCTTTGATCAACACAACTCCGAGAGAGGCAGTACGTAGATGTGAAGGTCATCGGTGGACATGGAGGAGGTTGTCCCTGGACACTCACCAGATGTGGATGCAGGGAGACAGGGACGACCTCTTAGGAGGGGGTGAAGTCTGTGTCGGTGGAGGTGATCTCAGCAGGTAGGGGAGAGACTCTTGGTGACATTCCAAGGGCACCGGATTCCTCTGAGTGTCAGCTACAGTCTTGGAGCAGACAAGACTCTGGTTCTAACAAGGATTACTGGTTCCCTGGTGGCCAGCTCACATCCACCCTCCAGCGGGAAGCAGGACATCTCCGTAAACTGAGGTCACGACATATGCTCCCCTGGCCTCACCAGCCCCTGCTGCTGGGCTCCACAGCCCCCCGTGGCGTTCACAAGGCTGTCCCTCTACCCACTGGCTGCTTCCCGCTGAGGACCAGAAGCGGCAGGGATGTAAGGCAGGCCCGTTGCCGAGGGGCATGGGACTCTCCCCGGGGGCCACTTCCCACTGGCATTTCCGAATTCTTGAGATCCTTTTCCTGCTCCCCTCTCTCCTGCCCCCCAGAGGGTTTCCACAGCAGAGTCTCCAGACTCGAGCAGACCACTCAGACCACAGGAAGGAGCTGCCCTGGCAGGTGCTAGCATGAGGGACCGCGCTGGCCACCTTCAATATTCATGAGGACGTGGACAGAATGTCAGTGTTTCAGGCGCAGCTCTGAAAGGCCAGGGATGAGGCTGGGCTCCCGTTCAAGCTGGCGTCCCCGCTTGTTGCGAGATGGAACTGCCTCCGGCCAAACACACCGTGACAGGCAGGTCCTGGGGTTGCTGCCCTTCTTAAAATAATGGAGACGGAACAGAAGATGGTGACCCCTGAGACAGGGGCACGGGGGAGACCTCATGGACAGGGTGACCCTGGGAGGTCCCAGGTGGAGGAAGAGAGAGGGGCCTTCTCCGTGGAGGTGGGCGGAGCACATGCTTGTGGGGAAGGATGCGTGGGCCTCGGCTGTGGGGAGTGGAAGGTGGTGCTGTGTTTTTGGTCCGGGAAGCCTTGTCCAGCTTTGCCAGTTCCCACCAAAGTGAAGGCAGGTCTAGAGCCCTGAGGTTGGAGTCCACGGGTTGTGTGCCTGCATTGCTGTCGGGCTTTGTCCAGATGCCTTGCCCACCTCTAGGACATCCGCCCTACCCGGCCTGTCATGCACACATCCTCTCCCCGAGAGGAGGGCTGGGTTCCTCAGCTTGGTTTTCCGAAGGCCCAGCACACGTTCATTGTGACCATCAGTGAACAAAAACCAAGATTCTGCTCTGGCTTTTTCCCTCCAGAGATATTTGCCGTGGCCTTTAGAAACTTACACTGACACCCCGGCAGCATCTCCTCCTGCCTGGTCACTGAGGGTGACGCCCATGTCCATGTTTACAAGGAGATGGCACCTGGGAGAATCCTGAGGAGATGGCCGGGCTTTTTGGAACAGCCCATGTTGTTATTGGACGTTCGTGGTGTGGATAATAAACTAGAAACAGTGACATTGACTGAAATTTCTGGAAGTCCTTTGATCCCCTATGTGCTCTGGAGCAGTGGTCCTGCTGACATCTGTGGTTTCTGTGAATGTCACCGGCTCGGGGTGGGGCTTCCCATTTGGGGGTCTGAGTCTTGTCTGGTTTCCATCCTGAGATGGGAGCTGGTGGAGCCATGTTACGAAAAGGGCTCTGTGCCTAACTTTACCAAAATGTTCAACTAAGAAAATTACGTACCATAAATGACAGATATAATTCTGTTTGCTTCCAGGGTTAATTTTCAACCCCTACTCCCCTCTCTCCGCTAGGAATGGGTGGAGTCTTGCTGGGGAGGGTCTTCCTCTGGGTCCAATTCTTTCTCCAGGTCCTGCCCTGTCTGCTGACCTCCTCTGTGCCCCTCAGCCATCCTGCCCCGCTGGTCTGAGTAGGAAGGGCCGCTTTATGTATTGAATTATGGATACAAATGGCTTACTTCCGCCTCAGGCCCTCACACTAATGGGGTCCTCTGCGGGATGCTCTTATTTCCTTTCTCCACATCCTTCTACTTATCGGCATTCAGATCTCAGTTTAAATGTCATTTCTTCAGAGGGTTTATCTGGTGCCTTTGTACACTAGCCAGGCAGCACTGCCGTACTGCTCATTTTCATTCTCTGACAGCACTGTCTATTCAGAGATCTCTCTCTCTTTCCCCTCTCTGTCTCTCTTTCTCTCTTTCCCCTCTCTGTCTTTCTTTCTCTCTTTTTATCTTATTGATTTCCATCTATTTACCTACCTATCTTATCTATCTATCTTTCTATCTATCCGTCTATTATCTATTTACCACCTATCATTTATCTATTTATTTATCTATCATCTATCCATCTACCTATCTATCCATCCACCTATCATCTATCTATCATCTTTCTATCTATCTACCTTCTATCCATCTATTATCTATTTACCCATCTATCATCTATATCTACCTATCCATCTATCCATCCATCATCTACTTTCTATCTATCTATCTATCTATCTATCTATCTATCATCACCTATCTCTCACTCTCTATCACCTGCCTAATTTATGTTGAGCTTCAGAAATAAGGGATCTCGTTCGTTTTGTTCACACCAAGTCCCCAGTGTTTGCAGTCACTCCTGGAACACTGTGGGCACCAGATGATACACACGTGGTGGATAGATCAGTGGGCGGCAGGCGAGTCTGCCTCTCCTCTTATTCTTGCTCAGAGTTCAGGTTTTAGGGGAGGGTACTGGTCCCTGCGTCTCAGCAGCTGCCTTTAGCTCCGTTCTTACCTGTACGGGTCTGAGGGAGGCACCTGCTGCTCTTGGCACGCTCAGGACAATGGTGGCCGCAGTGGTCACTGAGGCAGGGCCTCTCCTCATGGACAGCAGGTGACTCTGTCCTGCTTTGAGGGGTCTGTTGACTGGTGTTTGTGGGTGGGGAGAAGGGCCTCCCTGTGTGCAGAAGTCAGGCACCGTCACGGGCACATCTGTATGTCACTCGTGACCGTCTCCTGTAGTGGGGACGGGTCAGCTATTTATCAGTCACTCTGAGGAAGAGACCAGGAGACGGAGGGCTTTTTGGAGACTGTTCTAGCATCACAGGTCCTGCAGCCTGCAGCCCAGTTGCACATTTGGTTGCTTGATGGATTGGCCAATTAATAAATTAACCCAGGGCTTCCCTGGTGGCGCAGTGGTTGAGAGTCCGCCTGCCGATGCAGGGGACATGGGTTCGTGCCTCGGTTCTGGAAGATCCCACATGCCGCGGAGTGGCTGGGCCCGTGAGCCATGGCCGCTGAGCCTGTGCGTCTGGAGCCTGTGCTCCGCAACGGGAGAGGCTGCAACAGTGAGAGGCCCGCGTACCGCAAAAAAATTTAAAAAAAAAGAAAAAAGAAATAAATAAATTAACCCACTCAATCTTTAATGAGTTCCTACTATGTCCAAGATGTATGATAGATGTGTGTGTGTATGATAGATACGGGTCTGCAGTGGTAGACAAACCATAGAGATTTAATATTAATTTGAAGGTTTAACAACAAATTATTTTATTAAATAAAGAAGAGACAAAGTAACCTATTTACACACTAATATTAAGAAAAAAATAACTGGAAGCAGGATTTAAAGAAAATGACTCGGGGAATTCCCAGTGGTTAGGACTCCAGGCTTTCACTGTGGAGGGTGCTGGTTCGATCCCTGGTCAGGGAACTAAGACCCCCCACAAGCTGCACCGCACAGCCAAAAAAAAAATAATAATAATAAAGAAAATGACTCCATGGCAAGAATCAAGTCTTTCCTTCATGTTGATGCCCTCATGGGGGCCTGTGGCTCTGTGGCCTCATGCTATCACATACCAGCTGTGAGGCCCTGGCTAGTGAGTTAACCCTGTTCCATTTTCTCATCTGCAAAATGGGTACATGCCTGTACACAACCTCATTTTGAGGATTAAGTAGTAACATATGTAAAATCCATACACACCACTTAATACAAAGAAAAGTGAGTTTTACAATCACTGAGTTGTTCCTTTTACTTTACTTCTGAAGTTACCTCCCAGATTGTGAGGAAATGGTCCTCCACTCACCAGAATGCTCTGTTTGAAACGTCAGGACCCTGCAGAGTGTGTGAGTTACCTGGGAGACACCAGCCTGGCGCCATGGCAACGTGGGTTGGCCAGTCACAGTTGTCATAACCCAGCAGCACTCAGCCCTCCTTCGTGCTGAGCTTCTTCAGCAGGGCTGCTTCTACTCTCTTCTACTTTCCTACATCTCTCCAAACAGAGATGTAGGAAAACCTCTCTTCTGTTTCTTTTTCTCAGCACACAAGACTCCTCCAAGCTCTGGTGGGAGAGGTGTTTCCAGGGGTGACCAAAGTCTTCTCCGCTGACGTTCTCCTTCACCTGAGCATCTTCCATGGACCTGAGCATCTTCCGTGGATCATATTGATCACTATTCATTAACACACCTCTACAGCTTCTCTTACTTTTCCTCAAACTTGGCTTCTTAAAAGGACTTTACCTTTTGTCTCTCATGAACATTTGATCACTTAAAAAATAACAGAGCAGCCTTAAAAAGCCAGTTTCACAGAGGATGTTTTCACCCTGAATCTTACTTCATCTTTTCCTTGGTACAGCCTGAGGGGAAGGTTAATTTAAAACAGCTGAGAGGTGAAGTCATCTTTCACCAGCACAGAGCACAGAGAGGAAACAAGAGAGGTTTGCCCCGGGCTAGGCAGGCAGCAGGTAAGTATTTCATACAGGCCAGAAAGAGGTGACTGGCCCCAGAGCCCAGGAGAAGTTGGACCCTGCGGATCCAAGATGCTCTGACCTTGGTAAGATGGTCACCAGTGATGCTGGCAGTTAGAACTTTGTTGAGAAAAGTTTCCACAACCTAATGAGAGCTCCAGCGATTCAGATGAGATGTTCCACTATGTTTTTACACAGCCCTTATTTGATTTTCCTGTTGCATTGCCTATTTTTAAAGCTTCATATTTTCCTGCTGCTTCAACATCCCACAAACAGTGCGTGAGCACCTCGTCCAGGGGACTAAGTGCACCAGGGTGGCCAGGCCGCCCCTGCCACAAGCTTCCCTTCTCAGCCTGTGCCCCCAGCTGTGACCTAGTGACATTCAAGTGCACCCATGAACACCCCTGCCGTCTTGCTGTGTACTCCACCCTGGCCCCGTAAGGGCCCTTGCCCCAGGTCCTCGGTCTCCTGGGTCCCCATCTGCCCGGTTGTGCCCGCTCCCTGGATATGCTCCTCCAATGTAGCCCTGGCCTCCATCCTCCAGGACCTGCGAATATAATAAATCCTTAATTTTACATGCTTCTCCAGGAGTAATTTCTGTGGCCGTGTTGCAATTCTCCTTAAAGACCCCACAAGGGACTGACTCTGTGTTTACAATGCACCTTTGCATGGCTTCCTTACTTAGCTTGCCCAGCTCTGGGGGCCGTGTAAGGGGTTGGCCAGGACTCAAAGCCTGGTCTGTATTCTTCGTCCCCTTTCTGTGTAGTTCACCTGTGGGTGAACTTGGGAGGTCCCCCAGGGGCTCCAGTTGGTTGCTTCACTCAACACCTTTCCAGCCCCCTCCTCGCTTGAGACAGCTTGAGAGCACATCTCCAAGAGGCCCGGGTCTGGAGGCTGCTGTAGATGCCCTGGGTCCACCTAGCAGGTGCCCTCGTGGAGACGGGGGCAGAGGTGAGCAGCTTGTTTCTTCTGTGCTTGAGTCGCTCGTGCCCAGTCACCAGCATCACTGATGCCCCTGGAACACGCAGGGCTCCATTGACCCCAGAGCCACGTGGTGGGCTATGTGTCCCCACTTGTCATCTTTGCCTGCAGGTTCTGTGTGGTCCTCGGACCTTCATCTATGTCTTCCTCAGGGATTCTTTAAATTACCAAATATTTCTTTCATTAACCCTTTCCTATTTAAACCAGCTCAAGTGGACCCTGTGGGCTGCAACAAAGAACCATGACCACTTCAGTCACTTTACTAACCTTAACAACAATGCCTCAAAGCAGGGACTCACCTTCGGGTTTCAGAGGAAGAAACTGGTGCAGGTAGGTGAGTAAATGGCAGTAGGAGATGTTTAATAGGCCAAAGCTCTTGTTCATACCATTGTTTGAAATAAACAGTTGTGCAGTTATTTTTACATTTTAAAACTTGCTTAGTTAAAGGCTGCCACGGCAGGCTCGTTGAGTTACCTAAACAGCTGGACCTCAGAATGTCTGATGGTGAGAATAACCTTTAGCGCCTGCCATAGAGAAAGCCCTGTAGGATGTGCCCTGGAATGCTACTAACGGCAGGACCGTCTCTGAGCTCTTAGAGGGTCTGGATTTGCCCTGTAGAAATGAATGTGCAGCTTATCTCCTGAGAACTGGAGATACTTATGGGCTCTTACCCTAGTGCCTGCACCGTGAAGTGCTGATGGGTCACCATGAGAATTCGTATCATCACAGCTTCTAGCTGATTGTTTCTCATCCATTAAGGACTTCATTCTGCTTTTTTAACAGAAAACCGCTTCCCAGTGAACGTAAAATTTCATCTGTGGAAAGCCGTTCTAACTGACATCTCCTCCAGCTCCCAAGGTGAGGGGAGTGGGAAGCAGATGGGTGTAAATCTTAAGTTCTCAAGGCAGATGGTCTGAAGGCGCCTTGACCTATTATGCCTGCCCCTTGCTGCGAGTTAAGCTCAGAGAGGAACTGGTGCTTCTGCTTGTGCATGTTTATAGTAAAAGAAAATCCACCGAATTTCCCCATAAAGAGGACTGTTGTAACAACCAACCACATGTGGACAGCTGGAGTCCGCCAGCGGGTCCCACCAAGGAAGAGAACCCATGTCACAAGCCTTCACAGCCTGGGACCAGGAAGGGTCACATGCAGGAAGCAGACATGGGCACTTGGTGCCGATGGGCTTCGGTCTCTGCTGGGATGAACACCTTCAGGGTGTTTGCTTCAATCGTGTGTCTCAAGTTCAGGTGCACGGGAAGCACAGAAGATTACTTCTGCCTGGATTTTGGTGGGAACCAGCCGGTGGGCAAATTTGATCTCACAGAGACATTTGTAAAGTTAATTTTAGGTTTTAAATACTTTGTTTTATAAACCTAGTGAATATCCATTAACGGTGCCTGGAGCTGAGAATGCAGAGGTGAGTAAGACATGGCCCTGCACACCTGTGGGTGGGGGACACACCAGGAAGCCGCCATAACATCCCTGAGGAAGGAGAGGGAGGCTTGACCAAAGGTGCGCCTTACTTGCTGGCGGGCTGTGATTGACTTGATAAGGCAGCCCAGTTCTGGTATCCTGGGGTCATCGTCCCTCGGTGCCCTCTGCCCTCCGTTCTCTGAAGGAGAGGGGTCCCTCCCTACTCCAGCCGCCCGTGAAGTCATCTGAGCAGGGATGCTCTCACTCACTAGTCCCCCCAGCCAACCTCTGGTCTCTAGAATCCCAGACCAAAAGAACAGAGCCGCGGGGCAGTCCCTGGAGGGAACCAGTCTCCGCTTTTGCATCTCCGAGGCTCCCTGAACCCACAGAGAATCTGCTTGGCCAGCATTACGTGCGCTGCAGCTGAAAATCTTCCCAAGATGGAACCCATTGTTGGGAGTGATTGAGTTTCATATTGTTTTGCCAACTCCCAAACAAACAGACAGACCCATTTGGAACTTGTTTTTTTGTTGTTGTTGTTTAATAAAGCAGCAATCATATGCCATGTGAGATAATGGGACAGTTGCATGAAGACTGGAATTATTTTGTTTTATGGAGTCTTAATTAGATTTGTAATGCAGGGCTCCCAAGTACCAAATGTTTGCTTCGATTTAATGAGACCTGTTACGGAGAGTTAGAGAATTGTAATTCTCCCATTACCTCAACAATGATACATACTGCAAACTTCGGTATATATCAAATTACAAAAGTTACTCCTCTTGACCCAGTAGGGAATCCAGTCCTTAATTCTCCTAATTTCTCCACAGTTTCCTCTTGGTGTTCTTTGCATGACCCCTGGGGAGGAAGCTTTCACCTTTGAAGTTTCTTCATTAAAATTTTAATGGTTTACATCCCACCTGAGCTTCGGTTTTGGTGACAGGCTGGCCGGCCGCTGGGTGCCATGGAGAGTCTCAGCTCAAAGCCCAGGTCTTCGGGCACTGGTCACATCCCACCTCCCTGCAGGCCACACCTTCCTGGGACCCACCAGCAGGATCTAACAGACACTGCGTCTGGACACCTGTGGGTCAAAACCAACGGTGAGGCGGGTTCTGTAAATAATTTATCACCCAGAATATCTAAAGTACTAGGTTTATGAATCATCTGTTTTATTTAAAAAAAAAAAAAGCCCAGTGGCTATTCCTACAATCACACCACTGCAGTGGCCCCTGGTAGAAGGGAGGGCTGGAGTCACAGCTGGTGCCCCAGGGGAGCATTTTGAAACCGGGTGACAGTTTGGGAGGCGAGGTGGGGAGTTCCCTCTGCATTTCCTTGAGGGGCTAGGGGCTGGGGCTTCTCATCCCCACTGACTCCCAGACTGTGGTCTTGGGGGCACACAAGATGGCAGCCTGCCCCCATCATCTTTCCTCCTATCTCCTGGGCGCAGGTGCACAGAAAGCCCCTGTGGCCCTACCTGTCCCGCAGTGCTGGAGTCCCGGCCCCGCTCTCTTGAGGAAGTTACTCAGTCTCTAAGCCTCAGTTTCCCGTTGGTGCAAAGGGAGCTGCGATACCATCTACTTCACCAGCGACCAGGTGAACGGGGCACCCAGCACCACGCCTGGCCCAGTGTTCAAATGACCGAACCCTGCTCTCGGACCTCCCCAACTTCTTGGCTTTCCTTTTCTGTAAATTTCCGGGCACCTTTACAGTGGAGAACATGAAGCCTACATCTGGCCCAGGGTTGGTCCTACAAAGGTCTCCAAATTTTGCGTTCCTATAAAAAGGTAGTTTGGGAATAACCCCCATCATATGTATACACTGATGAATTAGTGCGATAGTATATATATAGAATCCGTAGTGTACTTTATAGGACATGTAGAGAAAAGATGAAAGGAATGGGATAAAATCAAAAGGATCAAAAGCAGTTGTGTCTCTTTCTTCTCTGGCCCTCACCCTCTGTTCAGCCTCTCTGTGGGTCCCCACTCCTGCCTTGAAGACCCCGAGGCTCCCCTGCTTCTGGGCCGCCCTTATCCTCCAAGGCAGTCAAACTGATTCAGGAGCCTCTTCGGACCTTTCCCTCAGCCCCAAAGGGCAGACACTGTAGGAACCCTCCCCAGATTTAGCCGAGGCAAACCTCACCTCTGCACACCTTCACACCATCTGTGCCCGAAAGTCTGCAGGAAGGATGGGGTGGGGACTCCCCTACTTGCAATCCTCTCTCCCAGAGCCTACCTTTCCTGCTAGTTCACTAGAAGGAGGTTGGCATTTTCCCCTAATGACTTCAGTGAAGATGCCAGTTAAGAGAAAATGGAACCCATGAAAAGGAGCCTCCAAGGGCATGTACCTGTCGCCTTTGCAGGGTATAGATCTCTCTTCTCAGGGAACCGGGGACCCGGACACAGAGCAAAGCAGCGAGAGGAGCTCCCATGGGACAGTGGGCAATTTGCTCACCCTGAGACCGAGTCTCCGCATCCCCAGATGCAGGTGACGTCAGCACCTGTCTCCGAGGCCTTTGGAACGAATGGGGGTAGAGTGCGCAATGCTTAGCACAGGTGCCCGGCACGGATCCAGTCCTGACTCCCGTCCCCTTTGTCTGGTCTTCATGAGACCTGCTCTCACCATTCCTGGGGCTCTGGGAGCATGCTTTAGCCTCTCTGGGCTGAGGCCTCTTTAATGTGTGCAGTGGGAGGGCTGAGTGGCCTGATGGCAAGATCCCTGCCTGCCGCCCACTGTGACTCTGTAGTTCCAGGTTCACTGGCAGCTGACCTCTTCTCCTCACCCCTAGGAGCCTTCCTGCTGGCGAATCAGTCCCTCAGACCACTAGCTCCTGGGGGCCTGGAGTGGGAGCTGCTCTGTGGGAACCCCACCAGGCTGGGCACATGTCCTCCAGCTGCTCTGGTGAGGGGACCCCTAGTCGGCTCCTCTCGTCCTTCTCTTTGTCAGGTCCAGAGGGTCCCATGCCTGGCCCAAGACCTCAGCCCATGTAGAGAGCCGAGGGTCCACAGGGCTGGGGTGCGGGCCCCACGCAGGCCCTACATGGCCCAGCTTCCCACCCCCGAGGCCTGTGCTACGGTGTGTACCAGGGTCCTCCCTACATCTGGTTTACAGCCTGCCGCCAGTGGGGTGAGTGTGGATTTCCCAGAGTTCCAGTATCACCGAGGAGCCGCCAGTGGGGTGAGTGTGGATTTCCCAGGGTTCCAGTATCACCGAGGAGATGTCTCTGGACGCGTGGGGCCTGTCCAGTGGGTGTGAGGACGATACCACCTCTCCAGCTCCTGGGAGGATGAATGTGCTGGGAAGTAACTGATATATGCTATTATTTTTAGCAATACCTTGAATTCTGAGCTGCCCACTCTTTACAAAATCAGCAGGAGGTGGCCTGTGGTTGTCAGCCTCCAATAGGGCCCCCTGTGACCCCTATCACAAAGGGTGCAGTCCCCTCCCACACTGCACCAGAGGGGGTCTGGGTGCTGGAGGGTGTTGGGCTGTCACTTCTGAGATTAGATGCTCAAGGATGCAGTGCCTTCTGTCTTAGATTCTCTGTCTCACCTTCTTGCATCCCTTGCTCTGGGGGAAGCCAGCAGCCAAGCAGAGCCCACAACCATGTGTGGAAACTTGAAAGTGGGACCCCAGGGTCCAGCCAAGCCTTCAGGAGAGACCACAGCTCCAGCTGTCAGCTTGGTTGAGGCCTCCCGAGAGACCCTGAGTCAGAGCCACCCAGCTTGGCCCCACCAAGGCTCCTGACCCTCAGAAACTGTGAGATAATAAATGCATCTTGTCTCAAGATGCTAAACACTGCCTCATCAAGAACCATAAAGATGGTGGCAGGTGTGCCGTCCGTCACCCGCTGGTCCAGTGGAGGTTACACAGTTCTACCCAGTTTTTCATAGTCATTGTGAGCGAGTGTGGATCTGAGAAAAGGAGCTCTGGACTCAGAGACACACGTGGCCGCCTTGCTCAGGTGGCGTTCTCTAAGCCTTCATTCTCCCACCTGCACGGTGTGTGTGAAGATGCTGCTGCACGCTCTGTGGAGTTACTGAAAAAACTGTCTGAGTTAAATGCTCAGAGCACTGCCTGGGAGAGTAATGACTCGCTCAGTGTCTGTTGAACCATCTACTCCTTATTTTGCCTCTGCGGCCTCACAGCATCTCCGGAGGAGGCTGAGTGCTCTGAGAACTGCCATTTTAAAGTGTTAAGAACGAAGGCCAGAGACCCCTCAGGGTGACCAGAGAGGAGGGTAACCGTGATCGGGGTCAGGGGTGACCTAAGTCAAGATCACTTATCCTCTCGGCTTTTGTTTCACGACTGTCTCTGGCCCGGATGGATCCCTTCCTTCTTCACTGCTGGTGCCAGCAGGCCCACGTGCGTGAGGACCGTGGGTGTCAGAAGAATATGGCTCTGTTCTTTCTTGATTCCCGGTGTGGGGGGCGGTCCCACACCCTCTTTCCTGGAACTTGAAAGCCCAGAAAACTAGCTGGAGGAGCCCCTGGCAGCCAGAGGAGACAATTACGTTTTTTAAGCAATGGAAGGAACGGGATTGCCTGTAAATGTTAGAGACGAGCTTATAGGAGAACTTGGTGCAAGAGCTATAATCAGAATGATGACAAGGTTTAACAAGAAGACAAAAGAAGTAGAGCCAGAAATTAAGGACATTAAACAAAGAGGCAAACAGCTAACCAGTGACTACAAAAGGGAGGGTCAGAGCCTCTGTCTCAACAGCGTCGGGCCTTGGGAAAAATTGAGGGATGTCTGGTGGGAAAGGACTGTCGCTAGAATGTGCTTAACGCAAAGGAAACAGAAACGCTCTCCACACAGAGCGAGGGTGGGAAAGTTAACAAGGAGGTGATTATCTGCCTGCAGTGTTGGCCAAGCCACTCAGAAGGCCCTGAATATACGCAGGAAATGTTGGCAGGTCACATCGCCTCTCTGTGCCCAAGGGAAAGTGAAGCGCGTGGACACAGGGATGAGGCCCTGCTGTCCTCACCCACACGGAGGGGGATCCCCCAGCCCTCGTGCGAACAGTGGCTCCGTGTCCCGTCCTGCACCTGCAGAACCTCTTGAGGGAAGACCCACCACCTGGCACGGGTGCACATGCAGCCCAGTGCACGGAAGGGCTGGGAATCCCAGGTCCAGCTCCAATTCTAACCATCATACTGTGTGGTCTTGGCCTTGGCTTCTGCTTCCGCAAGACAAGGGGCTGAGCTCCCTCCACTTCATTCCTGCCCCTTCCTGCATCCACCTCCATGGAACCTGGCACCTGAGGCCGTGGCCCGCCCTCGACTTCAGTCTCCTCTGAGCAGAACTTTCTACGTCCTCGATGGAACCAAGGTGACTTCAGCCCTGACTAGGCCCTGAAGAAAACACATTCTCTGCCCTGGAACAGCAGACCTGACTATCCCTCCTGAGTCACAGGGTGAAACGTTCTCCTCGGTGTAGTCACCTGAAATGTTGTAATTTGTTGTTTTTAAATGCTTTACACGTGACATACATTTACTTTCCTTGTGGTCTTCTACCCTCATAGAAAATAAAGATGCAGATGAGGGGCTTGAGGCTGGTGACATAGGGTGACGGGGTCTCGGGGACAGAGCAGGAAAAGCGAGGTCTGAACTGCAGACTCGGGTGTCAGGCTGGGAGTGTTGGCACTCATGGCTCCCACTTGGGAATATGAATGGGCTCAGGCTCATTCAGGGAAACTGTGAGTCTGGTCTGCACAGGCGTCCTCTCCAAGCACAGGCCTCCGTCTCCTGCCCCTCCACTCTGGGCTGTGCCTCTTGGGGACCTGTCTCTGCAGGCCGCTGTCGGCCCTCTTACCACGGTGCAGGAGCCCAGGCTGTGTTCTGTAGAGCAGACCGTGAGATGCAGCGTGCGTGCCTGTGTGCATGGGGTTTGTTGAGAAAGCTTCTTTGGAGAAGCCAGTAGCCTCGAGGGCACAGGCGGAGGTAGGGCGGGGAGCACGTGGGTGCCCTGAGGGAGCTCTGGAGGGAACTGTACCTGAGCGTGTCCTCCAGGCCAGGGCGCAGGCTCTCGAACCCGCCCCAGCACGTAAACTCCCAGATGGTCACCTCTGGAGGCCAAGTCCAGAGAAGGTCAAGGGTGCAAAACCCACCAGAAGCAAAGAGCACATAAGCTGGGGTGGACACGGCACACTGGCAAATTGGTTGGCAGGGGGGCATCTTGGTGGTGAACAAACAGCGTCCACTCTCCCGGGTTTTGCTCCGGGCTGGACGATGCTTTGTGCACATGGTCCCCTTCCTCCCGTGTCCCCTCCATTTACCTTAGAGACACCCCTAACCCAGCCCTCCCAAAGATCCTCAAGTGGTTAAAAGCAGCATTGTTTTGCTACTGAGGACCCCCTAAAATTGTGAACTGGAGAGGGGCTATGGCCATCATAAAATGCTCCAAAAGGCAATCAAGCTACTTTTATTTTCCATCACGAAAATGGCTAAACGCAAGCTTGGTCCCAAGTACAGCACCTGGCAAGTGGCCCTCCGGCTTTATCTGTGTTTGCCAGCCTTGCGAAGGACTCATCTAATTTATTTCAGACTCGGCCGTGGAGCGGGGAGAATATTTCAGGAACAAAGTCTGGTCTGAGGGTGGCAGAGGCCACTGTCTGAGACCAGCCACAGCCAGAGGAAGCAGGAGCCAGGCGCAGCCCTTCCCGCCACCGGAGCCCCTTCCCTTCCTGGAACCAGACAACCAGACCCTACAGAACTTTGACCTTGAACTTTAACAGAGCTCTTCCCGGACCTGCCACTTCTATCACCCTGATGCTTCCCTGGAGACGCCCAGGAAAACAGGGTCAGGGCGGCCCAGTTCCATCCCTCCTCCCTTGGGTGAACCACAGGGTGGAAATCCTGGAGGATTTTCTCTAGGAAGAGGCATTTGAACTCTGCTGTGGGGTGAAGCATCATCTGGGGCATGGAAGGGAAGGGAAGGGAAGTGTGTTCTAGGCCAAAGAAAGGCACACGCCACGTCACAGAAGTGGGAGCCTGAGCTGGGCCTTCAGGGCCTGGCTCTGCTTCTGTGGCTGGAGCACAGAGGCAGGCGAGGTTCCAGGCACCCGGAGCCCTGTGCTAAAAAGAGGGGCTCCGATCTGCAAGAAATAGGAAGCCACACGGTCCTTGAGGAACAGAGTAAAGCAATGTGACCAATAGGAGAGAGAAGCGATTATGTATGCAACTTCATCTATAAGAGGAAGAAACCACAGCATGAAATGCTGACAATAATTATGCTAATGACATCATGGACTACATAATAGCTCCCAAATGTTCTGGGAAGAAATTACACATCCAGACAGGTTCAAGCCCTCAAAAGTTAATTATACCAAATCTGAGATCCTCCATATAGGACCTTCCCATGTTTAGAGAGGGTAATAGCAAACTCAGACAGATTTTTAATCTAACATATACCCATCCTTCAAATTATGAGCTCTAAGCGATGTTGTATTTCCTCGGCTGTAAACAGTTTTGAGGTTAATTACTCTCCAGTGAGGAGTCAATTAGAAAAGGAAGCTCCCTCAACCCCCTGCTCAACATAAGCAGATTAAAACAGACATTTCAGACCCTCATCAGAGCCAGGTTTGCAAGGGAAAATACTAGTCTATCTTATTTCTTGCTAAAAAAAATCATCTGGACCACTAAATGTACCACGGAGCTTGGTAGCAGAACGATCCAGGGCTTTCTGGAGCACAGACAGCCTGGCTGGGCCCTCTGTCCCCCAGCCTGACTGTGTTCTCACAGGCCTGCCCCCATGCCTCCACCCCTACAGCTTCCTTTCCTCTGGGGGAACCCATGCCCCAGTCCCTTTACCCTCCCTGGGTGCGTTTTTCTCCACAAGCTCTCGGCCAATGTCTCAGCACCCCTGGGCTGTGGAAATCCTGCATGTTCTCCCAGGTAGGCCAGTGACCGGAGCCGACGTGCCCACGGGCTTCCCGTGGGGCCTTCGCGATACCCCTCCTGCTGTGGGCTGCGTGCCCGTGACCTGCATCAAGCTTCTCCAGTTATGGGACCTCTTGGACTTTGTTCCAGAGGAAACGGGAAGCCTTTGTGTTGGAGGAGAGAGTGAGGCTGGTGACGGTTGCAGGCGGGTGATAAAGGGTGAAGGATGCTGACTGGACAGCAGGAGGAAGGGGCACCCCTGTCCTGAGAGGTTGTGAAAGGCTCCCACTGCCCCTGCTCTGCAGCCCCGCTCAGCCCTCGGGTCGCGGGTGCGGGCACGTCTCTCCCACTAGAGGCCATCGGATCAGGGCTCCTGGTGTGTGTGGTGTGTGTGTGTGTGTGTGTCAGGTGTGGAGGGAGGAGGGGAGGTCTCATCCAGGAGGCCTGGAGGGAACCTGGCTCTTGTCCCCAGGTGGCTGGGCGGGGAGGGGTCAGGCAGGCTGTTTTCTTCCTGCGGAGCAGACAACCTCAGAACCTCACCCCCAGCCCCCCGGGTCTGGGCAAATGCAGCTCCGCGGGCTCAGCTGGGATGGGGCTGGGGTCGTCTGCTCCGGTGTCAGGCTGACCCCAGTGGCTCCCTGGGCAAGGGGCAGGAATCGCAAGGAGGGTGGGAAGTAGGATGTGTGGACACGTGTGTGATGCATGGTGTGTGTGTGGCAGGCTGTGTGTGTATGCTTATGTGTGTGCATGTCTTGTGTGTGTGTAGACATGTATGTGGTGTGTGGGTATGTGTGGTGTATTGTGTGTGTACATGTGCACAATCGGATCCCGTTCTCATGATCCGTGTGCCTGGCTCTGGACTCTGGGCTGAGGGGCGCGGCAGGGGCACATGCGGACCCTTGCCCTCATGGATTTCCAAGTCTCAGCGCTTTCCACGCACTGCAGCTTTGTAACATGTTGGGATATCCGATGCTTTATGACAATTTCAACAGCTTTACTGAAGTATAAGGGCACGCATTTGTGTGCAGTTTGAAGCATTTGACACACACATGTGCACACATACTTGAAATCCTCACTATGACCAAGCCTGTGAGCAGGTCTGTCACCCTGTGTTCTCCCGGTTCCCCTTGGTGACCCCTGGGTCCTGCCCCCAGGGCCCCATCCACAGGCAGTTACTGACCTGCTTTCTCACATTATAGATTCATTTTTAAGTTTTCTGGAAATATCTGTAAATAGAAACACAGCATGTATTCCTATTCTTTTTTTTTAATTGATCATTTAACTATTTTTAATCTCATTTTTTTCTGATTTGTACATTTTATTAGAAGTGATATTAAATAAATACATGAATGAAACATTCTTCTCGGACAAGCAACATATTTCAAAGTTCTCTTTCTCAAATCATTTTAATTATCAAGAACATTAATATGAATTTAGAAATCTAGAATTGTGCTGATATGTAAAACTGAACTCAGACATCAAAACCACCCTTACTCTTTTCCTATTCTTTTTAAAATTAAAAAATACCATGTAGTAAAATAGACTTTTTTCTTTGGGTTTACAGTTCACGAGTGTTAACAAATGACAACCTTCGTGGAACCATCACCACAGCTCCAAAACGGCCCCCAGCCCCTTGTGAGTTCATGGTCGCCCCTCCCCATCATGACCCCTGGCAACCACTGTTCTCTTCCCCTTCCTCATACATTTGTCTTTTTTTAAATGGCATAAAAATGGAATCATACGATATGGAGGCTTTGAGGCTGGTTTCTTGCCCTCCGTGTGATGCCTCTGGCTTCGTTCCAGCTGTTGAGGCGGTTTGTGGGTGAGTCGTGCTCCCCTGCAGACACCCCAGTTTGTCTATTCACGTGGTCAAGGGCTTTTGGCCGCTTCCGGTGTTTGGCAGGTGTGAACAGAATCAGGCTTTGTACTACAAGGAAAGTTTGATCCTTTGGAGTCTTTGTGAGTGAGGGGGGCTTCCACTGTGCTGGTGGGAACAGAAACCACCACCACCCTTCAGCATCTGGGTGTTGTTTCCCCAATTCTTTTGGGTGCTCTCAGGGGGTTTCCCCACACCCATGCCCTACTGGGCTCTCAGCTCAAAACTCAAGGGGGACTCTGCATATTCTCCAGAACATTCTCTCTGTGTGGCTCTCTCCTCTCCCAGCCGTGCCCTGCTCACTCTGGCCACCTTTGGCCTCCCTAGCATCCAGCTCTACCTCCTTGGACCTGCCCCGCTGCCTGGATGCTCTCTCCAGGTTGTAACCTGGGGCAGCCCCGAGGCTCACCTCGTTAGTTCCTATCAGGGGTCACTGTCCTGCTTTACCTGACATGCAGTGTCTTGAACACTATTGCTTCACCGACTTTGTCCAGGCTGTTAGTTATTTCAGATGGAGGATACACCCAGCCCCTGTCAATCCACTGTGGTGTGAAGGGCAGTTTCCAGCCCAGGACAGCTACCCTTTAGTTTTCTGCATTTTATGGCCGTCTGTGGCTGTAATTCTATGTTTATTTTTTCATATAAATGCTAGAATTAGCTTGTCAAGTTCCTGCTGTTATTTTATTAGGCTCACATTAAGGTTTCTAAAAATCATTAATGTAACGATTCTTCTGAAAATTGAGTTCTTATCCAAAATTAAGATACATCTTACCATGTATTCAAGTATTCTGTATCTCAGTAGGATGTTAAACTTTTCTTGATACAGTTTTGAAAATTTCTGGTTAAATCTGTTCTTGGGTATTTTATTTTTTGTCTTCCTTCATATTTTAACAGGTTATTTTTTATGTAAACATTTGGTGCATTCATTTTGTGACCAGCATTATGTTCAATTTTTAAAATTTGTAACCATTTTCAAGTACATTTTCAGCTCTACTTGCATTTCATAAGCAAATAGTCGGACACTGCTTCCTTCCTCCTTATTTTGTTACATTTTCTTATTGCATCGGTTAGCACTTCTAGAAAAGTGTTAAATGATGTGGTACTTTGGGACATCCTTGCTCACTCAACATTAAGGAGAGGGTTTATTCTCTCTTACTATTAAGAAGAGTTATACTTTTAAATTTGAGATAAACATTCTGATGCTTCTAAGGGATTATCTAACCATTCCTTTATTATTATTGAGTGTTTGAAGCCAGGATGGATATTGAATTTTAAAGAGTGGCTTTCAAACTCTAAGGAGTGGAGACCTCCTGTTGCACCCAGATTGAGTAGCCCCATTTCTCCCAGGTCCCCTCTCTTACAACTAAAAATCCCTGGACACACACAATGATCAGGTACAGGAAGACTGACAAATGGAAGGAAGGAGGTGGGCTGCTAAGGGGACTCAGGACTTGAGGAAGAGTTACGGGGAGTCCCTGGGGTCCCTCATGGGGTTCAGCCTGGAACTGTCAACAGACACAGACAAAAAAGGCTTCAAGAGCAGTGTATTCCCCTGGCCAAAGGACAGGGCAAGGGTCGTCTAAGAGCAGGAAACTATTTTGGCAATGCCCGCCCTCCTCCAGCCAAACACCAAGTGGACAACTGCCCCCCACCCTCCTCTGGGTTCAGCAGGGCCAACAGGGAAATTGATGTTCTATCCCAGCCCCTCTCTCTCCACCCCGCCTCACAGAAGCAGACGGCCTGCTCAGATTCCCTGCCTGGTGGTGTCAGGAGGGTGATATATTACCTGTAGGGAAAAATAGCTTGAATGCTGGTGGATTTCTCATCTGAAATCAGTGAGGCCAGAAGCAAGTGCAGCCACTTCTTAGTCCTGGAAAACATCCCTCATGAAGGGGGGAATAAAGACATTTTCACATGAAGGGACACTAAGATAATTTGTTGATAATAAATCTACCCTTGAAAAATGGCTAAAAGAAGTTCTTTAAACAGAAAGGAACTGGTAACAGAAGAAGACTGGAATTTCAGAAATGGAAGAAAAACATTAAAATTGGTAAAATAGGGGTAAATCTCATAGATAATCCTTTTTCTCATGAGTTTCTTAAATATACTTGAGGGTTGCAGCAAAATATAACATCACTGGATGTGGTGCTCAAGACATGTAGAGGAAATACTTAGGGTCATGGTTTTTAAAAAGTGGGGAGGGAGGGTAAAAGGATTTAAATGGAAGCAAGGTCACTACACTTCACTCAAAACCTTGGTATTAGAGACCATAAGTTACATATGTGAATTGCAATACCTAGAGCAACCTCCAAGACAACACCACATGATAGACTCAAAAACACTACAAACAAATCAAGATGGAATTCTAAAAAAGTGTTCAGGTAACCCACAGTAAGGTAAGGAAAGGGAAACAGAAGAAGGGTAAACAGAGGAAATAAAAAATAAATAAATAAAACCACAGACAAGCCCTAACACATCAATAATTACCTTAAATGTAAATGGTCTAAATATACCAGTTAAAAGACAAAGATTGACAGAGTGGATTTTAAAATAACAACAACCATGATCCAACAACACTCTGTACGTAAGAAATACACTTCAAATATAACAATACAGGTAGGTTGTAAGTAAAAGGATGGAAAAAAGGTACTCCATGCAAACACTAATAAAGAAAAAAGCAGGAGTAGCACTCTTAACATCACATACAGCAGACTTCAAGAAAAATTACTAGAGACAAAGAGAGACATTACATAATGATAAAAGGCTCAATCCAACAGAAGCTATAACAATTCTAAATGGTGTGCATCAAATAGAAAGCATTAAAATACATGAAGCAGAAACTGATAGACCTTAAGGGAGAAATAGACAAATTCACAATTATAGTTGGGCTCTTCAATACACCACTTTCAACAACTGAAATGACTATTACACAGAAAACCAGCAAGGTTATAGAAGAACTGAACAACACAATCAACCAATGGTATCCAACTGATATATAGAGAAAACTCTGCCAGCAACAGAATAATATACGTTGTTTTTCAAGCAACCATGGAACATTCACTAAGATAGATCATATTCTGGGCCACAAATCAAACCTCAACAAGTTGAAAAGATTTAAATCATATACAGTATTTTCTCTGACCATAATGGAATCAAATTAGAAACCAATACAGAAAAACAACAGAAAAATCACTAAATACTTAGAAATTAAACAAGGCACTTCTAAGTAATCCATAAGTCAAAGAGGAAGTTTCAAAGGAAATAAAAGAAATACATAGAACTGAATGAGAATGGAAACATGACAAATCAGAACACGTGGAATACAGCTAAAAGAAAAGTTTATAAATTTTTAAATGCTCCCATTAGAAAAAAGAAAAAATATCACAAATCAACATTCTAAGTTTCTACCTCAAAAACTAGAAAAAGTAAAATAAACCAAAAGCAACCAGAAGAATGGAAATAGTAAAGAGCAGAAATCAATGAAATTGAAAACAGGAAAATAAATGAGAAAATCAATGAAACAAAAAGCTGATTCTCTGAAAAACAATCAATAAAGTTGATAAACCTCTAACAAGACTGACTGAGATAAAAAGAGAAAAGACATGAATTACCAATATCAGTAACGAAATATCAGGAATGATAATGGGGGCTATCACTAGGGTGCCTGCAGATATTACAAGGATGATAAAGGAATACCACAAACAATTTTATGCTCATAAATTTGACTACTTAGAGGAAATGGACCTGTTTTTCGAAAACTACAAACTACCCAAGCTCAACTAAGATGAAATAGATAAGCTGATGAATCCTAAAACTATTAAAGGAGTTGAATTTGTAATTAAAAACTCACAAGTGATTATTGACAAAGGGACAAAAGCAGTTGAATAGAAAAAGGATAGTATTTTCAACAAATGATGCTGGAGTAGTTGACCATCCATAGGCAATAACCAGACTAAGCCAAACCAAACCAAACAAACCCCCCTCAACCTCAACTCCAGACCTTATGAAAAAACCAACTTAAATTGGATTGTGAGCTTAAATGTAAAATTACAAAACTTCCAGAAAAAAAGACAAAATCTTTGGGACCTAAGGCTAGGTGAAGAGTTCTCAGATTTGGTAACAAAGTCAAGAAAGGAAAATCTGATAAATTGGATCTCAACAAAATTAACAACTTTTGCTCTGTGAAGACGATGAAAAGCCAAGCTCCTGAGTGGGGGAACATATATGCAAACCACATATCCCATAAAAGACTTGAATTTAGAAAATATAAAGAACTCTTAAAACAACAATTAAAGAAGCAAACAATTCAATTAGAAGATGAGCAAATACTTGACAGTAAACCTGGCAAATTCGCACATGGAAAGTGAAAAGAAGTTCACTATCATTAGCCATTAGGGAAATGCAAATTAAACATGAGGTGAGGTGTTAATGCACACCTATGAGAAGCGCTAAAAAAAAAACGTGGTAAAACACAAAATGCTGGCAAAGATGCAGAGAAACTGATCCCTCGTTCATGCCTGACAGAACGTAAAATGGCGCAGCTTCTCTGGAAAACAGTTGGCAGCTTCTTGTAAAACTAAACATGCAACTACCATACGACCCAGCAATTGTTCTCTTGAGTATTTCTCTCACAGAAATGAAAACTTAAGCTGACACAAAAACAGTACGCCAACATTTATAGCAGTTTTATTCATAATAGTCAAAAGCTAGAACAATTTGGGTCTCCTTAAAGGAGTGAGTGGCTGAATAAACTGCAGTGCATCTACACTGTGGAACAGACACTCAGGATTAACAAGGAGCCAAGTACTGATACACACAACTTGATGAATCATGAGAGAATTACACAGAGTAAAAAAATCCTATCCCAAAAGCTGTGTAGTGTATAATCACATTTACATAAAATTCTTGAAAAGACAAATTTATAGGAATGAAGTTCAGGTTAGTAGTTTCTAGGGGTCAGGGTTGGGATGGGTGTGGGGAGATGGGGAGGTGGATGTGGTTGTAAAAGAGCAGCATAAGGTACCCCGTGGTGATGGACATGTGCCACACCTTTCAGTACCCTGGATGTGATATTGTGCTGTAGTGCTCCAAGATGCTACCATTGGAGGAAACTGAGTCAAGGGTCAAGGTGGTTTCTCTGTATTGTGTCTTACAACTGGATGTGAATCTATAAATATCTCAGAACAAAAAGTTTAAATGGGAGAAAATATTTGCAAACCAAGTGACGGACAAGGGATTAATCTCCAAAATATACAAACAGCTCATTCAGCTCAATAACAAAACAGCAAACAACCCAATCAAAAGTGGGCAGAAGATCTAAATAGAATGCCTCCAGAGAAGACATACAGATGGCCAAAAAGCAGATGAAAAGATGCTCAACGTCACTAATTATTAGAAAAATGTGAATCAAAATTACAATGAGGTATCACCTTACACTGGTCAGAAAGGCCATCATCAAAAAATCTACAACAAAAAAGGAAACCCTGCTACACTGTTGCTGGGAATGTAAATTGGTACAACCATTATGGAGAACAGCGTGGAGGTTCCTTAAAAAACTGAAAATAGAAATACCATATGATCCAGCAATCCCACTCCTGCACATATATCCAGAGAAAAGCATAATTCGAAAAGACACATGCACCCCAATGTTCACTGCAGCACTATTTACAATAGCCAGGACATGGAAGCAACCTAAATGTCCATTGGCAGAGGAATGGATAAAGAAGGTGTGGTACATATATACAATGAAATATTACTCAGCCATAAGAAAGAACAAAATAATACCATTTGCAGCAACATGGATGGACCTAGAGATTGTCATACTGAGTGAAGTAAGTCAGACAGAGAAAGACAAATACCATATGATATCGCTTATATGTGGAATCTAAAAAAAATGGTACAAATAAACTTATTTAAGAAACAGAAATAGAGTCACAGGTGTAGGAAACCAACTTATGGTTAACCAGGGGGAAAGCCGGGGTGGAGGGGGATAAATTGGGAGGTTTGAGTTGACATATACACACTACTGTATAAAAAAATAGGTAACTGATAAGGACCTACTGTACAGCACAGGGAACTCTTCTCAATACTCTCTAATGACCTATATGGGAAAAGAATCTAAAAAAAGAGTGGGTATATGTATATGTATAACTGATTCAGTCTGCTGTACACCCGAAACAAACACAGCATTGTAAATCAACTATATTCCAATAAAAATTTTTTTAAAAAGAAAGAAATCTAAGGGGCTCACCCTATGGATTTTTTCTAATGACCTTATTTGGTGGCTGATGTAATAGGTTTTCTTATATTGATCGATCATCTTATTCTTCAACTGAACCCTGACTGTTGTGCACTACGCTCTGCTCCATTCCACTTGTTTATATTTTTTACATTAATGTTTCTGAAGGAGACCGTGCTGAAATCTGCCTGCGCATTCTGTTAGCTTTGCGTGCTACTATTTTGATGACTTAATAAAAAGTATTTGGATGTTTCACTTTTCTATCTCTGCTCTCAAACAGTTTGGGTAGCATTAGAATGATGTGTTCTTAGGAAGATAGATTTATTTATCTTTGTATTTCTTGCAGTTTTTGCTTTAAAGGTTTTAATATTGTATTATGTGGCACAGAAGAAATTTGACAGGTATTCATTCTAGATTGCTCTGTTCTGTTTTGTTTTTCTTATGTCGCTTTTCCCATAATCCTTTTTCTCTACTCCCCCGAGTCCCTTTGCTTAATGCATCTCTTGTAGCAGCATATCTGTACGTTTTGGGGTTTCAGCCTAGCATCTTTTTTCCTATTGATAGATGAGTTTTACCCATTTATATTTAATATGACAATTATTTTTTTCTAGTTCTGTCATCTTATTTTGTCTTTTTAGGGATTATTTGTTTAAGCTATATGACTCATGCTGTTTGTGTGTGTGTGTGTGTGTGTGTGTGTGTGTGTTTGTGTGTGTGATTTGGGTGTTTTTTGTCTGTTTGTGGTCTAGTGGCTACTTATAGCTTTTATTAATACAGTAAAACCTCTGTTTGTTTCTTTTATCCTTTCTCATAACTCTCCTTCCTCTCTTCAACCTCCTAGTTTAGGTTACACTGCATTTTTAATTTCTTGTGATTATCTTTAAACAGTTTTATGAAAGACTAAAATTTTTAGTACTTCATCAATCAGTTTAAGTATTTATTTCCCACTCCATCTCCTGATTTTGTTGTTATATTATTATTTCTTCACTGGCAAATCTATAGAATCGATTCTGCTCTATAAATGAAATTCACATAGAAATTTAGCTATAGTTCTGTATTTATATTCAGGGTATCATCAGAGTTTTGAGGATATCTTCTTCCATCATCTCTCAGCTGACTGGATTTCGTGAAGTCTTTTTTTTTTTCCTCAAATAGAGTTTGGAGGTGCCATTTCCCAAATCCTTTCATGTTTGAAAATGTCTACATGTTTTCTTTACATGTGAGCAACAACTTGTCTGGGGGATACTCTGTAGGCAGAGAAAATCAAAGGCCAGTCTGGTTTCTCTCTGATGGCAACTTAACCTTTACTTTTTCTTCCCCAGATGCTCACAGGATTCTTTATTTATTTTTGAAATCTAGTCATTTTACTAGAATATGCCTGTTCTGTTCAAATTTTTCTTGTGATACAGTATGTCCCTTCAATGAGCAGATTCAGGTCTTCTTTTATTTCAGTTTTCTTCTATTATATCTTTGCATCTTTAGTTTTTTGGTCCTATTTGTTCTGTTCTCTTTTTTGGGGAACATCAAGTTTGAGTATGTTATTCCTTTTTTTGTCTGTCTTCCAGATCTTTTATTTTCTCTCTAATCATGTTAACATTGTTTTCTTCAGCTGTATTTTGCTCTTTCAAATTCTTGACATTTTAGCAATATCCACTCATTTTTTCTATTTATTTCATGGCTTTTATTTCTGTATATTTGAAGATTTCTCTTCCATTTCTTTGTCTGAACTCTAGCAGTTTATTTTTTATCTCTTGGGACCTATGTACTTTGTATCTCTGCTTTCAGTTTTTGTTTTCAGGAAACTGTGTTTTAACTTTTCTTTGACATCAGGAGGAATTCTTTTACTTGAAATGTTTTTATTCTCCTTTGAAAGTGTGTTTTCTCTTGCCCTTTGATGACAATGCTGTTTCCTACATTTTTCTGAATGTCTATGAAGGACATGGGTGCATCTTTTGACTCATGTTTAGATTGGAAGGGGGCCATTTCTTTCAGTAGCATCTTGCTGAAAATGCTGTGGGAAATGGGCAGAATGGCTGAGGAAGGAGGCAGCCTTGTTTCAATGTTATTGAGAGCAATCTTTAGAAACCAGCTCTCCTGTTCACTACTCCTGGGCACTTATTCATGCTCTTACTCTGAGCATCCTCAGTTCTCCCCTTCCAATTGGGCCGGGGGTCTGATTGGCTCATGTGGCATCTTCCACGTCCCAGACTTGGTGTAACTCAGCATTTGTCTCTCTTGCTGGCTGTGATGACCACCGTCCCTCTCCACCCTCTCCACCCAGCTGCACCAACAGCCAGTTTCTTCTAAAAATAACTGCAATTAAAGAATATTTATCACAGGCTTGTTATGACCCAGACACAGTTCTAAGTGCTCTGCATGGTCATCTCATGTAGCCCCTCCTCAACACTAAGAGGTGCTTATATACCCTGATATTGGAGGAAACGGAGGTGGGGGCTGAGCAAGCTGCATGGAGTCACAGCCTCGCAGGTGGGATATGGGCTCAGCTGCGGGCCTCAGGTGGTCTGATTCCAGGGCCTACCTTCTCAACACCATGTACCTTGTCTTCCAGACTCCTTACACAACCTCATTTCTCCTGGCACCCTGTGGGGTTGGACAGGGTGCAGGGACCCTGGTGCTCCAGTAAGGGACCATTGATTGGACACATCAGAGCTGAGACACCTATTCTGAAGAACAACCTTGTTTCCCACCTCTGCAGGTGGGCTCAGACAGTTCTTGGCAGTGCTTGCTCAGGGACGTGTGTCAGGATGTTTCCTGGTTTCTTTGGTGGCAGGTTTTATTTTCAGAGTGTGATTGATAAGGGGATGCATCACCTGGATTTCCTCCAAGGGAGGACTGTTGCCCCAGCTTCTGAGTGTGCTGGAGCAGACACCCCCATAACTGTCAGAACTTCCACATCAAGGTTGGCTCAAGGCAGGTGAATAAAGGCCGGACACTGGGACCAGTGAGAGGCAATGCCAGTGGGCTGTCCTTCCTTCTCCACACCTGGCTGTTCCTTCTTATTCTCTCTGACTTCCATGGGTCTCCACCCAGACACTGCTGCCTCTTCCCTTTGGCAGTGCTGGCCCTGTCCAGAGTCTTCTCTTAATGTCACATTCCTCCTCCCAGCTCTGGTGACCTGCATTGCCACCCCTCTCTCCTCTGGATCTGGACAACTTGCCTTCCAGCCAAACTATGACCCAGTCTGGCCTCACCTTTCTGGTCCATCCCTACAGGAGGCCCGCTGGAGGCCCTGATGTCAAGCCCCGCCCCGCCCACCATCATCTGGCCCTGCTCCACCACAGTGCCTCACCCCGCCCCAGTGTCCACTCAGACCTGCTGAAGGTTTTGTCACCATATCTCTTCCCCGACACCCCTTCCCCTCCTATGGCTGCCCACTCTGGTCCAGGCCCAGGTCTCACCGTGACTCAACGTTCGCTACCTGATTCTCCCCTCTCACCAGAGGCTCCGACACCAGTCTGGTGGATGAATTCCCTACAACACTACTGGCAACACCTTGTAAATCTTCAGGGGTCCCTGCCCCTCCCTGAGCCTGGGTAAGGCCCCAACTGGGCCGACTCTTGTGTCGCTGGCTCTGCCTCCCTTGTCCCTGCCCCCACTTCCCATATTTCTCTACTGGCCTCACCCCCGCTGCTGGGCCCACAGCTCTTCTCCCCCAAACCTGAAACACCTTGTACCCCTGACAGAAGCAAGGTTGCTCCCACCCAGCCTGGAGTAACCCCCGCTCGACTGCAGAGATGATCACCCAGGTAATTCAGGGGCAAGACACAAGTGCCCACCTGGATGGTCCAGTAGGAGGAGGGATTGTGACGAGCCTCCTCATGACGATTCAGATGTTCACACGTTTGCATCTCATCTGCCATAGACGGCTGGTGTTCCCAGGATGGGAACCTGCCCGCTGCTTCTTCTCCAGCCACAGAAATTCCTTTCACACGAAACATGAGTCAGGTAGCTTCCTTCCCCCCAGAGACCAGTCACGGAAGCAGAGGCCGGCTGCGGCTGAGGCCACAAACGGGGGCTTGGGTTTGGGTTCCCCACCTGCCTTCATGGGGACGTGGTGGGTTTGCCACTTCTTCACTCTCTGTTCCTAGTTCCTCCACATGGTACCCTGTGGGCTTCAATCACAGCAAACATGTGAGACAGAGCTTTAGAAGACACACAGCGCCCTGTGATTTTAACTCTAGCTGATGCCATTACCTTAAATGAAGCTAGCTGAGGGTGTCAGGGAGGAGCTGAGGAATGTTGAATAATCACCATGTTTTGGTCTGTGGTTTATGCTTTGCATCAAAATGGCATTAAATGAGGGATAAAGAAGTCAAACATTTTAATTGACTGATAACGATGTAAGAAGGGCCCTCAGGTAGCAAAGTGTCTAGAGCAAAATTCAGCTTGGTTTTTTACCCCGTTTCGTCTTTGTGGTGTCTACTGAAGTGAGCAGATCACATGAGTCTCCTTCTGGGTTCTGGTGGCTTTCTCCTCTCCCCCCACCAACATTTCTGATGTCTCCCTTCCGAGGGCCCTCCAAGGCCCCCTCACACCTCCCTCCCCAGGAAGCCCCTCCCACCAGCCTCCTCAGGACACGCAGGTGTGTGGTGTTGGCCATCCTAGGTAGCTGTCTGCACCATCCTAGGTAGCTGTGGTCCAGAGAGGGTGGAGGAACTTCCAGGACAGGAACCACGTGGCTGATCTGTCTTTGCCCAGCGCTGAGCTCAGGGCTCCGTGCAGCCAGGTGCTAAGCTTCGTCCAGCCCCTCCCCTGCCTATTTTTTCTCTCTAACCAGATTGAGTTCATCCCTCTTGCCTCCCACCTCCTTCCCCCTCTCCATTCTCGGGTTTGCCTTGGGGTGGAAAAAGTCTTTCTTTGAAGGACAGCCAACTGGTTCTACCTGTGAGGCTCTGCTCCCTCCAGGAGAGCAGCACCGTGGGACAGCCAGGACCATGCCCAGCAGCCTGGCACATCCTGCATGGAGACATCCTGTCTTGTCTGCATCTGTTCCATTCTCTGGCCCTGCTCAGAGGTGCCGAATTATCGAAGGAGGCGTCTCTGGCATGCGTTTGAAGTCGTTCTCTCCTTCCCACCAAAGTCAGGCCCTGTCACACACACACACACACACACACACACACACACAAGCTCTCACCAGCCTGCACCCTGTTCCCAGCCACGCGGGAGGTGGGGGGACTCTACTGCTCCCTGGGGCTTTAGCGCTGGATGTACATGATGCCTCCCACCCCTGGTTTTGGGGCTTCCACTGGTGAGTGCGGCAGAGAAGGTAGGAATCAAGCCACCCAAGGGGTGTGTGTGGTCTGATGGCTTATGTCATTCCCCTTCCAGCTAGCCAGGGCCTCTTCCACCATGGAGAAGTCCCTTCCACACCAGTGACAGTCCCCACACGTGGAAGCAATGAGCAGTACCTGGGCAGGGGCTTCTGCAGGTTTCCACACTGGCTGGAGGCTGACATTTCTGGGGCCGGCAAAGCTGCAGCAGGAGTCACAGAAAGACGTGAGACCAATCTATGGGTGGGAGAAAAAATTGACATCGAGAGAATTTTGTTTATTAACTCTTTGAAATGTATTAACTTTTGAAGTCAAGTTTTGTGAAGGTGGCTATCAGTCAGTATCAGCAGAGGGGCACAAGCCCTGGCTCTTGGGAGCCTGCACGGCTAAGGAAGCATCTGTCCTGGTGCATCCTTGCAGCGACCTTCTAACAGATGCTTGTTGGCGTTCCCGCTGTGCAGATGAGGAAGCCAACCCGGGCGTGTTGATGAATGAGGAGGCCGTGGGTCCCAACCCGATCCTCTGACTGTACTCTGGTGTCTTGGCCAATGAGGCGCCTCCTCCCGCCCCCTTCAGGACCCAGGGATGGTGGGTGGCAGTTCGGGGGGTACAGAAAAATGGACTTAAACACAATCATATATCCATGGAGGTCCATGGAAACAGAACAATGGCATTTGTTCAGAAGAGAGAGAATTTCTATTTCTTTTGGGTAGAGTAAAAATAGCTTGTATGTTCCAAAAACAGCCCTGTCAGTTACTGCTCAGGGCCTTTTATCTTTTCTTTTTTTTTAATCTTTTTTAAATTTTTTATTTATTTTATTTTTATATCTTTATTGCAGTATAATTGCTTTACAATGGTGTGTTAGTTTCTGTTTTATAACAAAGTGAATCAGTTATACATATACATATGTTCCCATATCTCTTCCCTCTTGCGTCTCCCTCCCTCCCACCCTCCCTACTGGACAGGTACATGTAAAAGTATGAGATTAGATCACTCCCTAACACCATACACAAAAATAAGCTCAAAATGGATTAAAGACCTAAATGTAAGGCCAGACACTATAAAACTCTTAGAGGAAAACACAGGCAGAACACTCTATGACATAAATCACAGCAAGATCCTTTCTGACCCCCCTCCTAGAGAAACGGAAATAAAAACAAAAATAAACAAATGGGACCTAAGGAAACGTCAAAGCTTTTGCACAGCAAAGGAAACCATAAACGAGACCAAAAGACAACCCTCAGAATGCGAGAAAATATTTGCAAATGAAGCAACTGACAAAGGATTAATCTCCAAAATTTATAAGCAGCTCATGCAGCTCAATAACAAAAAAACAAACAACCCAATCCAAAAATGGGCAGAAGACCTAAATAGACATTTCTCCAAAGAAAATATACAGACTGCCAAGAAACACATGAAAGGATGCTCAACATCATTAATCATTAGAGAAATGCAAATCAAAACTACAATGAGATATCATCTCACACCAGTCAGAATGGCCATCATCAAAAAATCTAGAAACAACAAATGCTGGAGAGGGTGTGGAGAAAAGGGAACGCTCTTGCACTGCAGGGCCCTTTATCTTAAAAAAAAAAAAAAACACAACTGTATTGTTGCCAGGTTGTTAAGACCCAAATGGTCGTCCTCCCACCCTGTCACCAGGGTCACTGTTATCCTCTCTGTATGAAATGGGCTTGCTTCCCAGGCATCTCTGGAAGCCAGGCCTGGCTGGGGGGTTGTTTTTGCGTGTACTTCTCAGGAAGACATGCCCAGCTCTGGGGCAGCTCTGGGAACGGTCCCTGCAAGGCTGACAGGGGAGGGAGCTCCCCAGAGCTGGGCGTTCTCTGCCCTCAGACCCTGGGCACTCCCTTCACCCCTGCCCCCTAATCAGGAGAAATAGAAGGAGGAGGCTTTGGGGGTTCCAGTGATGAGCCGCGGCTGGGCCCCTGCACGGCCCGAATTACTTCATCCTTCTTAACTGCAGCCATCGGAGCTCCCGGGAAGCCCACGGGCTTGGGCATTCTCCAGCACTTGGGCGTCTGTTGAGTTTAAGTTACTTCTCACCAAACCCGTCCAGCATGAGGCCCCAGAAGAGGTTGTAGGATCAAGGTAGTTTCCTCGCCCAGGAAAAATCTGGTCATCGAGGTGTCAGCCTGCACACCCTGCCCACAGCTGCATGTTGACACAGGCTATGTGCTTAAGCAACTTCTTTAAACCGTGTAGGTGGGGAGGACAAGAGTGGACAGAGTTGCCGTATTCCAGCCTTCCACACGCACCCTCCCACACGCACACCCCGCTGTGCATGCTCCCCACACACACATGCACACGCGTGCTCACACACACATGCACCTGCACACACACACACACACCCCTCAAATCTGGAGAGAATCTTGCTGAAAGTCTGAAGCCCCTCACTGCAGCTTGGGCGGCACAGAGCAGAAGCTCTCCATCGCCTCATTAGCGGGGTCCCAGGATTCCTGCACTTTGGGCAAAGATGACCTGAACTTTGGCCTGGAGGAAGAGACAGGGCTCCCTGGGGAGGGGAAGCCCCCAGCTCTCCGATGGCCTGTGGAGTAAACCAGGTGACAGACAGCAGATGGCAAAGCCATGTGCGATTTCCAATCCAACACCAGGACCTTGGAGCCCTGGGGACACTTGCTCGCCTGTGAGGCCAAAGCCACCCTTCAAACTTCCCTGGAGACGGCTGCTCCAACCCAGCCTCTTGTCCTCTCGGGAACACCAGTCCCTGGACCCGGGGGAGAGGCAACACATGCTGAAACATGTTTCCTGCCATGCATGCACCTTCAAGATGCTCCTCTGCCCGAAAGGGGCCATCCGGAAGACCCCTGTGTCCACCCGCCACCACTCCAGCCACTCACAGGTGGTCCCAGGTACAAAGGGGTCTGGTCCGACTGTGGACTGAACAGGCTCCCTGCTCTGATGGGGCTGCAGGACCACTGGGAGATGGGAAGATTCAAGTTTTTTCTACTATTTACAACCCAGCAGGCGGGCTGAACTGGCCCAAGGGGAAGAAGGGCAAACAGGCCATCTGGGGACCTCCCAGCTTGCATGGGGGCAGCAACTGGGAGGGGAAGCCGCCATGGGTGAGGGAGGGCTGAGTCGGGTGGGGGGAGGTCGGAGGCCTGGAAACATCTCTTCCTCCTGTTCCCTGGGAAGCTGTCCGTGAGGAGGAAACTAGACATGGCCGACAGCATCGCCCAGGCCCAACTGATGGCCAGACACGGTGCACGTGGGCATGTATTTTTCTAAGCAGAGTGGCAGATTAGAGGAATATGGCGGAAGAGTGAGACCCGGAGATCACCTTCCTCCCCACAGATACGTCAGGAATACATCTACATGTGGAACAACTACAGAACACCCACTGAACGCTGGCAGAAGACCTCAGACCTCCCAAAAGGCAAGAAACTCCCCACCTACCTGGGGAGGGCAAAAGAAAAAAGATAAGCAGAGCGGCAGTGAACAGACAGCAGAGAAGAGCCCTGGCCTCGGCCTCCCGGGAGCAGGACCCCGCTTCCCGTGGACCTCCCACCCGGCCACACCCAGCAGCCCCTGCCCACCTGCAGGAGGACCTCACCAGGGGACAGGTTCCTGCTTCATTCACATGAGGAATGAGGCATT
The DNA here is from genome assembly GCF_059928025.1 of Delphinapterus leucas. Classification (NCBI taxonomy): domain Eukaryota; kingdom Metazoa; phylum Chordata; class Mammalia; order Artiodactyla; family Monodontidae; genus Delphinapterus; species Delphinapterus leucas. Next base: position 1,853,971 of record NC_143136.1, on the reverse strand, counting down.
GTGTGCAAGACGCCATGAAAACGTCCCTGTGTTTTCAGTCATTTCTTAGATGTTATGTTTTGGAGCATTTCATTTGCAGAATTCTTCAAAATTAAACTGTCAGATATTTACTAAAAACAAAACAAAACATTAACTTCTGTGGAAACAAACATGCCCACTCTACTCGGCGGTGAGAGTGGCACCCTGTCCCAGATGCCCGGGAGTGGGCGCTGTGGACCACGGCAGCTGGAGAGGACACGCGGGGCCCCGGCCTGTGAGGGCTGGACCGCAGGGCACGCGCCCAGCCATAGGACTCAGGGACAAACGCTGCGGCGGAAGCTGAGGTCCTCTGTGGGCGGGGCTTCAAGGGCGCAAACGTGTCCGGAGCTTGCTGTGCGGCAGTGATGATGATCACGGACACTCGTCCATCTCTAAGTAAGTGTCCCGGCAGCGACACAGGAGAGAAATGACGGGAGCAGACGTCTCCACTGCCTGTGCAAAAATTGAAAGACACAATCCATTGGCTCTGAGAGACACTAAGACCTGTGAACTCAACAGCAGTGCCCCTCGAGGCACGGTCCATGCATCTCTGGGGCTCCGAGACCCCCTTTCAAGGCGTCCACGTGGTCAAAACTATTTCCATTGTAGCGCTAGAAGGCATTTCTCTTTTTGCCCTCGTGGTGTGAAGGTGGTGATGGGGAAGCCACAGAGCCTCAGCTCGGATCCCGGCAGCCGCCCCAGACAGCGCAAACAGCCCCTGGATTCGTCACCTTTTAAAAACTACAAGTTTTACTTAAGGATGCCCCTGATAAGAAATAACATTTTAAAATTTTATGAAGTCTTGACCCTCTTTTCCACTTTTTCAGTGTCTGTGTGACAGAAGGGGGCTGCACACGGAAGATGATGGGACGCTGGAGAAAAATGCCTGCTTCGCTGGACAGTGCGCGGTTCTCACGGACGAGGTCCTCACACAACGTTACTCCGACCTGCGTGTTTGGCAGATATTTTCTCAAAAATGAACGAAGTGAGCCTGTTACTTAAGGAAAACAACTGACAATACTTGACATCAGTGATCAGATTCAAGCTTTTTCAAATGAAAATTAGAATTTTGGAAAACATATGTCTGCACCATGAGCTTGACAGCTCCTCAGCACTTCTCTGATGAATTGTTGGTGATATTAATGAATGTGATTTCTTAAATGTTGTACCAGGAAATGTATCAACATTCAAGAAATCTGCATAACTCAGTGAAGAAATAGTTTCCAAGTGACCCATTGTGACATTAGTGTAAATCTGTACCCGGACAGTAAATCGTGCCCGAGTAAAAGATCCCCTCTAAGTGTAAGATGGACCAATGAATTTTAATATAATTGAGCACACAGTGTTCATTTTATTAAGTACTGATAAGGTTTCGGATTCCGCAGTCCAAGAAGCTTTAAGAAACAACCGCTTGTCAAGGTCGGGTGTATTATCAAAGCAGAATGCACACAGTTATCTGGCAAAGCCACCAAACGCTCCCTGTGTGCCACTGACATGTCTGTGTGAGGCCGGATGCCCTTCATTCAGTTCAACCAAAATGACATCTCCAAGAAGATGGAGTTTGGAAGCAGATAGAGCAACAGCTGTCTTTTCCTTTAGAGCAGATGTGAAAAAGAATTGTAAAAGGTAAAACAATGCCTTTCTTCCCACTAAATTATTTTTTTGGTGGGGAAATATGCTATTTTATTCATAAAAATATGTTAACATGTAATGGGGTTATTATTATTGCTACATGAATTGATAGGTATTCTATTAAATTCTCAGTGTTACTCTGTAGTAAGGTGAATATCAACAGATATAACCACACACCAAGAAGTCTTTGGGGTCCTTGACAATTCTGAGTCACGACGCCCACGGGTATGAGAACAGCTGATCGGCCTGGGCGCCTCCCCCAGGGCCCGTGGCTCCCCCGGAAGAAGGAGTGAGGTGGGGGCCTTGTCCCAGGAGACACGTGAGCCGGGGAGCCCTTCATCTGTTCTGTCTGTTCATTCATCCATTCGTGCGTTCACCGACCTTCACTGAGAATGCTGTGTGTTGGGCCAGGGCGTGATGGGCAGTGGTCCTTTGACCTGTGGGTGGACATCACCATGATGCCTGGCTCAAGGAGAAGAGCAGGGTGAGGGCTGGTCAGCTCCATGTGCCTCCATCCCGGGCATGAGGGCCCCAAAGTCACCCACAGCTTAATCACACAGATGTGATGGATACCATCTTGCTGCAAGAAGGTTTTGGAAACAGTACTCTTCAATTAATTTTCAATTAAATTTTGTTTGAAATGCTCTTTGGCCTGGAAACTGTTGAGTAGACGCAGCTCACAGAATCAGTGTCGACAGCTCTGCCCGTCTCCCTGGAGGAGCAAGCAGTAGAGTCCCCACCCCCATGCCTCCCCCCGCCGCCCTGGGAGTCAGACGAAGGAAGCACTGTCTTCAAGAGGCATTGTCAGCTCTGCTGCTTCTCACTGCCCTAAGCACGCCCGCCACGGGCACGCACACCCCACGAACGTGCCCCAGGCACTCCTGCAGGCACATGCTCCCCTCCCTCCCATGCACGTGGCTCCCACACCCCCATACACATGCACACACCTCCCTACCCCCACAGGGAGCAAAACTATCTAATTTTTTTTTTTTTACAAAACTAAACTTTCAGACGTTATTGACCAATAAAGCAGTGACTCCCCATTAAGTCAGTGAAGAGAAAGAGGAGAAGGAAGGCACCGCGGGGCTGGCAGGGGCACCTCCGCTCCATCCAGAGGGGCCCAACCCCTCCCTGCCGTCCATCTGCCCTGGGATGGAGAAGACCTTCCACTCTGAAGCCAACAGCTTTCGAAAATCGCCCTTTTTGTGCGTTTGTGCCTGGGAGTACCTCTTCCCAAAGGGACCCGTGATGATTAGCTGCGCTCTGAGTGTGTCCACTGAGGGAAAGTATTTGCTCTAATGGGGTCACTTGTCAACAAGGCCAGGCTTGGCACTGAAGACCCCACTTTCCTCCTTATCGTCTGGTCCCATTCCGCACGGGTGAGGCTGTTCGTGACACCAGCCTTGTTCCTGCACACTCTCCCTCCATCCGCCAGGCAGCAGGGATGGTCACCAGATCCCCACACCTCCTCCAGGGAGCCCTCGCCCCTTGTACGTCCAGGCTTCAGTGCTGCGTGGCCAGCCCGGAGCCAGGCCCTCAACTGCTCTTTCCAGAGCCATATCCAGGGTTGGGGGTGCAGTGATCCTGATCCCGCCCCCCCCAGTCTCTGCCAGACTCTCCCTGAAGGGGACGGTCCTCGGGATCGTGGAGCAGGCCCCTACTCCACTGCCTGGCCTCCACCACCTCCCGCTGTGCTTCCTGCCTGATCAGCCACTCCTGGCGGCCCACAGCTTCTTGGCTCAAGGGGGAGGTGGGCTTCCTCTGTCCCTGTCCTGCTGGGCCCAGCATTCTCCTCCTCCCTCTGGCCTGAGACTGAGCCCTTCATTCCCAGCAGGTGTGGCCACAGTGCAGCTCGTGGACTGAGTGCCCTTCAGTTGCCCAGCATCTCCAGTCCTGGGTCCTGCAGGACCCTGAGTCCTCCCCCGGTGGGTCCCCACACCCATGTTCCCGCCTGGATGCACCAGCCTCTCAGGCTGACACTTCTGATCTGAAGGACTGGCAGCGCTTCTGGGTCCCAGGAGGGAGACAGAGCACATCAGAGCCCCCGTCTACGCAAGACTCACAGCCTTATCTGACGCCGAGCTCTCCGGGGGGGCGTGTGCCCCCGTGGGCCCAGTTAACCTCCTTGGGACTCGAGATATTACACCTGCAGTGACAGGGTGGAAATGGCTCAGACTTTGCCCTCCGGGGCCCTCAGGGTGGGACAGAGGTGCCACTTACCAAGGGCTCTGGGCAATTAAGCACGAAATATTCATTCAATTATTTGCCTAACAAATTAACTCAGTTCATCATGAAAAATGGAATTAATTTTATTTATCGGGTCCATGAAAGGCAAAGCAAGCCAACTTTAAAAATGCATATAATATGTACAGCAACTATTTCTAGCACAATAAAGACAATTATTTTTCAAAATAAAATCTAGTACTGGTAAGAGCATATCTATAGCAACTGTTGGGTAGTTACTCTTATCTATTTTTGAGTAATGAAAAGTCAGTACTATGCAAATGGCTCTCAGTGCATTTTTATAATAAAACGTGGAGTACTTGCAAGCATTAACAAGCCCCCGCTGTGTGCTTCTTGGATGGCAGATCCTTGCTTCTTCACCTTGGCATCGGCCAGAGGAAGGCTCTCGGACACCAGGCACTCACGTCCTAGGAGGCAGGTGGAGATGCTGGGGCGGGACCTCACGCCATAGGCATTACTCCCCTTGTTCCCCCCTGCCCCCACCCCCCTCACGGCTGATCACTGAATGTGGCCATCGTGCATCCCCTCCTTGCACGTGGCCACTCTCGGGGCCAGCCCACTCATCTTTCTTGCCCAGAGTTCTGTCTCCCGTCCCCAAGTCTGCACCAGAACACCTGACCATGCCTTTGTCTGCTAACAGCCAGCCTCCTCCCTGCTTCCCCAGTGGTACCCAAATCCTTTGAGAACTGGCCGTGGTCCTCATCTGCATCGCCCGCCCCCTGTGGGCGTGGCTGCTCTCTCCCAAGGGCCACTGCTCACCGCGTCTTTCCCTGGAAGGCTCTCTCCTTGGAAGTGCTCTGTGCTTCCCCATGCCAGACTGTCAAGCTCGTCCTCCTCTTGCACACGCCTCAGGCCAACCTGGCCTCCATCGTGAGGGTCACTTCCTCACCTTCCCCGAGGAATGGAGGTGCCCACTCCCATTGCCCTGTTCCTCCAACCCAGGGGCCCTACAAGTCTTTGTCATTGTGTCTCCTTCATTCTTCATCCTTCATCCACCTTCATCCTTTAAGGGAATAAGTCCCCACAAAAGGCTACTTATGCTAGAGAAATTATTTTTGCATAAACATAATTCTTGGGACCTATCAGATCTACTAAAACTTCCAAGGCTCCTCTACAAGGCTCCCTGGGCTCATGAAACACTGCCCTGTAACAATGCGAGTCTTACAAAGCTGACGGAACTTTGGGTACTTTAAGCTTCTGTAAAGTGTTAGTTTCTGCCAGCAAAAATGACAAAATAGTATATATTTGTTCTACTCTCCCCTTTTCATTTCTTGAGCTCAAGTCATAACACCAAAATAAGTTTGGCAAATGAATCCCCCAAAATACTTTGTCCCCTGCTGTATCTGGAATACTTTTAATCACTATATCTAATGTCATATCAACCTGCTCTAGACTGAAAAAATAAGCTCATTTACATGAGCTGCTTGAATTGTGAATTTTCTAGGATACTTGCAACCATCGGGGTCCAAATGAAGGCAGTGTCCTGTGATGCTTGAAATTCAAAGTGGCTACTCCTGCTGCAAAGATTTGGTGGACTTTGTAAATTATACAGCAGTAGACTGAATAGAGTTCTCAAAACTGTGCACGACACACGCTGCTTCTTTCTTAAGAGCCACTGTTTTGAGACTTCTCTGGTGGTCCAGGGGTTAAGACTGCTCACTCCCAATGCAGGGGGCACAGGTTCGATCCTTGGTCAGAGAACTAAGATCCCATGTGCTGCACGGTGCCCCCCACAAAAAAAATTTTTAAAAACGAAAATTTGTTTATAAAAATAAGAATTGCTGTTTTAATGTACAAGTTGCCACAGGATAATAATCTTTTAGATGAAAGTTCTGTGCTCAGTACTTTCTATACATCAGTTTAAATCCTAAGGAGAGCTCTTTTCGCTTGGTACCGCTAATTTCATCTGCATTTTACAGGTGGGGAAGCTGAGGTCCAAGAATAAAAATGAGTTTGCCTAAAGCTACATAGGTAATGAGTGGTGGGTCCAGGACTTTACCCTGAGTCTTTCTGACACCTAAGCCTGCACTTTTAACCACTGTGTGTGTCTGAAATATGTCTGCACATCTGTGTGCCCCATTAAACCGTTAGGTCCCCTGAGGAACGGACTGTGCCTAATTTGTCTGGGTAGCGCAGAGCTGTCACAGCCACTCACATCCCAGATACTCAGTGAAACTCACATGGTGCAGATCCGGTTAGCATCTCAGCCCGTGTCAGAGGGTACATCTGCTGATTCAGACCAGACCAGATCTGTCTGTATCCCCGGCAAGCAGGAAGATATGATATGAGTCTGTAGCTCTGAGCCAGGCATCCCCGGGGCCTCATGGTGTGGCCAGGCTCTGCCTCCAACAACTGTCTTGCAGTCCAGTTTTGCGGGACATGGGGACATAGGAATTGGGTCTCCATGTCCCGCAAAGCCCCTCTTCTTGGGACTGCAAGCAGTCTCTTCTTTTTTTTTTTTTACTTTTTAAAATGTCAAGCTTTATGAATATATAATTTACATATGATAAAGTACAATTGGATTAGTTTTGACAAATGCATATAGTCTTGGAGCCATCATCACAACGTAGATAAAATATTTTCATCACTCCAAAAGTTTCCATCAGGCCCCTTTGCAGTCAATATCCTTCTCCAACCCCAGGCACACAGAAGGTAATGAATAGTTACCTACTGGATACAGTGAGTTCTATCATCACTGCAAGTACAACAGAAATCTGTCATTTAATCTACCAAACACAAAATACACCAGCAAAAAGGACTACAATAAAGGAATTCTCAATATGCAGCATATGCCAACTTGTGAGCTTGGAGCACAGTTACTGCTGGGTCTTTTTCACTTTCTTGGTTGACTCCAACATCCATGGAATTTAAGCCGCCTTCATCCTTTAAGGGAATAAGTCCCCACAAAAGGCTACTTATGCTAGAGAAATTATTTTTGCATAAACATAATTCTTGGGACCTATCAGATCTACTAAAACTTCCAAGGCTCCTCTACAAGGCTCCCTGGGCTCATGAAACACTGCCCTGTAACAATGCGAGTCTTACAAAGCTGACGGAACTTTGGGTACTTTAAGCTTCTGTAAAGTGTTAGTTTCTGCCAGCAAAAATGACAAAATAGTATATATTTGTTCTACTCTCCCCTTTTCATTTCTTGAGCTCAAGTCATAACACCAAAATAAGTTTGGCAAATGAATCCCCCAAAATACTTTGTCCCCTGCTGTATCTGGAATACTTTTAATCACTATATCTAATGTCATATCAACCTGCTCTAGACTGAAAAAATAAGCTCATTTACATGAGCTGCTTGAATTGTGAATTTTCTAGGTTACTTGCAACCATCGGGGTCCAAATGAAGGCAGTGTCCTGTGATGCTTGAAATTCAAATGACTTTTATTTAAATTGAAAACAATACTTAAAACTGCATTTAGAGTCAAAACTTTTTTGTTTATAAAAATTATAAGGAGTATTCCTAGGTGAGGCAAAGTATTACTAGGTTAACAAGACCAGATTTGACTTTGGACTTTACTCTTTGAACAAATTGTAGAGAATGGAGGGAAAAAAAGTTACTTACAGAAAACAATATCTACATATGTACTCAGAGGTACAAAGACAAAAGAGACTTAAGTATGTGCTGGCATCTCAGAAGCAGTTCTCAAAGAGCTTAGTTTTATTTCCTTGAATTTGAATTTTAAGAATGTCTAAGCTCCTTCTTCATCCTCAATCTTGGGAGCCAAATAGTACTTTAAATGTCCCATATCAGCAATTTTATACTCTACGATGAGGGGTACATCTGCAGACATACTGAGTGTTACTGTAGGAGAGAGTGGAGTGGCCTTTGTAAAGAAGTTCAGGTACCTCAGCGCAAAAGTTAGCTGAACTGGTTCATTCATCTCTATGGTAACAGCTTCCTCTTCTTTATCAACATTCCTCGTTTGTGACAACTTAATATTTCCATTTCCAAGTTCTCCACTTGCAGAAAATTTCACTCCATCTTTTGCACAGGAAATTACAACAGCATCTCCAATATGACTGAGATCTCGGCATATACGTGCAAATTCACCAGAAGGCATTTTTACTACACAGCTGTACTCTTGTTCTGGAATTCCAAGCTGTTCAAAATCTAAATCCATTAACTTCATTTCATAATCTGAAACCTTTTCTTGATTCGGAGCTTCAAATACTAGTGCCAAGGCGTCCACGTTATCTTCAGCCCTTAGTGTAATGATGTCTTCATTGCCAGCACATTTCAGTATTTTGGACATGCTGGTGAGGTTCACGCCCGTGGCCAAGTTGCGGTGGCAGCGGTACCTGCCGAAGCCCTCAGAGCGCAGGGTGAGCTGCATCAAGGAGACATGGGACGAGTCCATGCTCTGCAGGTTCACGCCACTCGAGCTGATGTCCCAGCAGGCCTCGTTGATGAGGTCCTTAAGTGCCTCAAGCACCTTCTTCAAGATGGAGCCCTGGACCAGGCGTGCCTCGAACATGGTGGCGGAGTTGTAGGGACACGGCTACTGGCGGAAGGAAGGAGGAAGGTGTAGCCGACTTAGGCTTCAGAAGATGAGAGTGACGGGAGGAACTAACCCATGAATGCTTGAGACAGAGGAAGCCCACACACAACCTGCCGCGCCTATAGCAGTTTAATCAAGCAGTCTCTTCTTACCCCGAGCCTGGAGACCTCCTCAGAGATGAATTCCTTGAACCCTTTACAGAAGTCAATTCCTTATCGATTAGTACTTAACTCGTAATAGGGTTTGGGGTTGGGGGAGAGGGATTGGAAACAATAATTAATAAGAATAAGCAATAATAATAACTAATTTAGATTTCCAACTGCTCATTCTTTTTAATAGTAATGCTTATTCTCTTTATCAGTTCTTAAATTTATCAGTATCTATCTCTTTACTGGACTCTCCTACACCAACCCACCTCCCCTATAGCATGTGGGTATCATCTAGAATTTTGACTATAGTTTATTACAGGTATACTTTTTTGTTCGTTTTGTCTTAGTCCTTGCTTTAGTAAGTGGTTTGGTCACTCAGAGGTCCAATATTCTAGAGTTCATTTCTTTTCTTGCTATAGGGCTCTTTTAAAATGTCTCCAAAAGAGTCTTTGTGTAATAAAATTTCTGAGGACTTCCTTAGGCGTCTGAAAATATCCTTATTTTGCCAGTGTGTAAATGATAGCTTAGCTGGGTATAAAATTATGAGTTTAAAGATTGTGGTCCTTTGATATGGAAACTATCACTCTACCGTCTTTCTGCATCCAGTTTTGTCATTGATAAATACGGTGTCAATCTGATTGGTGTTCCTTTAAAAATTACTGTTTATTTTCTCATTGGAAGTTCTATAATTTCATCTCCTTAATGTTCATAAATTTCACTGTAGTGTGTTGAGATGTGGCTGGCTCTCTCCCCCGCTTATTGACATTGTACATATTCCTCAAATCTGCGAAATTCTTGGTCAATGATTTTTCAAATATTGTCTCCCTCATCCTTATTGTTTTCTCCCTTCTGGGACCCTAACGTCTGAAAAGACAGTTCTTCAGTCTTCTGTATTGCTTGACTTCCTACTATGAAAAATCCTTTTCATATCTTCATTGTTTCTTTTAGAGAATTCCTAAGACTGGTCTTTTTATTTACTAATCTCAAGCTAAATTCATTTTCACATTTAACTCAGCTACTGATATTTTTTAAATAAATAAATAACTACCTCCTTGGTTTTTTTTCTGTATAACTTCTTGTTCTTTCATCTTCCCAATAATCCCTCCCCACCGGCCTTCTTATTTCTTAGAAGGGATTGAACAGCCTCTTTAAAATTTCTTGTTCTGCTTTAATGGAATAAATGGAATCCTTGTTCCATTGATTCTGCTTCATCTAGTATGAATTTCTTTCTCATTCTGTTGTCTTTCTCTTTATAGAAGTTGTATTCCTAAGAAGTCTCATTACTTTTGCTGAGAGATTATGCTTTCCTGAGATCTTCTCTATCTTTGCTGGGAATGGGTATCTGAGGAGAGAAGATAAAGCTCATGTAAGAACTTGGTCTGCTTCTGAAGATTTTGTGGGGTGGAAGGAGGGTGCATCTCATGGTGAAGAGCATCTAGTGTTACACATCATGTCTCCTCCTTGGCACTGGTCTTATTCAAGAACTGCCTCCCTGCTGTGATTGTCTAACACCTGAGCAGAGAGAAAGGAACGCTAGGTGGCTGGAAAGTCTGGAAGGACCTGTTTTGAACTGTTCGTCATCCCAGTGAGAGTGTAGCAGGGTCCTTGATTTACCCCACCACCCCCGCTAGCCCTGGAATGGCTTCTCTTCTCACACAGACTGAATGGGGCTCCACAAAGCTTCTGGAATCAGTGGATTGAAGTCTGACATCAGTCTTGGAAAATCTCAGCCATGAGCTCTTCAAATACAACTTCTGCTTCACCCTCCCCTCCACCTCTCTCCTTTTGAGACTCCAAATGTAAGTAGGTTGATCCAGTTGACTTGGATTCAGGTCTGTTTTTTCTAGTCTTTTCTTTCAGTCCACTAATCTTGTCTTCTGCTGTACCCTGTCTGCTCTCAAATTTATTCAATGAGTTTAATTTTAGGTACTGTATTTTCACTTACAATGTCTAGTTGATCTTTTTTAATAGATTCTAATCCTTTTTTGAAATTCTCCATCTTTTCAGCCACTTAGTGCATCTCTCCCAGATTGTGGTTGACATATTTGTACTTGTTAATGTTAAATCTTTGTGTGTTAGCCCCAGTGTCTGGATCATCTATTGATCTACTTTTATTGACTGCTTTTTAGCAATCATTACTCGTATTTTCATACTTCATATTCATGTAAGTTTTGATTGTAGACCAGACATTGTGCATATAAAAACAATAGAGACTAAAGTTGATATGACTGTTCCTCTGAGGATTCCCCTTCCCCACCCCCAGATAGAAATAATCACCTCAACCTAATTAGAGATTGAGCTGGTTCAAGACTGGGTTGCAGCATTAGAATTAGTCCACATTTGTGTTTTCCAAGTCTGAAGGATGATGCCTGTGTTAGTCTGGGTTCTCCAGAGAAACAGAACAAATAGGATAGAAAAGGAGATTTATTGTGAGGAATTGACTCATAGGAGATGTCCCAGCTCAAGCAACAAGGCAGAAAGAAAAGGGACAAATTTCTTCCTCTGCCTTTTTGTTCTATTTAAGCCTTCACAGCGTTGGAGAGGGTCTTCACATGTGGGAGGGCCATCTTCTTTACTGAGTCCACCAAGTCCAATGCCAATCTCATCCAGAAACACCCTGGCAGACACACCCAGAAAGAATGCTTAATCAGATATCTGGGCATCTTCAGATCCAGTCAAGTTGACCCGTAAAATTAACTATCACAAAGTCTGACAGGGGGTGTCCCTAGCAAATGAGGTGGAGATCTTACTGCCTTTCCAGCCCAGCTGCTCCATCTCTTGCACCCCAATACTCAGCAAGGAATCTGCAGGAGAAAACAGCTACATCTCTTGGTCTCCTCTAGATTCCAATCTCTCACGCCATCCCACATGATTTTCAAAATATTCATGAACTTATCTTTTCCCCAGGACAGTCCCTCTGCCTAGGCAAGCCCCAACACTAGCCTCTACCCAGACTCAGAAAATGCCCTTAGGAAAGTAAATGGTTGGTGATTGCAGCTCACCTAGGAATGGCTCTGCCTGCTCTTGAATTTTTAAAAATTGAAATATAACAATATTATGTTAATTTCATGTGTACCACACAGTGATTTGATATTTGCATACATTATAAAATGATCACCGTAGTAAGCCTAATAACCATCTGTCCCCATACAAAGTTATTACAATATTATTGATAATATTCCTTTTTCTGTATATTACATCCCCATGATTTATGTATTTTATAACCAAAATTTTGTACCTCTAAATCCCCTTCACCTACTTCACCCAATCCCCCACCCTCTTCCCCTCTGGCAACCACCCATTTCTTCTATCAATGAATCTGTTTTTGTTTTGTTTTGTTTGTTTTGTTTTTTAGATTACACATATAAATAAAATCATACTTGTCATATTTGTCTTTCTCTGTCTGACTTATTTCACTTAGCATGATACCCTCTAGATCCTTCCATGTTGTTGCAAATGGCAAGATTTCATTCTTTTTTATTGCTGAGTAATATTCTATTATATATAAATATCACATCTTCCCTATCCATTTGTGTCTGTGGATGGACATTTAGGTTGCTTCCATATCTTGGCTATTGTAAATAATGCTTCAGTGAGCATTGGAGTGCATATATCGTTTCAAATTAGTGTTTTTGTTTTCTTTGGAAAAATACCCAGAAGTGAAATTGCTGGATCATATGATAGTTCTATTTTTAATATTTTGAGGATCCTCCATACTGTTTGCCACAGTGGCTGCACCAATCTACATTCCCAGCAATAGTGCAGAAGGGTTCCCTTTTCTCCAAATCCTTGTCAACACTTATTATTTGCTGTCTTTTTGATGATAGCCATTCTGACAGATGTGAGATAGTATCTCCCTATGGTCTTGATTTGCATTTCCCTGATGACTAGTGATGTTGAGTATCTTCTCATGGGTCTGTTGTCCATCTGTATGTTTTCCTGGGAAAAATGTCTATTCATGTCCTCTGCCCATTTTTAATTGGTTGTTTTTTTTTTATCTTGAGTTGTATGAGTTGTTGTTGTTGTTGTTCTTGTTTTCTTGGTATATTTTGGATATTAACCCCTTACTCCAAATATTGTTTGAAAATATTTTCTCCCATTCAGTAGGCTGCCTTCTCATTTTGTTGATGGTTTCCTTTGCTGTGAAAGAGCTTTTTAGTTTGAGGTAATCCCATTTGTTTATTTTTGCTTTCATTTCCCAGCCTGAAGAGACAGATCCAAAAAGAATATTGCTAAGACTGATGTCAAAGAGTATACTGCCTAAGTTTTCTTCTAAGAAACCAGAAGAAGCTCTCCTCAATGAACTTCCCTGATCTGGAATTAAATTTGTCTGGTCCTTTGTACTCCCATGGCTGTCCAATGTCTTTATAACTATACATTTCCCTGGTTGCTATGGTGGGAGCGATGGTCTGTTGATTCTTAGTATAAACCATGTAGAAGCTGACACCTCTTACAGTGGTTAGGGGCAGGAAATTATTGCCCAGTGCCCGGGGGAAGGGGCAAGGGCACACAGTGAGAACTCCCCTTCTCATGTCCCATCACCAGAATCTACCCTTTTTCTACTCTAGGGCATAATTCCTCCCTCTACTCACTTACCCAGAAGCCCAAGTACCCAGAGGTTCTCGAGGTTTTATTTATTTATTTTTTTTTTATGGATTCACCAACTTGCCTCTGCTTTTTGGTGCATCACTGAGATTGATTTGGGGACAGGAGCCAGTGGTAACCCATGCTAGTGACTCATCATATCATGAACCAGAATTACAGCAGAGACCCAGCTCTGCCCCATATTATCTGTATCCCCCTGAGCAAATCACTTCACCTCTCCTTTCCACAACTGCAAAACAGTGTTGACCTAGATCACACACCGTTCAAATGGGTATAAAAAAATCCTGAAATCTTTAAGTGTTATGTCCATGTAAGCAATTATTATTTCTTGCTCTTTGAAAACAATACTCTTATAGAATCCATCAGTATCATTACTTTGAAAAAGTAGTACATAGAACTCCTTTAAGCCCTTTACCCAAGTTCCTCAATTACAAATATTTTCCCCATTTGGATCTATCATCCTCAATGATAGACAGATAGATAGATAGATAGATAGATAGATAGATAGATATTTTTCTCCTAAACTATTTGGGATAAATTGCAAACACCATGTCTTTCCCCTAAATATTTTTTGTATATTTCCTGAGAATAGAGATATTCTTAACAGGAAATGAAGTAAGAATACAATACTCGTAAGTGATCTGGAGTTCATATTCCTATTTGCAAGCTATCCTATATTTCCTTTTGTGGTCATTTTCCTCAGTCCAGGGTCCAGTCCAGGATCACATGTTGGGCTGAATTTCATGCCTTTTTAGGCTCATTCTTTTCTGGAATAGTTCTTCAGCCCCTCTATCTTCCCCTGAACTTGACAGTCCTGGAGAGTATGGGGTAGATATTTGCAGGGTGACCCCAGGGTTGCATCCAGAGGATGTATTTGGGCAGGTCCACCCCGGAGGTGAGGTTGTGGGTGGCACAGCACATCGGGAGGCACTTGGTAAGCTGGGGTCAAGTTTCCACCAGTCATCCCAGCAGTCACTGGAGACTCCAGGCTGAATCAGTGCTAATGGTGATGCTGCAGAGCTGTGGTTCTCGAAGTCTGTCACCCCTTCCATTTATTAACTCACCTTCTACTGCAGGGAAGAGCTTTTCCTTCCCCCTTGTTCATTTATTCCTTTACTTTTGAATTGGTATGATCTCATGGATTCTTACATTATTCTATGCGTTAAAATCTGCTACTGCTGCTGGCCGTCAAGAGACTGTTTGAGTACGTACCTCCCGAGTGATACCCCTGTAGGGTCCCATGGGTCTCGGAGATTGTAGGATGAATGGATAAGCTGGTCAAGGGGCGAGCTCTCGGTTGTTTTGAGAAAAACCTAGTGAATTAGAATTAGCCCAGGTGCCTATTCCCTAGAGTGATCTGCTTTTCTAGCGTGAATCTCCTAGAGCCCCTGCAGGGAGCCCTGCCTCTCACCAGCCTGGAGAAAGAGCCAGTCTAGATTGGACACCTGCTTTCTCACTTCCAAGCCTGCCCACTCTGCGCTCAGCTTGAATTATCCCCCAGACCTGCTGCTAAGGCCCCTTGTTGATCATCTCCAAAACCCCTCAGCAGGAGCGACCGTCTGTGCTGTAGGTAGCCTAGCACTGTATCGAGAGCCTTCTACTTGCCCACTCCCGTGCTCCTGGGCACTGCAAAGCAGACAAGCTGCTTGGAAAAGCATCTGGCAGCACATAACAAGAATCATAAAATTGTTTGTTCCATTTGACCTCCCGGTGACACGTCTGGGAAGTCGTCCTGAAAGAAAATTCCAAAAATGGCAAAAGCCTATGTGTAAAGACGTCTATTGCAGAATTATCCAACTCACAAGGCACACTGGACACCTGTCGGTCGGGGAATGGTAGGTAATTTATGGTACACTGAATGGATTGAATATTATATTTCTTCTCCTGTGATTCTCAGGATTATGAAGAAGCAAGAAAAATGTGTGATGTATTAAGTAGGAAAATGGAGAGTACAAAACCTTGAGTATCTTTATGGATAATAATAATATCCATATTCTCCATAATAATACGGATGAAAAGTTTTCCTTTCCTGAAGAGCTGATATCAGAGCTCCTCCTGGGGAGGGGGGTGGCATTGAGTTCTATGTACACACAGGTGGAGTCTCCCAGGCCCTCGTTTAAGGCAGCCCTGGCTGCTGGTGAAAGTTTGATGGTCACTGAAACGAGAATGGTCCCCTCTAAACTGGACCAGCATTGGGCCAGCATGGGGAAAGCACAGGCGTATCTGCTTCCTCACACCCACACCAGGGGTCCAGGGCCAGCTGCTCTTACCTGGGCGCGTCTGAGCAGTGCAGGCAAACTGTATGCAGGGCCAAGCAAAGAGCAGAGGGTGTGAAAGCTGAGGAGAGAGATCCCTACAGGCTTCAGCTGCTAGGGGCCTCCTGGCAGGGCCAGAATCGGAGCGGGGACCTGGGGAGGCTAGTGAACAGACTTACGGGCGAAGGGCATCTTCCTGTTTTTGTTCACAGCTTTACGGGGATACAATTCACACACAACTCACCCATTTAAAGTACACAATTCAATGACCTTTTGTATATTTCTAGAGTGGTGTGACCATCACCCCTGTCAATTTTAGACCATTTTTATCACCCCCCAAAGAAACCGTGTCACCCCCACAATGTTCCCATCCTCACCACCCTCCCCAGTCTTAGGTAAACACTGATCCACTTTCTGTGTCTATGGATTTGCCTGTTCTGGACATTTCATATAAATTGACATAATATAGCGTCTCTTGCTACTGGCTTCTTTCAGCTAACAGTGTTTCCAAGTTTCATTCACATTGTAGCACACAGAGCACTTTATTCCTTCCTGTGATTGAATGACATTCTGTTCTGTGCATATACCGTATTCTGTTTATCCATTCATCAGCTGAGGGACATTTGGGTTGTTTCCACTTTTTGCCTCTACTGTAAACGCTGCTACAGACACTTGTGCACAGGTGTTGGTGTGGATAAATGTTTTCACTTCTTTTGAGTATACACCTAGGAGCAGAATTGCTGGGTCATATGGTAACTCTTTAACTTTCTGAGGAACTGTCAAACTGGTTCCTGAAGTAGCTACATCCTAGTGTCCGTGGCATCTCATCATGGCTTTGATTTGCATTTCCCTGACGGCCAATGACATTGAGGCTCTTTTCATGTGCTTATTGGCCTTGTTCATATCTTCTCTGAAGATGGATATAGTCTCTCGCATTTGACAAACCGCTCCCACACCTCCTGTCTGGTGTGTGGTGTGCATCTGGGTATTTATTTATTTATTTATTTATTGGTATTTATTTTTGATCTGGCATTACTTTCTTTCCTCTAGGAATGGCATCCTCCTCCCTTTGGGGAATAGCTCCCCCTTCCCTCCACCTTTTTCCTAATATGTGTGGTGCCAGAGGGTCCCCCTCTTTTTCCTCACTCATCTCCACAGCCATGGCAATTGTCTAAGGTTGGCTGGAAGTGAACCTGGGAGATGAAGGCCTTGAAATGGACGTCAGGACTGCGAGGCATGTGGGGCAGCAGCCTCCACACAGAGAGAGGCAGGGGATGAGAGATGGCAGGAGAGTGGGGACCTGGCCCACGGGCTCATCTGGGACCTCCCAAGATGCAGTGGAGACCGTTTCTTGGGTTTCGGCTGCCACCAAGGCCCTGTGCGTCTTTGAGTGCGTTGCCGCACCTGTGACCAAAGACGCAAACCTCTAGGAGGAAGGCAGGCAGAGACTGATCTGCAGATGGGCCTATCGGGCAGGAGGAAGTTGAGTGCCTGTTTTGAGGTCCAGAGATCACGCTTATTTATCTTTTGTCCCTGGTCTACTTTGACATCTCACTGGCAACAAGTCACTCAGGTGGCACGGGACCGGCCGAGTTCTCAGCTCTGCCTCCATGGAGCAGGCTCTCAGGCAGCGCAGCCAGACCCTCGTCCCACAGATGACGTTCCCATAGCAATCCCTGGGGAGGACAGAGCCCGTGCGGATTCACAGAGTGCAGTACTTTGACTTTCATAGAAAAGAGGCAAGTTATAAGCACAGGTGGTGTTTTACACGGGCCTGTGGGCAATTTTTCAGTGAAAATTCAAACCCAAGGCTTCAGGGGCAGAGGGAGAGAGCAGTAGTTTTCTTCAAACCTACTAGGCACCAGAGCCTCTGCTAAGCAGGTCACCTCTCTGTAGACAAGGAAACCAAGGCCAGGTGGGATTAAACACTCCCCAGGGAAAACCAAGGAGCCAGGGGCCACCCCGGAGTTCAGGACTGCAGCTTTCCTGGGTCACAGAGCCTGGGCCACGGGCCCGGCTGCGAGGCTGGGTTCTTGATGCCCTCTCCATCAGCGGGGCTAGCACAGGCTGAGCACATGCCGCCTTGCTGAGCGGACACATGACACCCACAGAACCTAGGAAATGGGTCAAAAGCCCCTTTACACGTGGTCTGACTTTATAGGGCTTTAATAGGCATCAAAGTATTCCTTGGAATTTAGGGGTTTGGCAAAAGTCTAAAATTGGTTTTTAAGTGCCTGTGGCTTGGCAAATCCATACTGTGCTTTGGGAGGTTCCCTTCACTTCTAAACCCACGCAGGGCTTAGAAGGAAAAATAATATGGATCCTGCTGAATGAGTCTCACTCATTCCTTGGAAATTTCATTATTTGCAAACCAAAGAGGACAGTGGTTTGAGTTCTCCCTCTTGGCACCAGGATGTGCCCTTGACAATGCTGAGAAGGTTTCAGCCAGTTTTTGGTCAAGTGTTACTCGTAGTTTGGTACCAAGATCAGAGCTGGGGCCTTCGGAATGGTCTGGAAGGTGGTGGCGGAGGGGGGTGTGGGAGACCAATGAGAACGTGGGCAGGAGAAGTGGCTGCCTGGGCTTGGAGAGCAGGTCCTGAGGCCGTGTCCACACTCCCCGGCCCTCCCCTGTCCCACTCACACGGTCTTGTCCAGCGCTGAGCCTGGGGTGTTCGGTGACAGAGCCTGAGGCCTGCCCGAGCGATAGGGTAGGAGGGAGACAGGCAGACACACTTTCTGGTCGGGGACCCCTCAGCCCCGCACGAGCCAAGAGCCGAGGAGTGAAGCCCTGGGCGACGGCTGGTCCAGAGCCTCCCTTCTGTACTGCTCTCCACTGCCTGATGGCGCTGAGCGCTCTCCATGGCGACAGCGTGAAATCC